>NC_056737.1:1909251882-1909416882 GCF_019279795.1 Protopterus annectens
ATGTATATACTGTGCTAATTTTTTTTTTTTTTTTTACCTAGGTCCACATTAAAAATGGCTTTGCTCATTAGAGCAAACCCAGTCAACAATTCCATCTTAGGGGGTAATACCATCCCTCCAGCAAATCAGTACTGGACAATGGACTTCCTATCACAAATTTGCTTTTAGAATGACATTTTGTGAACAATGAAACAATAAGACATTTAATCAAAATTACATGGAAATAATGTTCGTTTCCATTCTGTGTTATGAAATTCTTTTTATTTCTTGCATGGTTCATGATACACTTCATTGTTCTGACTCGCACTCTTTTTTTGAGTGCATTCCATTTCTTCTGTAATGGGGTGAGCTTTTGTAATTTGCAGCCTTTTCAAAATTCATCCTGGTTTGCTATAACTGCAACATTAACAAAGTGGGAAGCATGCCTGCATCGTCTACTTTTCTGTATCAGCTTAAATTATACCAGGTGCACAATACTGTAATAAAATAGATAAGATAGTAGAAGAATTCAAACAACGTGGCTACAGTGATGCTTTACTGCAGGATATAAAGAGAGATGCTATAAACAGCAAACAAGTTGATGCTAGACCGTATTTTACAGCGAATAGCAGGGATACAGACACCCCTGCAAGATCTAAGAGGCAAAAGTATATGCAATATGTCACAACCTATAATAGGAGATCTGGTGGGATTAAGAATATATCTAAAAATTGGGGCACTTTAGGAACGATGCCTGAAGTTAGAAGAATAGTAGAGGGAAAAGCCACATTTTGCATATAGGAACTGCCCTGATTTAAAATAAGGACTATGTTGTAAAGATATATTTAGCCACCACCCGAGCAGACCAGGAGAAAGGGTACATTTCCCTGTTACAGCTGTAAATGCTGTAATGATACTGAGAAAGAAAATGAATTCACACACCCAGTGACAAAAAGGAAATAAATATTTAAATGTTATGCCACATGTAACGCATCTAACATCGTATATATGGCAAATTGTACAAAATGTTCTGCTTTCTATATAGGAAAATGCACAAGGTTTAAGAAAAGAATAACAGAACGTAAATCAGAAATACAGAGAAAGGTGATTAGTAATGCGCTTGCAAACATATAGGAGAACGTGCTGAACATAGGTTTTCTTATAGGGTAAATGCATAGTAGTCAGAAAAATAGAAGAGGTGGTGATAATATTCTTGACCTCTATGAATATCAATAGATTATACGGTTAGGAGCAGACTATGCACCAGGTCTGTATACGGCTGTTAGCATTAAACCTACACTGAAAAGAAAACAAATGGTTTTAAAGTAGATACTAATATAATAGAAATTTTTAAGCAGTCCGATATTCTGTTTATTAATAAATCTGAAGTAATTCCTTGATTTTAAAGTAATTTTAAATTGTTTGGTTGATTGACTGTGTTTTCTGATTGAGGATGTGCCACATTATTTTAATTTGAGCTATTTAAACAGTAATGTGATTTTCATTATTTGTGCAGGCACTGAAGAAGGGGTATGCCCAAAAGCTTTGTGGTTTTGGAATAAACTTTAGATTTTATTGAATACGCTCTGCGTCTCGGATACTTGGGAGCTTTTTTTTATTCATTGTCCTGAAATGTATTTCTACAAGAACGGTTAACCTCAGAGCTGGCCCTATTTGTTTTCTTTTTTGGTTTTGTTTTTTTTTTTTTTTTTTAATATACCTGTCCCACTAATGCAGGAATTTTTTGAAGAGTTGTTTTTTTTTTATTTGGTTTTCTTTTCTGGTGTCCACTGTGTTGCAGTCATACATTCAAGCTATATAATAGCAACAGAAGCTGCTGTGTAATCTTGTATTAAAATTTCTGATTTTTTGGCATGTCACTGGCAATGCTGACAGGGAGGCACAGCCTAGTTAATAAAGCCATAATATTTTTTGCAGTCTATTTTTCCCCATTACTTCACTGCAGCTAATTCTAAGCAATAAGGGTGAGTTATACATATAAGTAAGGCTGATAAATATTCATAGTCACTAAACATTTCAGTGCTTATGTGCTTAATATAAGTAAGAACAAGAATGCTGCTGAAGTCACAGCTGTGATAAGAAAAAAAAAAAGAACATGCATTTCTAATTTTTATGGGTATACAGTACCAAACATTACATGATATACATTTTACTGATTCAAAGACAAGAGAATGACTTTTGGAGGGTGTCGAGCACGTTTTGCCAAAGGGAAGGGGAGGTGAGCCATTGCCCAGGCTGTGGTCAACGAGAATGGAGAAATGCTGACTTCAGCTAAGGACATTTTCAGGAGATAAGAGAACTCTGAGGAACTCCTGACTTTTATGGTCATGCCTACATCTGAGAAGGTAGTGCTAGAAGCAGCTAAAAGAGCCGGATCCATTTCTGTACAAGGGTTCACACTGCAAACGGTTCTGCTGCGATTAGGGTGTAGGAGCAGATTAGATCTAGAAATAATGAAGAAACTGGACACTATTTGAGTGCAGTGTTTACAGAGGCTTTTGATGCTGTCTGCAAAGTTGGGCAGTACTTCTGGATTTGAACACTTGTGTGGAGATCCCCATTTTCAAAAAATGATGTAAGAAAGGTGCGCTTCATTCATAGAAAAAACATACACTTTATAAAACCTATAAAGGGACACTGGAAAGCAGACTTGTCCCCAAGTCAAGCCTTTGATTCAAAAGAAGCAGAGAGGATCTTGTCAGAGATTCACACTATATCAAATCTCTGTCCTTGTACATACACTGGACTGATTGTTAGAGTTTGCCAGTACTGTCTACATGTTTTTTGTGGACTAAGAGAAGACATGAGTGCACACTCCAGAATGAGAGGTCCTACAACAATATGAAGTCCCATGACTCTTGCCACTGTATGCCATTCAGTCCTTGTATTTCGGGATGGACAGCTGTTTCCACATTCCCTGAGGAGTCAAATATGTTCTTGGTGGGAATGTCTCATTTCCCCTTCTTTATTTGATTTTCATGAACAGGTTATAAATGTGCAGCAAAGGTCTGTACAGGATCTAGTTTATGGGGATGAAGGCTGCATCTTTGTTGTTTGCAGATGATGTTCTCTTAGCCTTAAGTGACTGTGCACTGGACTGATTCGCTCCACTGTGAAGTAGATGGGCTGAACATCACCACGTACAAATTAGAGGTCATGTTTCTTTCCCACAAAGTGGAGGAGTCTAGCTATCTTGTGGTCAGATATTCTACTAGACTATCATGGTACAGAGAAAACTGAGTTTTAAGATAAAGCTTTCAATTTTCCTATCCATGACCCATTTCTTATCTAAGATCAAGAGCTTTGGGTAGTAACGCAAAATACATCATGGACAAAATCAACAGAATATGTTCTTTTACAGATTAGCTGGACTCACTTTCTGTGACACAATAAGCAGCTCAGCAAGCCAGTAGGATGTCAGAGTACAGTAGAGGTGTTTCTTGAGGTGTTTAAAGTGCTTTAAGGAAATGCTCCCTGGCAACTCTAGCCAAAGGTTAACATACACAAACGCACTGGACGGAGGCCCCAGAGCAGACTTTGGACATGATGGAAGACTTGCATCTCTTGCCATGTTTAGGAATGCTGAGAATCCAACAAGATGGAGCTAGAGACTGTTTGGGTTTAAAGTCATGTCTGGCCTACCCTGCTTAGTTGTCAATGTAATTCTCACCAGGACAAGCTCTTTTGAGGAAGGAAGGATGGATGTTTTACAGGAAAGCAGGCCTGGAAATTCCAAACTTCCATTAGTAGGATGATGAGGATCAGACTGCCAAGGAAGCATTCCCTATTATCTTCACCACATGACCCACCATCAAAAATGACTGAACTCCACAAACGCTCATTTTAGCCATTGCAGGTTGTTCTCCCTTGCCAAGTGGGAAGAACCCTACACTCACAAAGGATATGACAATCTCCCAGTCCTTAGGAGCTATACCAGAGGGACCAGGAGGAAAAGATGAGTGGGACGAAGAACAAGAATGGGCCAAAGCAGTCAACCACCAGTGGCTGAGGCAATGATGGAGCCAGGCGCAAACCCAAAGACTAACAATCTTCCTGCAGGTGGGAAAACAAGAACTGCAGAGAATAAAGATACCTTAAAGCTTTAAAAGCCGGTTGGTGGTCATATCCTAGGGAAGGCTATAACCCAAATTGCTTAGGCTATTTCAACAGCGATTTAAATGTTGAACATCTAGACAGGCTCTCAGCTTGATCTCAGAGATGATGATAATAAGTATTCACTAATTACAGCAGAAAACTGAAAGTGAAAAGTGATGAATTTAACATGTTATCAACAAAGAACTGATCGCGTGTTATATTTATTATACAGTGAATGTGACTGCAAAAAAGTTGTACTGACTTCATAATAAGCAAGTACAATGTTGAAGTGTTACAGAGATAAGAACAGATACCCATCAAGCAATTGCAGAAGTGATAATATTACATGCAAAATAAAAACTGATTCTGTGGGACTAGAAATCACACCTGGTAATTTTCCACAAATAATCAAGGAATCCACTATTAATTACATTAAACAGATTGCAAACATGCAGACATGTCCCTGTTCTAGAGTATATGGTGACAGGTTTTTGTGGCACCAATTAACAAAGGGAGCAGTCAAAGCAAAACCAAATAATTTGAAGTACATCAGCCTGGCCAGCATTCTATGCAAAACCATACAAAGTAATAACTGAGGTTATTCAAACAGACACCAAGATCTTATATCTACTAGATATGAGACAATATAATTTAGTTTTAAAAAAGTGTGACAAATAACTAAGTGTTCTGATTTTATTTTGGATGTGCTGCAAAAGCAGAATTAGTTACCAAAGTGGAAACTAACATTTGTGTTTTCTTTGAGGGGATGATTTACTTCCTAGCTGAAACTGACAGGACAGAGCTCCTATAAAGTTCTATTCCCTACCCCCCATCACAAAGCCATGTTAGGTAAACAGTGCTAGAGTAGAGCTGGAAATAATGCAACATAGTGAGCTTTTTCTGAGATTTGCTCTTATTTTTTCCTGGACTTCATCTGTGACAAGATAAAAACAATGTAAATACATTTGCAATCAGTATTGCTCTGGGTATTTTACATGACAGTACTTTTCAAGTAATTACCATTACGTTTGTGCAATAGTGAAATGGTTTGTATCTGTGTGCTGTACTGCCGGCCATACCTCTCAACCATACAGAATCTCTGTTTTGCCCAGTTTCTGAGGTCCAGATAATGGGGTGCCACGATTCCAGAGCGGCACACCTTCATTTCCGAATTTCCCGGCTATTTTTTGTTTAATTTTTTTCCAGTGCTGACGTCATCACGCAGAGGTGTGCGTAGTGACATCAGCTTTGTCCAGCCTATTGGAATTTTGTTGTGGGGCTGGGCCCAGTGAGTACAAGAGGGGCGGGAGCCTGAACATAAACACTAAGCTGCTACACACAAGAAGCCAGAACATGAACGAGTTTAGAGGGGCTGGACAGACAAGAACTGAACATGAACACTGAGCTGTTCTTTTCAGGTAAAGCACTGAGCTGCTACATTGATTTTCTGTAGAACGAACCCTGGGATTATCACTTCACTAATTTCTGTAGATGTGCTGCCAGCCTGCCAAATGTCTGCTACATTTGAAGTGTGCATTTATTTTATTTGAAGTACTGTCTGCTGAAGTGTGCATCTATTTTATTTCTGCTGAAGTGTGCATTTATTTGAAGTACAAGTACTGTCTGGTGATGGTGAGGTGGTACAGTGGTAGCGTTAACTCACAGCAAGAGGTTCTCCCGTTCAATTCTCGGCTGGGCTTGGGAGTGTCTTCTGTGTGGAGTCTGCATGTCCTCCCCGCTGTTGGGTAGTGTTCAAAAGACATGCGTGTGTAAATAGGCGTGCCTTCGTTGAAGGTTGGGTGTCGAGCTGGCACCTCGGCGTTTCGTAAAAAAAAAAAATCTACTGCCAATCATTAGCGGACCGGAGTTCCGCTGTGGCAAACCCTTACCGGGAAAAGCAGAAAGACAAACAACAAGTACTGTCTGCTGAAGTGTGCATTTATATGAAGTACTGTCGTATTGTCTGCTGAAGTGTGCATTTATTTTATTTCTACTGCCAGCTTGCCATTCAGCAAACACGCATGCAATTTGAATTGCATTCGCTGTACTGTCTGCTGCATTTGAAGTCAGAAGTGTGCGTTTATTTTATTTGAAGTACTGTTTACCGAAGTGTGCATTTATTTTATTTCTGCTGCCATTCAGCAAAAACATGCGCACAATTTGAATTACGTTCACTGTACTCTCCTGCTGCATTTGAAGTCAGAAGTGTACAATTATTTTATTTCTGCTGGTGTGCATTTATTTTATTTCTGCTGAAGTGTGCATTTATTTGAAGGTGTGTGTGTGTATATAAAATGCCCCAGGTAGATATACCTGGTGGTTATGGTTATTCAGGCTCAAACCCTGTACCTTAGCTACAAGTGGCAAGAGCCTGAATTCTCTACCCATTCCACCACTTCTGACTGAAGGAGTTATAGCTCTCAACTGGACAACTTAACACAATGTCTGGAATGTGTTTTGGCTCATATTTTTGCTCTGCTCCTCCTATAATTTGGATGGTGCAGTGGTAGCAAGAGGTTCTCTGGTTTGATTCTTGACTGAAGTGCCTTCTGTGTGGAGGGGTTATAGCTCTCACCTGTACAAATTTTCACATAATGTCTGGAATGTGTTTGTCTTAAAATTGGGATGGTGCAGTGGTAGTGTTGTTGCCTCACAGCAAGAGGTTCTCTGGTTCAATTCTTGGCTGAAGTGCCTTCTGTGTGAAGTCTTCATGTCCTCCCTGTCTTTGTGTGGGTTTCCTCAGGTTGCGCCAGTTTCCTCCCACAATACAAATATATGCATCTGAAGCATTTCTTCCCAGGCCTCTGCTGAAAATTAGCTTTGTTCTAAACAAATGTTACAAACCATAAACTTTATTTTATTCTGGCAAATCAGTGAGAACAGAATTCACTAAATAATGATCGCCATTAAGTTTGTCTTCCTATTTTTTAGGAAACGCATGGTAACACAACATTTTATTCTAGCAACTTTCTAAGATTACACAAGCAATGTGTAAAATGCGTCCCTGGTTCTGGGCTTTTGTCCCCCCAATAAATTTTGTCTTTTTCCCGATTTCTTGTGCTGCACAGTTCTCCAAGGAAAGAGAAGTTTAGTGCTGCTTATACAAAGTCTACTCATATCATTAGTAGCACAACAGGTAGTATACTTGCTTTTGCTGCAGAAGGCAGTTTTTTCTACTCCCACAGTCTGTAGATGGATTGCTGATACTGTACTGTGTTACACTTTTAAAGGGGGTGGATGCTGCAGTCCTGAGAATGTCCTCCTTTGGTGGAGATACATATTAACTATGAACCTGTTACCAGTTTGCCATCCATTCCTTACTGAAATATTATTAGCTTATCATTTTTTTAGTGTAACATAAGCAATTTATTCTTCAAGGGCAAGAGGCACTTTACTTGTAGACGAAACAGTGAAATAAAGTTGTTTGCTAACAGCAACCTAGTTACAGATCTCTTTAACATGGAATTTAGATGACTTTTACTTCTGCATAGATTGTGCATGTTTACTGATACTGGTGGATTGTAGACGTTTCAGTAGACATTTATGATGGAAATGTTCTGAATTGGGCAGTTCTGTAATTATTGGTTCATGCATTTTGTTGTATTGCTTACTGGAAAAATGTTCAAACAAATTTAAAATGCACACCAACAAATGTGTTGTATAATACAAGGAATATAATTTAATAAAGTCAGAAAGGTGTATCAAAGAACACATGCATGTTTCTTGTTTCATGTGCAAGGGGCCTCTGATTTAAAAACAGCCCAAAGGTAATATTTATCCACCACTGGCCAGATACATTTTCTTTGGATGTGCGTTTCAGTGCTGTTTCAATGAATGTGAGTTTCAAGGGCAGAGAAGTTTTAACGCCAAGTCTATTTTCATTGTGGGACTGTATTGCTTTGTTTAGCAGATGTCTAATAGTGCTTGTGCTATAAAATGTAGAATAAAATCCAAATAATCATTGTAGAAGTAAAGCAGTATACACATCAGTGTTTATGGTAAGTGGGGTGAAACAGCCAGGTAATGGGAATTTGGAATGGCTGCAGGGGGGACTCTGGGGCCATATTTTGGTTGTCTGTTCTTCAGTTTGTGTTTGAAAGCTGGGATCCCACAATTCCACTTAAGTAGTCAGGGTTACATAATTATGCATGCAAATTTTATGTTAATAAGCATACAGATTTGTACCCATTTCTCATGGCCTTTGTCCACATTTTTGATGTTTCCAGGTTGAGAGGTATGCTGCCGGCAGCCTTGTGCTTGTTGCAGTTCATTTTTAAAAATGGCATGAATGGTGCATTTTGTTTCTATGGAAACACTTATGACTTGTTTTCAGGTGTCTAAACCTAGATATGATGCTATTTGTGTTGTGCATACCTCTCAACTGTTCAGAAGACTGTAGAATGTGCTTGACTGGGATTTGTCAATCACACACTAACACTATCTCGCTGCGTATTTCATGCATAACTTCCATGTAAACATCACAGTCTATCCCAGTGATCTACTCCTAGCACTATCAACCTCCTAACAGCTTCAGGAATAGCTTTGGTCCCCTGTAAGTCCTACAGTTAGTTTTATATTATATTTTCATATAACAAACAGAAGAATTTTTAAAATATGACCAAAACAATAGACGTCATTTTCACTGTTGCAGAACTCATAACCTCTGGCATTTCCTGCCAAGGACAGCCCAATGTCCAGTCTGCATACCACAGCCTTTATTACCAAGGGAGCATCATATGTCAGATATATGCTGATTGTGCAAGCATAGGGTATATAAAGGGGAGATGTATGCATGCTCCTAAGTCAGAAGTGAAGTACCTGAAGAGAACTAGGACCCTCAATGAAAATGCAGGCAATGTACATCAAGAAAAAGGAAGGAAAAGAGAAAAGGGAGGAACTTTCTTGGTCAGCACAAAGAAAAATGAAAAAAATTACCCATGCAAAAGGAAGAGAAAAGGGAAAAAGGGGATAGGAGAGAGTGAATACTGCAACAGTGAAATGAATGACATCCACTGTTACGGTAAGATTTTACACAACTGTACTGTGTCCTTCCATATCAATGCTGCATAGTCATAACCTCTGGCTGAGTACAAAAGCTACAGTGAAGTCAGACAGAAGCCCTCCACAAACCTATGCAGGATAGCTTTGGCAAATCCTGCCCTGGCCCTGGAAATGACATCCAATTTGTAATGTTTTGTGAATGCGTGAACTGAAGTAGCAGCTTCAAGGATGCAGACGACTACTTACCATAAAAAGAATAACAAGGAGCTCACTCAGACTCTGCCACAATTTGCTGTGAGGGAAAGGTTAGTTTGCTTTTGATTTCTTGTACTTTATATTACTTTACTGCCTTTTTCCATTTTGTATACTGTGATTTGTTTACTTTACACTGTTTTACTTGTATTCTGCTTTTAATTGCATATTAAAAATTGAAAAGAGACAACAGCTTTGCCTCTTGTGAGTCATACAGAAATTAGAACAGGTCAATTAAGGAGTCACACAGAAGTTAGAACAGGTCAGTTAAGGTTAATCATCTGTGAACTGAGGGGGTGGAGCTAGGAACTAAACCTTCTATTTAAGGGGTAAAATAAAACATTTCAAAGCTTTGCTGCAAAAGCTCACCCAGACTCTGCCACAGCATGCTGTGAGGGAAAGGTTAGTTTGCTTTTGATATCTTGTACTTTGTATTACTTTATTACCTTTTTCTATTTTGTATACTGTGATTTGTTTTCTTTACACTTTGTTTTACTTGTATTCTGCTTTTAATTGCATATTAAAACTTGAAGAGACCACAGCTGTATCTCTTGTGAGTCAGACAGAATTTTTATTCCACCCTCCCACCGTGTTTCTGTTGTGTTCTTAAACATTGTAGTCTTTCTACCTGCCTGCCCTTATGTTAATTTGACCATACATCTCCTTCCCTCTCTCGTTTCACTAGCTGGTGTAAGCACAAATTATCATTTTGTGAAATCACCCCCTTCAACTATTTAAATTTACTGGCCATCCCACTTTCTTCCGTAGTACCAGAATACAAAAGTGCTCACCCCCTTTCAATCTATCAAAATGATGTTACTCACTTTTATATCTCTCTAGTGTACACTGCAGTGTTTAGGATAAACCATTTTTTTAATCTTACCTAAAACATCTAATGCAAGACCAGCAGTTACTGGAGAGCCCACATTCTGCCTCTCAGTAGTCACCTTGGAATTAGTGGTTCTGTTTTCTCCTGGTGACAGGTGTAGTACAGGGACATTTTCTGGAGACTGCTGATCACCAGAAACCCGAATAACTGCTTTACAGGTGACAGCTTAGAATCTGTGCTTATGTTCTGGTCCTAGTGAGAGTAGGAGAAGAGTGCATCGATTCTTAACTGTTTCTGGTTGGAGAGTGAGTGTCTGTGCTTAATGTTGCTGATTGGTCTCGTTGCTATTCAAGGCATCTATCAAGAAAAGGCTACAAGCCTACAGACCCTTGCATCATCTTAGACAAGACTGTGGATCACCAAACAGGCTGCTGCCTGCCTCTCATTACTGCTAACATTTTGCTTTTGGTGACAGAAGAAGCAAAGGAGCATCGTATCCCAACAGAGTTCAGATGGCGTGAGACGAGCATTAGTAGTAGCCATTCATGTGACTCCCCTCTTTTCATCATTCTTGACAAGCTAATTCGTTGTTTCAGTAAGTACTACTTGATTTGTTTCTAACTTCAGAATATCTGCCTAAATACTTCATCCTTAAATTTTCAGGGTCTATGTATTAGTTTCCCCTCAAGTATTTGGCAGTGCTCTGTACAGACTCCGACGCCCTGAGTGACATTTTTCTTGTAAAAGCACAACTGAAATTTCTCCAATACCTAGTTGCAAACAGGACAACTAGTTTGCAGTGACAAGCACTGTCCCCATAGTTGCAAACCAGACACTCCTGACAGTGACTGATATTCTCGGTTCAACTGTCTAATAAATAAAAAAGGGTCTGTTGCCATGGATATGAACTTTCCTATTGGCTTGGTGGATATGGGCATCCTGAGGCAATGTAGAAATTGCCTCATGTTTACTGACAACCAGTTGATTCTCAAAAAAACTGATACGGTATGTGAGAGATGTATTTACACGTCACCAGAGGCAAAGCTCTGACAAAGTACTGCTAATGCCAATAAAGTTGCCAGTAGTACACACGCTGCACCCATCATGCACAATTCCAGACATATCAATCCACATATGCTGAGGCACTTAAATGTAACCTTCCTAAACCACAAAGGCCTACTAGACAAAGTACACATAACAAATACCCTCAGCAGCCTCAAATGCGCTCTTTCAAAACAACACCCACATCAACACATAGAGCTACATCTCATAGAGCCTCTACATCTAAGCCCATAAGGCAAGTTACCACACAATCCAGCATTCAAATCATTGGTGACTGCATCGTGAGACACACTGATGTCGCTCTAACCAGGCTGATTAAGGAGAAAGTCACAGTCAGTTGCTTATCAGGGGCTAGGATCCGTCACATTATGTATGCACTCAAGTCACTGGACCACAATTACCAATATGACTAAGTCATAGTCCATGTGGGAGTAAAAGACCTGAGACATACCTCCCTAGACTACATGAAGAGAGACATCATGGATCTCTCAGAATACGTCTCTTAGGCTGGTATGAGTCTAGCATTGAGCAGCATTTTACCTTCTCTGAGGACAATGCCACAATATGAACAAAAAATGACTGACTTTAATAACTGGCATAGTTTCTGATGTCATTCTAAGGGGGTGCAATATTTGTCAGAATGGAAGGAGATGGTAAACTGACCACGCTGCTTTGCCAGGGATGGTGTGCACCTCTCCCCTCTAGGCTTTTGAATATTAGCTAAAGCTTTGTCTTCCCCATAGCACCTTTTTTAGGCAATGCCAAAGTAAAAGTACTTCTGACATAGCAAATCAAAACCAAGAAAATCTAAAGGTATTACTGCTCAATACTAGGAGTCTAAACAAAAAACTCCACTCCCTAGAAGCTCTCTTTACCCTAGAGAATTGCTGACGTCTTTGCGGTCAAACTGAGACATGGTTTAAAGCTGCAGAGGGCACACCAACAGTGCTAGGTTATAATGCCTTCTACACATTTTGGCCAGCTACTTCACAGGCAGGGACTAAAGGTGGAGGTGTCTCTGTTTACATCAAAGATAAATATACCTGAAGGCTGGTCAAACAGGACAATGCACTTGAGCAACTCCATGTTCAAATTACCACAGGCAAAATCAAATACCACTTCCTTGCAAGCTACAAGTCCCCCTCTATGTCCCATGAAACCCATACCATGTATTTAAACTTATTAGAAAAACTTACCATCCAACCCAATAACATATTCATATCCTATATGACACCAAACGTACATGCACAGAGATTACTGGATTTTGTAAAGACAAACTCCCTGGACCACACAATCAATACACCAACAAGGGATGCAATCACACTGGATCTGGTCCTCACTAATATGGGAGAGTGCTGCACATCCCCTACTGTAATGCCTTCCTTGGTAAGATCAGACCACAAAATGGTCTCCTTTGAAGTAAAAATAAAACCTGGACCCCCAGCAAAACCTGGAATATTCATGAAGTATTCTAAGGCTAACCTCCTGCTATGAAGAGAGAATCTAGCAAATGTCAAGCCCCCATAAACCCTGAGAACACTGCTGCCTATGCCGAACTGTTCACAGAAACCCTGTACAAGCATGTTAATAGCTGCACAGGGGCAGCTGTACCCACCAGGAAGAAGTACAGAACTAACTCAAAAAACAAGCTACCCTGGTGGAATCGCAAAATCAATAGGCTGTACAACAGCAGGAAAAAAATCATGGCAAAAATTAGGAGGTGCAGCGCCCAGCAGGAAAAAAGCACTCTCAAACTAAACAAACAACTCAGAGGACAAATAAAGTCTACCAAAGCGAAATATGGGTTAAGGTTGGCCTCCCAGGCCAAGGACAACCACAAAGAATTCTTTAGCTATGTCCGCAACCCCAAAGGCAATACACAATTGTGTGCAGAGCTCACTGTAAATGGAGTCACCTATACTGAGCCAGAAGACATAGCAAACTTCTTGGGTGACAAATTTAGCTCCAACTTTACCCCTCTCTACCCCTCAACCTTCCCTCAGGAATTATCAACAAACATAACTCCCCTACTATCACTAGGGAACAGGTCGTTAATGCTCTCTTTAAGACCAAGAGCACTGCATCAATGGGTCCAGATAATATCCCAGAATGCCTTACAAATAGCACGAAACATGACCTATCAGGGCCTCTGGAATTACTATTTAACTGCAGCCTCCAAACATGTTTCGGGACTCATGAATGTAGAAAAGCAATAATCATCCCTCTCTACAAAGGTGGGCCATCTACAGACCCCCAAGTCTCATTAGTCTTCCATGTAAAGCCAGTGAAAGAATTATCATGGAGATGATCAACACAGATATAGTAATCCTCCAGACACTGAACTCAACCCAGTTTGGTTTCATCAGGGGCAGATCATGCCTACTCAACCTGGTTGACTTCTTTGAGAAGGTCACCAAAGCAATGGATAAGGACAAAACTGTTCACACTGCCTACCTTGAACTGGCCAAGGCATTTGACACAATATCTCACTCGCATTGTTGATAAACTCAAGTGGTTAGGTACAAACTTGTATGTCACCTGGTGGATAGCCAACTGGCTCCCAGACAGGATCCAGGAATCTAGAATTGGGGAATCCACCTCTACACAGAGGCTAGTCATAAGTGGAGTCCCTCAATGATCAATACTTGGATTGCTCCTTTTTGGCATTTACTTCTCAGAAGTCAAGGCCAATGTTAGTGGTCTCTGGCTGACTAAATTTGCAGATGATTGCAAACTAGGACCTGTCACTGAATCTTACTGTGACACAAATGTTCTCCAGGAGGGGCCGACACAGACAAACAACTGGTGTCAGAGCCATGGACTAAAACTAAATGCCAAGAAATGCATAATAGTATCCTTTAGGAGGTCATCCATCCCTGGTAACCATCATATTGACAACACACCCCTTAGATTTGACCCAATAGTCAGGGACTTAGGGACCCACACAGGTAGTAATCTAGCCTTTGACCATCATGTGTCTACAGTAGTGAAGAAATCATTCTATGTTGCACAACTTATAAACTAAAATATGGCATCCAAGTCCAAGAAGTCATTGTTCCACTGTATCACACCCATCATTGAGTACAATGCCCCTTTGGTATGTTCTTAACCAGGCATATCCAACTACTGAAATATCCACAGAGGTTTCTCACTAAAAGAATACAGGGTGTAAGTAAAATGTCCTATGCAGACCGCCTCACGGCCCTATCCCTGTATTCTGTCTCCTGCAGGCTTTTGAGGGGACACCTATGCTTGGCATACAGGACATTGTCAGACCCCACTCTGATGGGCCTCCTAGATATCCACAAAGCAAACACCAGAATTTCCCATTCTAAAGACTTAAACCTTGCCTGTGATATAAACAGGACCTGCTGGAGAGATAGGTATGTATCCCACATACTACCTCGTCTATGGAACAGGCTCCCCATCCATGTGAAGCAGAATTCCTCCCTAATCCAATTCAAGTCCAACTTGGACAACAGGATGGGAAACCGAAAATTTATCTCTGGTTTGGCACCTATGTCTCTAATGGACACAGGTAATCTGTAAATGGTTCATCTCCCAGGCTCATGCTTATACTTATCAAGGGTATCAGAACTTGTCAGAGATTTGGGATGTATGGCTAGGCTTAAAAAAACCCTTGTGGCAGGAAGCCTAGTAAACACCTATGAAGCTATGAAAAAAAAAACAGCCTTAGAAATCCAGGAGGAGATGGTTTGCTTATAAACTGCCAAACTCAACGTCTTGGTACGAAAAGAAACAAAAGCTGATCAGATTTAAGCAAGGCCTTAGTCTTGCTTAAGTCTCTACTTCTGTTTAATCAACTCACAATAGCACATAATCTCTTCTACCTTCCAGAAAAAAAACCTGCACTTCAAAATATAATTAACCCCCACAACCCTACCAGAGCCTTACAACCAAGTTCTCAGAATCTAATAAGTGTTATCAGACACAAAAACTATGCTGGCAAATCTCTCTTTGCCTGTACTATTGCCAAAATCTGGAACTCTCTACCTAGCCAAATAACCTCCACTACCTCCACTATTCAATTTAAAAAACTCCCAAGAACCCACTTCTCAAACACTTGGCTTTGTTCATGCTACTCCCCAGGTTAATTTGCACTAATACCATGTTCAAGGATTCTACTAAAAGTCCTCTAATTCCTTTCACTGTAAAGCTTAATAATCACTGGTTATTTCTGTAACAAAATATTAAGAGAACTCAATTTAGAAAGAAAAGAAATGTTTTCTTATGTGTTTATATTTTACATTCTATAGAAACCCTACTACTGGAATGCTGTACGCTGACTTTACTAAAGGAATTGTTAATCTATACATAACTTATGTTTCTATGGAGCCTATATCTCTGTATGATATTCTTGTGTAATTTCTTTATGACATGCTATTGGAGCTTTTCTCCCCGGGCCTCCGCTGAAAATGGATGAGTGTCCAGTCAGACTTTCCCGGTTAACAAATGTAAAATAAAAATAAAATTGTCTAAATAATATCTGAGCTGCCTATGCAAATCCAAAGTATGAAGAACCTTCTCACTAGCTGTTTGTGGAAAAAGAAAAAATGATGGAAGCTAGATAGACTAATTAAGGGACAGCTCATTAACCACTTTGGGCATAAAAGGAGGATCTGTAGGGAGAGACACCCTATCTCTATGAAAAAGCAAAAAAAGAAGGGACCACCGTCAAGGGCTTTAGTTCAGCTACTCTTCTGGCAGAGGTTATAGCTAACAATAAAACAGTCTTTTGGGTGCAATGTTTCAAAGAATTAGAACAAGTGGCAGGCTGAAAAGGAGCATAAGTTAACTTTTCAAGGACAAAATTAAGATCCAAAGAAGGAGGAATGGGCTTTCTTGGGGTCTAAAATGGACACCTTTAAGAAACTGCTTGACCTCAAACCTAAAGGCTAAAGGATTAGTAAGTCTCAGACAGGCAGAAATGGCTGACAAAGTAGACTTTCACTAAATAATATACCAGGCCAGCATGCAACAATTCACACAGGTGAGAAACAACCAACCTCCACTGAAAAGGACTCCTGGTGATGTTTAAGACATGAAACAGAAAATCTCTCCCATTTGGACATGTATGATTTTCTCGTATTGGGTTTCCAGGCCCCCTCCTTAGAAAACCGTGCCTGAAAGGAATCAAGACCCTATCACCTAAAGCATCAGTTGAAGCATGGACAGATGAAGTAAATAAGAGTTCCTTTGACCTGCGTGAGAAGATCTATGCCGTGAGGTAACTTGTAATGACTGCACCTGGCCTGAAGGAATAGGAGGGGGGGGACTAGTGCTGTCTGGACCAACAGGGAGTCACCAACAAGATTTCTGGAGAGTCCTTCTCAATTTTGTGAAGGCCCCTTGGAAGAGGAGGAAGGGGAAGAAAGGCATACTGGAACACTCCCTTCCAACAGAAAGACACAGTGTCCACCTTCCAAGCCAAAGGGCTTGGGACTCTGGAAGAGAACTGAGGGAGTTGCCTGTTCAGAGGGAAGGCAAAGAAATCTGCTTGAGGAATATATGATAAACTATGTCCAGAAACACATCCCTGTGAAGCATCTACTCAGGAGACTGTATCCAGGACCTGCTGAGAAAATCTGCCACAAGATTGCACTCTGAAGGTATACAGATTGTCAGGAGGGTGCCCTGCAGATTGATGGAAAATTCCCATGCTTGAAAGGCTTACAGCAAAGGAGTTAAGACTGTGTATCCCCTTGTTTATTGATGTACCACCTGACGGTGATGTTGTCTGTATAAACTTTCAAGGGACCTGGGGCCAAAGCTCATGCAACAGCCAGAATGAGAGCCTGCATTTCCTTGATGTTGATGTGATCCACCCTCTGCTGAGAGGGACCAAAGGTCCTGCACCTTCAAGGTGCCTGAAGCACCCCCCCCCCCACCAACCCAGCTCTGCTACATCTGTGAAGAGTTCTTGAGATGACTGAGGCGGGTGGAAGGAACACCAGGATTGAAAGATACCTGCTGAATGAATCCACCAATGAATTTCCAGTTTGAGACAAGGGAGTAGAGGAATGACATGATCCAGCAGGTGGAGGTGTTGAAGCCAAACAGATTTTAAGTATCAATGAAACATTCTCATATGAAGCCTAGCCAGGGAAGCATGGGGATAGTGCAAGACAAGAACTCTAGAGCTCTGAGAAACTCCATGGATGGAAAATAGGACAGGAGAAGCAAGGACATAAAATAATTTGTGAGGGACAAATCCTTGGAGACTGGAAGAGATACCAGCATTAGAACAGTCTGGAACCTGCAGCCTAGGAAAAAGTGAGATGGGTTCAACTGACTTCTGAAGGTTGATTGTCAATGCCAGGCTATGCAACAGAAGCTGGGTAAAATGAATGCTACACCACCTTGGAATGGGATGAGGCCTGCAACAAAAGATCATCCAGATATGGAAATATCTGAATCCCCTGAAGCCTGCAAAATTGGACTTCAGGGGATGCACATTTGATGAACACCTTAGAGGCTGAGGAAAGCCCAAAGGGCAAAACAGAGAACTAAAAATGAGAGAACACCACAGGAAACAGTCTGAAGAGGTACTATGAGATAGGTGTTCAGAAAGAAAAGATCCAGGATAGGTCTCCAAGATCCCTCTTTCCTTGGGACTAGAAACTTCCTGGAATAAAACCCCAAACCCTTCTCTCTCTCTGTGAACCTTGATCCAGCAGACCCTGCAATACTCCTCAAAAATGAGAAAGCTATTCTATCAGGGGTTGAGGAATTCAGGAAAAGGAGGGAAGGGACTTCTAGGTTATAAAGTAACCCGGCCTGATAATGGAGAGAACACAGGTGTCTGTGGTGAACGGCTGCCAATCTAGGAGAGAAAGTGAAAGCCTGAGGGACAAGGGAACCTGGCCAAGAGGAAGGGAGGGCAGACAGATGGATGTCAGGAAAGGTCTGCAACTGGGGCCTTGGCATCTGAATAGGCTTGTCAGGGAAAACTAAACTATGAGCATCCAAAAGTTTTGCTTTGATATAATTTGTCAAAGCTTGAAGGCAAAGCCAGAAATAGTGCCTTATCACAGAGTCTAAGGCAGCAGCCCTAGAGGATGCATCTGCTGCATCATAACTGCATTTGACAGAATGACAGGCAATCTGAGAAGTGGAACTAAGCAAGAAAAAAGCCAAGGCTTTCCCCCCAGAGTTTGGCATATCAGAAAAAAGTTTCCCAACCTGGGAAAGAAGAGACTGTATGTACCTTGTCATATGAGTCTGGTAATTGATGGCCATGAAGGCAAGTAGCAGAAGTGTATATTTTTGCCAAACCTCTCAAGGGCTCTAGTGTGCCTATCTGAAGGAAGGAGCATGGAAGAAGGCTTTCCAGTAGAAACTGGAATTATCACAGGAAGGGCATTTATACAAGAATTTGTAGGCAACTGGCACTTTACAGAACACAGCAGGTTTCTTGGGAGCTGGAAGCTGAGAATTAGGTGTCAGAGAAGCAGCAGAAAGGGTATCCAACACAAGATGGACAGCTGAAGGTTTAGGAGAGTCCATTTGTAACAGTTCATAATATATCTTCTGAATATCTGAAACTTGGGAGCAATCCCACTTGAAATGCTCCATCATGCGCAGGACTGGATCACCAAAGCAAAACTTCTCCAAAGGAGAATCAGGACTGGCAGATTCATCCTCCTCAGACCCATAATCTCACAGTAAAGGTAATTGGGAAGAATAGGCCAAGGATTCAACCTCAGAATCCCCATTTGATGACTCTGGGTCCCTAGTCTTTTCACTGGTAGAAGACCAGGAAAGAGCAGGAACCAAAACCTCATAAGGAGGCTTCAACGGCATCAAGACACTGAACAAGCCTAGAGTGAAGTCCTGCCATTGCTTGGGCAGATCTCCTGGGAGTGGGCACCATGTGCTTAGCTTTTTGCCTTCTCTTCATAGGGATGTCCGCTCTGACAAAACGCAGAGGTTTGGACTCCTGCCTAAATTCAATCAAGGTACAAGACACTTCTTCCCATACAAGGATTTGAGGAATCCCCTTAAGCCCCTTTGAAATAATCCAGCTTGGTTCCATCTCAAGGTCTGCAGCAGATGTTTTCAAAGCCTCTGAAGATGTGTGAGAAGTAGGTTCTGTACCAGTCTACAGGAAGGGAGCGCAGTAGGGGAAACCGAATTTAACACCTGGCTATCCTCTTGGTTCTCACTCACCTCAAGAGAGACGTCTGGTGGAGGCTGGATAGCAGCAGACTCAAGCCTAGATTTCTTGGCCTTCTTTTTAAGCAGCAGCTGTACCTCAGAACGAGTGGATTCTACCATGGTACCTTGGGCCAAAAGCTTGAGACATTGGTTCTCAAGGTAAATGGAAAGGGGAAAAAAAAGGCAACTGAGCAAAAGTCTTGGGAACAAAAGCATACAGATGGAACACTGTGTGGTCATGGGATGCATCTAAATAAAACAAGCACCTATTGCAGTGGTCTTTATGGGGAATCTGCCTCCAACATTGACATTTCCCTTACTTGGATGATAAGCAATTCAGTAAACAATAAAAGGAAAAAAAAACAGTGAGGTACTTATCTGAAAACAGTAGGCTCGGTAAAACCGTTACAGCAAAGAACATTCAGACCGACATACAACAATGGCATTTGGACTGGCAAACAAAGGAGTTGTGAATTGGGAGCATACATATGTCCACTTTATATGCTTGCTCAGGGAGCATATGTCTGATGTATGGCACTCCGTATGTAATAAAGCTTTGGTATAATGGCTGGACATTGGCATACCCTTGGCAGGAGATCCCAGAGGTTATGAATACTGCAACAATGATATGGAAGGACATTTTTAATAATCCACCAAACTTCACTCCCTTGCCAAAGAGTAACTCTGTATGTGTACATGTGCACTCATGCACATGGTTGTGTCTTGGTTCAAGAATAACAATGTAAGAGATACAAGCTTCTGTGAAAATCATTACAGTGCTAATTCCTAATTTCATATTCATATGATTTTCAAACAGGACTATGTCACATTCCTGGATAAAAGAATACATAAAAATGTATAACATACACCCAACACTGAGAGATTACATTACAGCAGCCATGAAACAGTGGGAAACCACTTTGCAGTTACGCCATGATAAAGGCCAAATTATTATTCCATGGATAAAAATTCAAAGAGGGATATTTCAGGGTCTTGCCCTTAACCCATTAAGCTGTCTACTTAATAGATATGGTTAAAATTTAGCTCCCAGTAAACAAAAAAGTATAAAGCCTTCTCATCTTCTTATTGTAGATGACTTACAACTATAACTGAATAGTTCATCAGATGAGGAACTGAAAGCACAACTGCAAGTTGCCAAAATTGTTTTCAGATGGTATAAGAATGTCATTTGGTCTTGAGAAATGTACAAAAGCAACCTTTAAAGCAGGAAAGCTGCAACACCATGAAAGCATCAGTTTGGGACAGGAATGTGATATAAAAACCTGAGCAAGAGGGACTATATAAATATTTGGGAATGAATGAATGATTAACAATAAAAAAATGAACAAATCTGAATAAAACTTAGTAAGGAATATTTTAGAAGACTAAAATTAATACTGAAAACAGCATTGACATCTAGGAACAAAGACAAAGCTATAAACCAGTTTGCGGTTCCAGTCTTAACTTACAGTTTTGGACTGACTGGCCCCAAAAGGTGTTGGATAAATTGGACAGAAAAACAAGGATACTTCATGTTCATCAAATGATTTATAAAAAAATCAGTGTATACCAAGAGTATATATTACCTATTCTGTAGGAGGCATGGGCCTCCTTGAAATTGATTACATGTACAAATCTGCAATCGTGGGACTGCACACATATCTGCTGACCTCACAAGTCTTAAATATAGAGAAAGTTTTGAAATATGAGTAGAATAAGTCTAAGATGATTTCCCTGCTAAATTTAGCAGAAACATATCAATGTCAAGCGGGAATGGAAATCAAACCAGAAGCAGATAAAAATCAGGCAGCAACTGAATATGCCAAAAAATAAAGGAAATAATACAAGGTGAAGGATCAGATGAAAAGGCAAGAAATGTGTAAAATGCATACATATAGCTGCAAGTACAGAAAACTCTAGGAATAACCTCATGTTGATCAGGATCGAAAACAGGAATGGTTAAGGAATGGTAAAATTAAACCAAAAGACGAAAGCTTAATATTGGCGGCCCAAGACAGTGGACTACGTACACATTGGTTTATGAAGTCCATTGAAAATGTGGGAGAAACAGACAAATGTAGGTTTTGTAAAACAGAACTGGAAACAGCCGCACATCTTGCTACTGCTTGTGATATACTAATGGCAGGAGGACTGTATACTGAAAGGCATAACCATGTGGATTGTGCAAACATTATAATACTGAAGTAGCTGAAAAACACTGGAAACATGAGGCACAAAGCATCACTGAAAATGATGAAGTCTACATCACATGGGATCACTCATTACCAACAGTTCAAAAAATAACTGCGAGAAAACCATATACAGTAATCCATTAAAAGAAAACAAAAGTAGTATTGATCATTGAAATTGTTACACCTAGTGACTACAGTGTCTTATGTACAGAGACACACAAAGTAACAGTACTTAGCACTTAACAGTAACAAAGTAACACAAAGACACACAATCGGGCGGCGCAGTGGTGCAGCAGTTAATGCTGTCGCATCACAGCAAGAGGTTCTCCGGTTCAATTCTTGGCTGGGGTGCCTTCTGTGTGGAGTTTGCATGTTCTCCCTGCATTCGTGTGTGTTTCCTCCAGTTACTCCGGTTTCCTCCCACTTTCTAAAGACATGCTTCTGGAGCATTTCTCCCCGGGCCTCCGCTGAAAACAGGATCTGTGGAACCTAGTCGGACTTTCCCGGTCAACAAATGTTAAATAAATAAATAAAATAAAATAAATAAAAGTAATAAAATACCAGGATGTGCAGCCAGAAATGAGGGAAATGTGGAAGGATACACAGACAGTTCCAACAGTACTAGGAGCAATGGGTTTAAAAAAAAAATAGAATTTACAGTTGTACTTAGATATGTTAACAATACATGTAACTCTGTATGAACTGCACGAAGAGTCACTACTGAGCACATTGCAGGAGCTGCGAAGAGCACTTCTGGCTAACATCAAAGATTGAAACAATATTAATTTCATGAACTTTAATCATACTTTGACATAGGAATGGGGTCCATTCCTGTCATGGTATTAGAAACCCAAAGACTTGCAGAAATTAAAGAGTGAGATCATTATGTTCACTAACTTCATCCCCTAGATACTAAATAAAAACTCTTTACTCATACACATACTGCTGTCACTCAAAACAAGAAAGAATGTGCAGCTTTGAAACAATAGTAACAGTAGTGTGACCACAAAATGAAAGCAATATAGTAACCAGCCCAAAAAAAATATATATATATATATATATATATATATATATATATATATATATATATATATATATATGGGTCTACTTTGATTCACTGAAAACTCAGTTCACTGAATTTCAATTCACCCTCAAACAAATCGCTGAAAGCTCAAATCACTGAAAATTCATTTCACTGAATCATATCTCACTGAATGTAAGTACTGTTGGGCAAATAAAACGCATATGCCATTTTCCTCACTGTAGTGCGATCCTGGAGTTAGTATACATAGCTGGGGGGTGTAGATTTTATATTTATGAATCTCATGTCACTGAAAGCTAACAATATAAAACCAAAAGTAGGTGGGGGGGCTATGCCACCTACACCCCCCTAACTATATATACTAACATATAACATCATAAGTTGGACATCACTGCTGTCACTAAAAAAAAAAAAAAAGTCCGCAAAATTCCTTTCATACATTGAACTGGCAGTCTTAGTGGAATCCTTTACATGACAAAGGTCAAACAGCATTTTACATAAAAATTACATGTAGATGGGGTGTCATAATATGAAAAGGTAACAGAAAAAAAGGAGAAAAATGATCTCAAACCATGAACTGATTACTGAGACACCACAGGAGGAGGCAATAGAACAATAAAACAACCATGAAGGCAAAAAAGGCGACAAATCCCTTTAAGGGGAAAACTTGGGTTTTCAATGTCTGAAGAGGTAAGAAAGAACAGCATTTGAAGATCTGATACAACACGCTACTTTTTTTCACCATGCAAAACTTTTCAGAACTATTACACATAATGGAATAACTGAAAAATTACAAGTACTACATATTGATCCATACACAATTTAAAGGCTATAACACTTGCTAAGCAGCAGGACACAAGTCAGGGGTACCTGTCTATTCTAACAAGGTTTACCAGCTGTGCATGGGAGGGTACATTTCAAGGTGGGCGGGTTTACCTGTCTATTCTAATGGGGGTAACCTGCTGGGGTTCACAGGATTTTGTATAGGGGGTGGCAAATCTTTTTAGACTACTTTTCTAAGGCATAAAGGGCTCTGTATCAGGGACCTCTTCTTTTTGGACTGTTTCAACTCATCTAGAACAGTGGGAAATGGGATATGGGTAACCAAATACACTAATGATTATAAACTAATTATTTCAATGAAAGATGTCAGAGTTCCCCTGAGATGGTCTATAAAAGCATACAATGGATAGAGTAGTAATAACCTCACATTTCATCATCAACCCCCATTTTCCCATTTTTCCTACATGGGGTAGGTGTGTCGTCACCATCTTTTTTTTAAAACAAGAAACATTTGTATTAAATTATCACTTATTACATAGGTAGTCATACATTTTTATAATGGAAAACAAACCATCTTGATACAATCCCAGCTGTAACCATTTTACATCACAAACCATACTGAGACAATTCTAGTTGCAAACATTATACATCACTTATACCCTACCTAATCGTTGTCAGTCAAACATTTACATACCTCCTTCAAGCCCTGCCCTCTTTTAAACCACATTCATCCCCTGTATGTATTGTTTCCATAATTCCCATTTATTTCCTATGTAATTTGCTCCTACTCTTTCTAAAAATTCAAATTCAAGTTGTTTTCATCTCTGCTACTATATTCACTACTTCTAGTACAATTAGTTTAACCTCTGATTTCCATTTTTTACTAATTGCTTTTTTGTCAGCCACCATTAGAGTCAACAAGGCCTTACTATGTCTAGGCAATTCCGATTCTGTATCACAGCTCAGAAAAATAATTTCCCTAGTTACACCAATGCACTCACCCAGTATCTCTAATAGAGTAGTCTGCAGAGAATCTTTAAAGTCTGCCAACTCATTATACTCCTAGAAAATATGTTCCTAATTACCTCTTTCTTCTCCATCACACTTCCAACATTTGCTGTCTACTTGAGGAAAAATTCTCTGGAGTCGACTTGGGGTATAAACATATCCATGTAAATATTTCCAAGCAAAAATCCTAAATCTTCTAGATTTTGTTGCATATTTGGGAGACATACATGTATCCACCTCATTGTTTCTTTGTAAGTTGCTTATCCAAACTCTCTTCCCAATCCTTTTTAACCTACTCTGATGGATTCTTATACATACTCTGATTAATTCTTATAGTTATCATGCAATACTTTATATGCTGTACTAATTATTCATCTTTTAATGGCAGCTTCTGTTCTGGATTCTACTAAAAGCAGTGCTGGTCTTTCATTTAGGACCTCTTCCTATTTCTTTCTCTTTGCCAATAATCTGATATCAATCATTGATAGGGAAGGCAATCTCTAACCTGCAGTTCAAATACATTCTTGGCATCTTCCCATTCTGTTACCCTTCCCTCTTTAGTTATTTGCTCCCAATACCTTGATTCCTTTGCCAGTTTTCTCGAATACATTTCAGCCCACTCATCTATTGTCTGTATTCCTAATTGTAGTCATCCCTATTAGCAGAATCTTTCTTCATTCCTGTGTTCGTTTAGTTCATAGAATATTTTCTGCTGCTTTATGAATATAATATTCTGTATGACTAATGTTATTGTCCTTAAAGGTCTGCATCCAAAATCCCAGTCTCTTCCCGTTTCTTAAGCTTCCCCCCTGTTTCATCATTAATCCTCTCACACTTTGAATTATAGGTCACTGCTTGTGCTATGTATAGGAGCCTTAACTATGTAGCTCTGAAATACCCCTTCAAATTGGATAATCCCAATCTACCTTGTTCTACTGGAAGAATCATCTTACCCCACTTGACTCTTGTCATCTTCCCCTCCTAAATAAAATCCTTCAGCTCTTTATTAATTGCTATCCACAACTTCTCTCCTGGTTGATAAAAATATGCCTGACTTGTGTATAAGACTTGTTCTTCTTTTTTCGGCTTTTCCCAGTTAGGGGTCGCCACAGCAGAACTCCGGTCCGCTAATGATTGGCAGTAGATTTTTTTTATGGGTGCCGAAGTGCCAGCTCAACGCCCAACCTTCAACGAAGGCACGCCCATTCTACACGTCTTTCGAACATCACTTGACCACGGGGAGGACATGCAGACTCCACACAGAAGGCGCTCCAACCGAGAATCGAACGGGAGAACCTCTTGCTGTGAGGCAACAATGCTACCGCTGCACCACCGTGGATGTTGGGACTAAAAACATTTTAATAGCTTGTATCATGCTATCCATATTCATAGAACAGAGCTTCTAATTTCTCAGTTTTTGTATTTTTGTTTAGTCTCTTCCCACATATCCTTAGCTGCCACACCAGAATAATTTTTAATCCATACTCCTAAATACTTCATTTTATGTCCCTATAAATATGTATATTGCTGAACCAATTTGTACGTGGGTGCATAACTTATCACTATTGTCTTTGTTTTAACTTTTTAATTTTGTATCCCGAAAAGATATGAAACTGTCTCAAAATGTTCCACAACACTAATGTGCTTTTCTGGTTTTGTCAGATATAAAATAATGTCATCAACAAATAGAGCCAGCTTTTCTAGACTACTATACCAATTATATCCTTGAATTTCTGAGTCCCTTATTTTCTTTGCCAATGGTTCAAAATATAATGCAAATAACAAAGAGGAAAGAGGACACCCCTGCCTGGTTCCTCTGCTCAAGCAGAAATTATCAGAGAGGAACCTACCCACTTGAATTTTTACCTCCGATACCTCATATAGCCTCCTATACCTCATACAGCCTCCTAATCAACCTTATAATTTTATCAGGGAATGCAAATGTTTCCATTCCCCTGCTCAAAGTCTCAGCTTACTCTGCATCAAGGCCCACCAATAACGGTGGCATTTTCATTAATTCTGCTTCCCTCTGGATCATCAATGTTCTGTCAATGTTGTCAAATGTTTGCCTCTCCTGCACAAAACCACACTGATCCATATCTATCAATTTTGGCATCACTTTTGTCATTCTTTTAGCCATTGTAGATATAAACACTTTATAATCATGGTTTAATACTGAAATCCGCCTGTATGATGCTGGATCTGCTGGATTTTTACCCTGTTTAGGGATTACAGCTACCACCACTTTCTTTCAGGGTGTTGGTACTGCTCCTCCTCTTAAAATACTGCTAAGCAAACCCTTCTAGATAGTTATCAGTTTTTTCCATCCTAGTTTGCAACCTTCCACAGGAATATCATCTATTCCTGGGGACTGTCCTGTAGATTGGTTATACATCACCATTTTTATCTCATCATCCTCCTACCCTGTTAGTAATTGAGCTTCATCTTTCTTTAACCATGACATATTTAATTCTTCCATGAACATTTCCATTGTACCTTTTCTTGATTTCAATATTTCTCTGCTTTGTACAGACTTTCATAGAATGCCTGAAATATTTCTAATACCTCTACAGGATCTTGTTACCTTCCTTGTTATAGCCCACCTAAGCATGGTGACAGCCCTTTCTACTTTCTATTGACCAAGTTGTTGTGCTAAAAGTTTTTGTGCTCTAGAATTATCAAAAACAGTTGCTTAACAGCAATTTTCTAAACTCATGCATATTATAAGGTAATCCCTTATTTTCTGTTTAACATTCTGCAGTTGCTCCTCGTCTTGTTCTGTGAGATTTCCCCTACTCTGCAATAATTTAACATTTGTCAGTGCCTCCAAATAATTCTAGTTACTTCTTAACCATATCTCCCTTTCTTTTATTTCCACCCTATTTTTAAAGCTCCACTTCAATTTTATCAAACTCTCTAGCTATATTTTAAGAAGAAATTTCTATCTTCTCTAATAGATCCTGAACAATTTCCACTATGTACTCCATACATTCCTCTCTTTTCAACAGATAGGTTGAAAGGCACCAGTCTCTCATTTTTATTTAATTATCATGTGTTTTTATTTTAACTATTGGTTCATTATCTGAAATAGTTATTGGGTGCATATCAATACCTTCAATGAAATGCACTTATTCCTGTGAAATAGAAATTCTGTCTAGCCTGGCCCAGATTTTGTATCTCGGGGAATAATATGCAAATTCACTCCAAACTTGTATTACTGAATTCACATCTTCCATGCCAAACATTTTCATAAATTTCTTCAAAAAGTCTACCCTCCTTTGTTATACTTTCCCTTCTGGGCCTCCCAGACTAATTTTCACTGCTGGAAATCAAGATCTAGCCCCCACCTATAAGTAATATTCCTTGCTGAAAGCTGATTATTTCTCCCAGAATTTTCTTAAGCTCCATTACAGCAGTTTCAGGTGGAATATAAATGTGTGCCAGTGTAATCATCCTCCCTTATCAGTAGCCCCTTAGCACTACAAATCTATCTTATCTTTTTTATCCTCTTCTACCACTATTGGAGCTCCTTTTGCAATTAATATCAGTACCTCTGTTTTCCTCTGTCCCAGGTATTCCACTGAATAACCTTCCTAAAAAAACTTTCCTTACCAAATTCACATGTTCATTCTCTTCAAGTGTGTCCCTGTAACATAGTCATTTGCACTCTACATTTTTTAATATAGTTCAGTATTCTTTTTTTGTATTTATCTGCGAGACCACTGACATTTAAAGACATTATAGACAGCATCATTCTATTAAAACATTATTCCCACCTTTATGGACAATAGCTTTTTTGTTAAATGCCAGTTCCAGTTTTTGTATTATATGCATACACTGTTTGGCAGGTTTAACTTTTATACATCTTTTTCTTGTCATATCCATTTGAGCCTATGTCACATCCTACAAAACATTTGATTTTATTGAAAGCCCTCAAATAAAAAACAAACACACCAATACCCTCTAAAACCTATTAACTTAATACTAACAAACAAAATTATGTACGTCTTCAAATACTGAAGTTTTACCATTCTAATCAGAAGTAATGTTCCAAACTGACAGCCACACTCATAGACTGGAGTTAACCTAAAGGAAAGGTTATCCATGCTAAGATGCATGGTGCAGCCTGTGCTTCTACTAGCTGCTGTCTGGTTTTGTGTTATCTTTATAGCTCTCTCAGCTAGGAAAACACCTGAATACTTTATTTTATTATTTTTTATTTATTTACTGACATTTGTTAACCGGATTGGTCCTACTGGGCTTGTGGCCCATTTTCAGAGGAGATCCGAGGAGAAAAGCTCCATTAATAGACAATAACAGTACATTAGAAAAAAAATACAAATAATATTATATGGCTGTAATAGAGAACAATAGAATTATTTAAGATGATTATACAGCGAAAGCAAAAGACTAAGTACACATTATGAATGTAAGAGACATAGTAGACAGCAGGCATAAGTCAAAAAAGAACACGGTAATTAATATATAAAAAAAAATATATATATATATATATATATATATACATACACACACATATATATGTATGTATATATATATATATATATATATATATATATATATATATATATACACATATATATGTATGTATATATATATATATATATATACACATATATATGTATATATATATATATATATATATATATATATATATATATATATATATATATATATATACACATATATATGTATATATATATATATATATATATATATATATATATATATATATATATATATACACATATATATATATATATATATATATATATATATATATATATATATATATACACATATATATATATATATATACACACACATATATATATATATATATATATACACACACATACATACAGAGACAGAAAATATATACAAATAGATTTTTGTGCATCATCAACATTTGAGAGAGATCAATATATGACATCATACAAGGTGTGGTGCAAGGTAGGGGAGAGAGGTAGATAAGTGAATGGGTGTAAGGAGGTTAGGTTGGGTCATGGCAGGGGCAGGTCTTGGAGTTGAGAAGGTGACCTTTTAGTTCATTTTTGAAATGTGAGGATTGGGTGATGGAACATATGTGTAAGGGAAGCTTGTTCCAAGCATGGGCAACACAGTGTTTGTATAGTAATTTGCCTACATTTTTTTAGGTTGGTAGATGTCCAGTAGCTGCTGGTTAGAGATACGGAGGGTCCAAGCTGGAGTATAGTTAGAGATCAAGAATGAAAGAGATGGGAAGAGTGATTGTTTATAGAGAATTGAATGTAACATTTGAAATTGGGATAGCTGCAGTTGTTGGAGGAGTTCTAGCCATTGGAGAGAATTCAGTGAAATATAGTGATGTGCCTTGTATGGAGAGTTAGTTATGAATTTAGCTATTTTGTGGTATGTTTGTTGGATTTTGTTCAGGGTTGTAGTCTGAATGTTGGAGAGAACTGGGGTGGTATATAGGAGGGAGGAGAGGAGGAGTGCCTGTCCTAGGGTGAGTCTAGAGTTGGGGGTTAGAAATGTTTTGTTCTCCTACAGTAGCCCTAGCTTCAGATGTGTTTTTTTTATACATTGGAGTATGTGCAGGTTAAATTTTAGTTCATCATCAATGATGACCCCAAGGAGTTTAATGTGGGTATCGACTTGGATAATTGTGTTGGAAGATTTGACAGCATAGGAGGTTTTGTGCTGAGAAAGAGAACGGGGGAGGAAGAATAGGAGTTTGATCTTTTTTGGGTTAGGGATAAGTGGGTTGTCAGATAGCCATTTCTCAGTGGATAGAAAGGCCTATTGGGTTAGGGTACGGAGCTCAGAGATATTGTTTGAAATAGAGATGACTAGAGTCATCTGCATATTGAATCAGGGAAGATTCTTTGCAGGATGTAAAAAGATCATTGGTGAAAACATTAAACAGAAGGGGGCCCAATGGAGCCTTGAGGTATTCCAGTTGTGACATGAAGAATGGTAAGGAGGAAGAGTGCCATTTAACTGACTGCTGTCTACCAGATAGGTAGCTATTGAACCAAGCTATGGATGAGGGGGATAGGTTGAGATAGCAGTAAAGGATGCGAGACTATCGAAAGCTTTGGAAAGGTCAAGGAAGAGGCAGGATATGAGTTTATTGTTGTCCAAAGCCTCGGCGATAGTGTGGGTGAAAGAGAGGAGGGCAGTCATTGTGCTGTGGTTGGGGCGGAAACCGTGTTGTGTGGGAGTGAGTAGGTTTTGCAGGAGGAGGTGATTGAAAAGCTGTGTATGAACGCATTTTTCTAGGATTTTAGAGGGGGGGGGAGAATGGCAATGGGTCGGTAGTTAGCAGGGTCTGTGGACTTTCCACCTTTATGTAGGGGAATAGTGAAAAAGGATTTCCATGGGGCAGGAACGATGGATTCAAGAATTAATCTGTTAATTAGTATAGATACAGGGTAGGCAATAGATTCAGCAGCTAGCTTGAGGAAAGAAGGAGGTAGGTTATCAGTGGAGGGAGAGGAAGGTTTGAGTTTAAGAAGTAAAGATTTGATGTATGCCATGGGAACAGGGTGAAAGGAAAAGGGAGTTGTGCCTGGAGGACTGGGAGGGGTAGGTACTGAAATAGAGTTAGATGGTATACGATTCTGGGTGGTGTCAATGAAGTGTTTATTTTTGAGGGTAGCTGTTTCCAGAGGGGAGGTATTTGGGTAAGGGGAGGGGTTAGAGGGGCTACCAGGTGACAGAAATTTGTTTATAGTTGACCAAAAGTTTCGAGGGTTGGATTTGCTATTGAGTTGGGCAGAGCTATAGTAGGACCTTTTGTCATTTGTAGTTTGTTTTTTTAGTAAGGTTCCTTATTTGTCTAAATTTGTGTAGTAGGTTAAGTTGTTTTGTTTTGGTCCAGGCTTTCCAAGCATTGTCTCTTTTTTCCATAAGGGACATAGTTTCCTTGGTAAGCCATGGAGCATGATTCAATTTTATTCTGATCTTCCTGGGGGGAGCAAGAAAATCCAAAGTATTAAGGAAGATGCTATTGAACATACAGGGTCTATATCACCACATCAAATGGTGTTAAGTTCGAACGCCCTTTGTTCGAACCGAAAAGTCTGAAAACCCTAAACCGCAAAGTTACGGAACATCGATTTTTTTCCCAGGGGGAAAAAATCATTGGGTCATCTTCGGGGCTTTGCTATTTCCTCCACTGTAGTGTGATCTCAGAGTTGGTATATTTAAGTAGGGGGGTGGGGGGCACAGCCCTCCAACTTTAGTTTGTTTTAAAGTTGTGATTTTTTTTTTTTCATGGAGAGCAGCGATTTTTTTTTTTCCCCTGGGAAAAAAATCACTGTTCGTGAGTTAGCTGTTTAGGGTTTTCAGACTTTTAGGTTCGAACAAAGGGTGTTCAAACCTATTACCATTCGATGTGGTGATACAGACCCAAACATACTTAGAGAGGTATTTGTTTGAGGATGGACCAGTCTGTACTAGAAAGAACAGAGTTGAATTGAGAGATATCAAAATTGGTTAGTTTACAACAATCTTTAACCAGGTGGGGTTTGGGAGGAGTATCTTACGACAGAGGTAGGGAGATGGTCGCTAAGGGAGTCAGGTAAGGTAGTCACTAAGGGAGTCAGGTAAGGTAGTCACTAAGGGAGTCAGGTAAGGTAGTGGGGTTGTGATAATGGTGGGAAGAGTTGGTAAGAATCCAGTCAATTGTAGAACTAGATGAGGGGTTATTTATGGAAGTGTGTGGGGGATGAGAAGTTGGTGGAAACCATGTAGGTTGATACTGAGTTTTAGAGAATCAAAAGTTAAGTTTGGACCAGTCAATGCTGACATCTCCTAGGATAAGGGTTTCATATGGTATAGTGACGGAGAACCAGGAAAGGATGTTCTCTAGGATGGTTAGATTGTTCCCAGGCAGGAGATAGATGGAAGCAACAGAATTTTTTTATGCGGATTTAAGTGGCAGTTTAAGATGAGTTGTTCAGCTCGGTAGAAGTTAGGAATAGGGGAGAACATTTCAGAGAACATTATTTTCTAGCCAATTTCTCTTTTTTCCTAGCCAGTTTATCTTTATCAGATGGGCAACATGAGAACCAGATACAGAATTACTACTAAGCATACAGTTTACTTATTAGAAAAAAACCCTTATAACATTCAATATTATTTTTCACTTACTTGTTTTCTCTGAAAACTTATTACTAATTCAAGCTAAGGGCCTTAATCCAGGCATTCCCCAATGCAAGAATGAGAAAAAACACATTAATTTCTCTTCTGTCATGTTATTATTTTTTTACACTGTAGTACCTACACTTCTTAAAACTGAAAAAGGAGAAAGAGAGATGGAAAAAGAAAAAAGGAAGCATCTGTTTACAATAGTATTTCCATTACACTTAAAAAAATAAATAAATAAATAAAGGTGACAGCTTTACTTTATAGCATGCAAAGAAAATCATACACTATAAAAAAGTACTATTAAGAAAAAAATGTTTTACTTACATGTAACTTTCTTCCTCCTGTTCCCCTCCCCTAAGTATTTTTTGAATATTAATGACATGAAGTAGGGCATGTTCTTTAGAGTCCCCAACAAGTCCAACAAAAGTAAAAAAAAGTCCATTATTCCAGACTTTCTTGTTCTGTCACATTTCACAAATATAATTATTGCTTTGTAATCCCACATTTGTCAATTTCCAAGTTACTAGTTCCTGTTCATCTCCATCTCTCAAATCTAGTCTCTGCTTCATTTCCAACATACTCTTGATTCTTCTAGTCAATTATCATGCCCCCTTCTTTCACTCCAGCATTTTCCACTAAAACACTGCACACTGGCACAGTCTTTCTGTGGTCTTTAATACCAGAAGAACAAGAAGAAGAAATTTCTTCTGTTTCATAGCTCACTTTTTGTTGGACATACTTTTGTATTTCCTCTCTGATATGTACTTCATCAAAAGATGATTTTGTCCCTCCAAGAAAGAATAGTTTGAAGATAGCTGGGTACAGTAATTTGAATCTCATTCTTACTTCTTGATGTTCCCTGAATAATGGAATCATTTTACTCATTGTACATCAGGCAGAAGAGGAGTAATCATTCTTCTCAAACACTAACTCCCACTTTTAGTACTTTCTCCTTCTGCCACAGTTTTGTCAGAATCAACTCCTTCTGCTGGCAGGATTGCATCTTTACAATTAAAAGTCTAGGCGGCTTTCTCATAGCCAGGTTTGGAGCACACACAATTTGCCCATTCAACTCTTGTTGTGGAATACCAGTCCAGTTGCTTATTTGTGCTTTCATAAAATTAATACAGTCTGTTCCTTCAAGCTTCTCTGGTACAAATGAAAATTTTAGGCTTTTCCTATATGTTCTGTCTTCTAACTGTATTATTTTTTTGTAACATCTCATCTTGACCAGTCTCATATTCAGGTAGCCTTTTTTTTTTTCATTTCAACCTCTGATCTTTGCAGTGTTATCACCTCATCTAAGTATCTGTTTAAAGCTTCTAGCATTTTTTATTTTGTTTGAGTTGATATACTCCATTAATGTTTTGGTTATTTTAACCAGATCTGTTTGCAGTTGTCTTGCACTTTCCTCTAGGGTTACTGGAAGTTGTGTCTGGATGTTGCACTGCTTTTTGCCGAACAGCTTCCTCACCTTTTGTAGTGGTGTTCATTTCAGGTCCTCTGTTTTTTTTTTCATGGCATCAAGGAAGTACACTTACTAGACTGTTACCAACATTTATCCATATACACAAACGTCTACTGGCTTTCTCTGCTGAGTTTCTGTTTTCACACTGGGAGAACTAGAATTAAGTGGTTACTCAATATGCAGCCATCGTGGAGGTCCCTAAGCTGTAAAATTGTTGATGTTAAAATAGATGCAACAGTGGTTCTTCATTAAATGCTGGTGGATGGCAATTAGGGAGATTTTATTGGAAATGTTAGTAATGACAAAATGAAAAAGGGAGTGTCTTCCTGATTTTAAGCTTGGGTGAAAAAGTTCTTTGAAAAGTGGGAGGAGACCAAGATCAGCCAGGTGCTCAGAGAGGTCACTGGAGAATGGACCAAGAGATGGAAGTCTCCCAGAATGATCAGATTTTTAAAGATTGGTGGTGGAGGGTAAGATGTCTTGAAGGAGAAGTTTGTGTTTGTTGACAGAGGAAGGAGGAGGGGGGACATGCAAAGGCTAGGTGTAAAGGGCTAGTAATGGCTGAGAGACATGTTGATGACTACGTGAGCCATATCTCTAGTCATCACCTACATCTTTGGGCTTAGGAATCTTGCTTTATTAGTGTCTTGTCAGGGTGGGTGACCCTAGAGAATGACAGTGAATGTGGCCCTTCCCTGGTTCTCTCAATTCAACAACCTAAAGAAGAGTTTATGGTGGACACTCTGATCTTGTGAAATGGAAAAATTCCTGGATTACTTTCCCTTCTTAACTCTGATTCTGCATATGCTGTCAAAATCCAAAGAAGAAAGCTACGGACATCTGTATTGGCCCATGCTGGCCAAGAAGACTGTTGATCTAGACTTTCAAATACGGGGTATTTCAAGATGCAATACTGGTACAGACCATGCATGTCAGACTTCCTGGGAAGCAGAATGTAAGAAAATACCACTGCTGTTGGTAGGTCTTGATGCAGAGAAAGTATTTGACAAAGTGAGCTGGGACTTTATGAGCAGAGCAATGGAAGCATTTGCATTCCCTGAAAAAATATATAAGGTTGATTAGGAGGATATATAAGGAATTGGGGTGAAAATTTATGTGGGTGTTGTCCTCTCAGTTAATCTCTGATTGAGCAGAGGAACTAAGCAGGGGTGTCTTCTCTCCCGTTTCTTGTTTGAATTATATTTATAATCACTGGCAAACTCAGAAATTCAAGGATATAGCTGGCATGGCAGTCAAGAGAAGCTGGCTTTATTTGCAGATGACATTATTTTATACCTGACAAAACCAGAAAGAGACGTTACAGTGTTGTGGAACATATTGAGACAATTTCAAACCTTTTTGGGATACAAAATTAATAAAGCCAAAACAAAAGCAATAGCAGTAAATTATGTACCCACATAAGAACTGGTTCAGCAATATCCATACTTATGGGGACAGAAAAAATAAATTTAGTGAAGAGACTAAACAAAAGATAATACAAAAATCGAGAAAATGGAAGCTGTGTTATATGCATATTGATAGTAAGATGCAAGCAGTAAACATGCTTCTGGTCACTTTAGTCTTATATAGAGGTCAGGCATACTTTTATCAACCAGACAACAAGTTGTGGATATTAATTAACAAGAGTTGAAGGATTTTATTTTGGAGGGGAAAACAGCAAAAGTCAAGGGATAAGTTTATATTTCCAACAGAACAGGGTGGATTAGGATTACCCGATTTGAAGGGGTATTTCAGAACACTAAAGTTAAGGCTCCTATATGCAGCACAAGCAGAAGACTAATTCAAAATGGAAAGAAATGAAGAAATGGGGGGAAGTTCAGGTAACAGGGAGAGACTGGGATTTTTGGATGCAAACCTTTAAGGAGAACAACAATAGTCATACAGAATATTATATTTGTAAAGTAGCAGAAGGTATTCTAAGAACTAAGCCAATACAGGAATGGAGAAAGGAGATTCATCCAATAGGTATGACTGCAATTAGGGATACAAACAAAAGGCAAGAGGGGGTGGGAGTATATTGGAGAAAACTGGCAAAAAATGAAGGTACTGTGAGCAAATAACTAGACAGGGACAGGTAACAGAATGTGAAGATGCAAATAATGTATTTGGTCTGCAGGTGAGAGATTGCCTTCCATATCAAGGACTGGTATCTGAGTAAAAGCAAAGTGAAAGAAATGGGGGGGGGTCCTAAACGAAATACCAGCACTGGTAGAGTTCTTAGTAGAATCTAGAACATAAGTGGCCGTTAAGAAAGGAATAATTAGTAGAGCATATAAAATATTGAATGATAAACTATAAGAATCAATCAGAAGAGGTTAGGAAGAATTGGAAAGAGAGATTGGATAGGCAATTCACAAAGAAACAATGGGGGGATATATGTATGTCTCCGAAATATGCAACAAAATGTAGATTTAGGATCTTTGTCAGGAAGTGTTTACACAGATATGTTTATACTCCAAGTAGACTCCAAAGAATCTTTCCTCAGATAGACAGCAAATGTTGGAGAAGTGATGGGGAAGAAAGAGGTAACTGGGAACATATTTTCTGGAAGTGTAATGCCTTGGCTGACTTTAAAGATTCCCTGTAGACTGCTCTGTCGGAGATGCTGGGTGAGCAAATTGGAGTGACTGGGGAAATGATTTTTTTGAGCTATTATACAGAGTTGGAATTGCCTAGACATAGTAAGGCCTTGCTGAGTCTAATTATGATGGCTGCCAAAAAGGCCATAACTAGAAAATGGAAGTCAAAGTCTAAACCAACTTTACTAGAAGTAACAAACAATGTTTAAAAGAAGGCAGAATCTGAATGAGCCATGCAATAGCTGACTGACAATGACTGGATATAGTAAAAGTGAAGTATAATGTTTGCAAATACAGTTGTGTTGGCACCGTTTGTAAGGTATAATGCTTGCAACTGACATTTCCATTTATGTAAGATTGTGTGCGTCACACATGATAATTTAATAAAGATGTTTCTTGGGGGACAAAAGAGCATGTCAGACTTCTAGCATGGTCAAGCTGGATATTATTAGGGGTGTACACAGACACACACACAGACAGACACACACAGACAGACACACACACAGACACACACACAGACACACACACAGACACACACACAGACACACACACAGACACACACACAGACACACACACAGACACACACAGACACACACAGACACACACAGACACACACAGACACACACAGACACACACAGACACACACAGACACACAGACACACACACACACAGTGAAATTTGAAAATTCTGAAAATACTGGCATTTTGTAATGAACAATAGTACCTGAAGGTGAAAAATAATCGTATTACCCTGGATGCCAAAGAAAAAGAGGGGTGGGGGTTACTAGCAAAAAAACAAAAAAGTGTAGTTGCATTCATCAACCGCTGAATCTCAAATGGTGGAAGCTGGGATCGATAGAAAGCTTTGAGGAAATACTTGACAAAACACCAGGTCTTCAGAAAACAAAAATGACAAAATGTATACAGTAGTCATAAAAATGAGTAAGACTGACTATGTTAAGAATGACAAATGAACAGAACTGGAATATACCTTTTCCAGTCAAGACACTGAGTCTACAAAAATCAGCAAAATGAGCATAAAATGACTAAAAATTTGAAGATTAGAAAGAAGAGGGAATTTGCAATTGTCCAATGTTTCAAAGGTGTGTGAGTTTTTAACTTTCATTTTAACAACTGAGCATATGGACAAATATTCCAACAGAAAAAATATTACTGGAGGTAGCCCACAGAGTTTATACCTTGACAAGGCTGGCTTCTCTGTTCCATAGACCCATCATGGTGAAGATCCAGAATTTTCAACTGAGAGAGCAATTACAGAGTCATTTGTGGAAAAAAAGGTAAAATACTAACTACAGTAGAGTGCAGGTGGATCATGATTATTCAACTGGCAGTACAGCAAATAACAATAAATCATGCAACACAGAAGACTTTGTAAGAGAATGCTATCAGATTTAGATAACTGTACCCATCTATACTGAAAGTTTACTTTTCTATAGGAATCAAAACATTTATGGATCTAGAGCTACCATTGTTGGAAATGGAGATATTTATGCAAGCAGGCAAACTGAGGTTATAACTTAAAATCAAGAGGCTGGGCTGGAAGGGAGAACTCAGCCAGACAGAAACCCTAAAGAGAGAGAGAGCCTGTGAAGCTATTATCACTGTTCAAACAAAAAATGTGACATAAGCAGAGAGAGCTGGAGCTGCACAATAAGAGTGAGGGATGCAATCTCCGGAAAACAGAAGCTGAGTGAAAGAGAAGTGGAAATGAGTGTGGAACAACAAGAATAAGGATCGATTGTGATAATGGGGCTCTTAAATGCTACTATAACAATACAATAAGTAAAAAAAGAGTGACTTGAACAAAGACTGAAAACATCTAAACTGTTTTTCTTTTGTGGTTCTTCTCTTTACACTTGCTATTTTCTTGCACTACTTTAATTTGAAATGAAAACAGTTACAGCGTAAGTGGACGTGTGGTTTATTGCTCAGAAAAAGTTTAAGTATTATAAAATTACAATAGTACAACAAAATAAATATTAGGAAGTAAAGCTCTAGAAAACGGAAGCCATATTGGGTTTCTAAGTCTACATGTGAAGTGGGGCAGAGAATGGGTTAAAAGTGGACCTGACATGAATGATAAACCTAGGGTGTGATAGGCTAGACTGCTGGAAAATAATGAGAGAGAAGGTTTCTTTTGGTAATGACTGCAGGTGGGTGATTAGAAGAGCTGGAATTGATTTGAGTAGAAACATTATAGAAATAAAGGATACAAAAACAGAAAATGTCAACAAGAGTTACTAAAGCTACACAAGTAGCTTGCAGACCTGACAAGGAGTTGTGGTACGCTTCGTTTATTAAATGAAGAAAGGCAGAGACAAGTAAACATGGAATTACGAAGGATTATTTTTAAAGGATTGTTGGGGGGAGGTACAGCTAGGACTTTTTGGGTTGGTTCCACAGAAGAGTAAAGAGGAGGGCACTGTCCAGCTGGAGATGTATAATATTCTTGAAATGACATTTAATCTCAATGAACTGACTGCTGCATTGAACAAAACAGAGAAGAATAAATAAATGCAAAAACAGTGTATAAATACATGCAAAAATACAAGAAAGCAGGAGTATGAAGAAAAAGGATGCTGAAACTAATATCATGGAATGTTAATAGCCTCACAGAAGAAAAACAAAACATAGTAGTCGAAATGTCAGAATATTAAACTTCAATTTCTCCGTTTACAGCTTAAAAAAACAAATCTAGGAAAAAACCATTTTAATATACCAACTACAAGACTGAGTTGCAGTGGAGAAAGGGCATATTTCCCCTGATATAATTAAAAAAAACAAATTGGTGGTACTTTCAAACAGCTGATTTTCAATCAACTATACTTGTTTTTAGCACTTCGAGAAAACAAAGTTTTGATGACATGAAGGTAACCGTAGTGAAACAGCTTACACCTCGAGTGGTGATGTTACATGAAACTCATTTCATATAGAGGAGCTTGAGAAAATAATAAATCTTGGATTTAGAGATAGAAGGTTTCTGTGCTGAAACGAAGGAAGGAAAAGGATAAGCTTAATTTTAGAGGTTATGGGCACCCCCATATCAATATAAGACGAGGTAAGGGGCTGGAATTTATTGCAGAAAACTGGCAAAGGAACCCATGTATTCGGAACAAATAACTAGAAAGGGAAAGGTAACAGAATGGGAAGATGCCAAGAATTTATTTAGACTGGAGGTTAGAGATTGCCTTCCCTATCAAGGATTGATAGCAGAGTATAGGCAAAGAGAAAGAAATAGGGGGCTTCTAAATGAAAGACCAGCACTGGTAGAGTTTTTAACAGAATCTAGAACAGAAGCTGCTATTAAAAAAGGAACAACTAGTAAAGCATATAAAATATTGCATGATAATTGCAAGAATCAATCATAGGAGCTTAGAAAGGATTGGGAAGAGTGAATGGATAAGCAAGTCACAAAGAGACAATGGGGGATATATGCATATCTCACAAATATGCAACAAAGTCTAGAAGATTTAGGATCTTTGCTGGAAGTGTTTGTATAGATATTTTTATACCCAAAGTAGACTCCAAATAATTTTTCCTCAGGTGGATAGCAATTTTTGGAGGTGTGACAGGCAGGAAAGAGGTGGCCAGGAACATAATTTTTGGGAGTGTAATGAGCTGTCAGACTTTTGGGATTCCTTGCAGACTGCTTTTTCAGAGACGGTAGGTAAGCAGATTGGACTGACTGGGGAAATTATTTTTTTGAGTTATGTTACAGAATCGGAATTGCCTAGACATGATAAAGCCTTGCTGAGTCTAATTATGGTGGCTGCCAAAAAAACAATTACTAAAAAATAGAAATCAAAGTCTAGCCCAACTTTACTAGAAATAGTGAATATAGTAAGAGATAAAACAACTGGAATTGGGATCTTTAAAAAAGGAAGGAGCAAACTACATAGGAAAAAATGGGAATTGTGGGAACACTATGCAAAGCAGGAACAAGGTTTAAGAGGCAGGATTTGAATGAGCCATATAATGCTTATCTGACACTGACTGGATGGTTTATAAGTGGTGTATAATGTTTATAACTACAGTTGTTTTGATGGTGTCTGTGATGTAAACAGCAACTAAAGTGATTTACATTTATGTAAATGAAAAACATACAAAATGATGATTGCCTTTGTCATGTGTGCAAATTTAATAAAGATGTTTGAAAAAAATATATGAGAGGAGATAACAGACAGAGTACATTTGTGATAAGTTATTTATTGACTGGTCCACCCACCATCCCAGCTTGATCTCTACAAATCTCAAAACTGTAGTTCAAAAGGTTAAAGGGTGTAGATGCTGAGTCAGAACTGAACTGTGGTGCCCCTATTTCCATCATGTGAAGTCTGACCAGAGGAAGTAGGCTGGGAAGGAGGATTACTCTGATGAATTTGTATATCCCCTAAGTCAAGAAAGGCTAATATTAAGAAAATATTTGGGGAGCTGTTAGAATTGACCAGAGGAAGCATGAGAATCATCAATGCCATGTACCCCAGAATACTGACAAACTCCCTTTCTGATGCATGGTTCTGACAGTAGAAACACAGGAAGAACTTTTGAACAAGTCAACTTTGTCTTGAGGAAGAAAGGCTCTTCCCAAAGCAATCCAGCAAACACTCCACAAAAACATTATGCGAGAAGGATGAGAGAAGATTTCTAAAAGTGTATTTGAAAATCCAGAGCGAGTACAAGTTCCTAAAGAGTTGCTAAAGACTTTTTTTCCTGTTGTCAGACAACTGTCCAAATATGAAAAAATTTAAAAACTTGGAATTCTGCAATAAGCAACAACGGGAACTAGACATTTTGTGAATACCCTTGGAGCTTAAAGAGTGAAACAGAGAACTAATAATGTAAGCTAGATACAACAAATCTTAAGAAAAGTCTGAAATTATCTGCAATTGGGGTGTGATGATGGGTCTCCTTTAGATCCAGCTTTCCCATGAAAGCCTGAACTGGGATTCAAAATCTGTAGGATTCACTGAGATATCATGTGCTGCAGGATGGGAAGACATAGAGAGAGATGGTTCCCTGGACAAGAGAGAATCCCTTAGAAAGGAGGAAGGGATTGTCAATGCCAAGTGTACCCCCACTGGATATGATTGGGTGTGCGTGGGGAGGGGGGGGGTGTCCTGAACACACAGATAGTCATGCTGACTGAGAGGAGCGTCCTTGATTATAAGACTATTTTCCTTTCTTTTCTATTTTTCTTTTTAAGAGCTTCTTTTGTATTGCTTCTTAAAACTCTGTTTGCTGGTTCCTTGCTACTTAACTGCTTACTGGAAAAGGGGAAATTACTATTTTTCCTGAAAAAGAAGGGTTGGAAAATCAGACACTCTCCTTAAATCAGTTTTCCCTTTTCTTCACGTTTTAAGCACCTCAGCTGCATACAAACTGCAAACAGTACCAGTTTATTCAAAGAATTTAAAATCTCAGATTTATAATCATCAGGAAGAGTTTGAGAACAAAGATGAGTGAATCTCCTCAAAACTGATCCAGAAGACATATCAGCATCACAGTCACACTTTTAAAATATTCTTAGTCACATGAGAAACAGCTGTCATAGAAACATTTAAAGAATTCTTTACCTCAAAAGCAAGAAGATTAGCCAGTAACTTCTGCACGTTCTCAGAAAATACATTTATACGAGCTTGCCAACTTAAAATTCTGTAAAATGAAATACTAGATGACATTTTCTTCCCCAACTTATACACAGGTTTCCCATTCTTGTCTTGGAGAAATTGGGTTACCAGTCATGAACTGTTTTGCAGATCATCATCTGGACAAAAATAATTGTGGAATCTGCTTAGGATTAGAAAACAGTATGCGTGTGTCTGATGCAACTTGTATAACTTGTCAGATTTTCTGGGAGTAGGAGGCTGACCACTGGATAAGGCAGAATCAGTGAGAAAAACATTCTCTACGGCAAGCAAGACAAGAGGGAATAGCCACAGTTTTGGCATGTCTTGTCATAATTCATAATATATTTTTGTGCCGCAGTAATTTTATTCTCATACCAATGAAAAACGTCTTTCATCTTAAAAAAAAGTGTCAGAAAAAGAAATATCTTCAGCAGGGACATCTGATGGAATATCTTCCTTAAAATTGCAGTACTCAGAAACATTTCCTGAGGTATGCTTCCTGCAATGTCTGCTCTTTTGATTAAAATTCTCTGTCAGAAAAGGAAGGAACTCTTCCTTTTCCTGCTTGAAGAGGGAGAGGGCAAGGAAAAAAAATCATTAAATACCTTGGCAAAGCACAGTAACTCGGCCCTGCCAACAGAAACGGGGGACTAAGTTTTTCTCACTAAGCACAATCTTCCTGAAAACAGACAAACCCATTATGCAAAACAAAAAAAGTACCGAAGCTAACATGGGTGAAGGTAAAACAATAAACTCTAATGCACACAAAAGAGTAAGCGCTTTCACGGTGTGCTGTCACTGCTTCATCAGACTGTTCTAAACTAGTAACAAATGCAGTTAAATACCATAAGTTAGTCAATTAAAGCAGTGATAAAAGCATCAATTATCTAAGAGAAAAATGTCACAACAAGAAAGCAGACAAATGAAACATATAAAAAAGATAAAATATATATATAAAAAACAATCCTATACTCAGTGTTTGAGAGGTCTAGCTTTTAAACAAAGGCTTAAAAAAGACAACTTCATTAAGACCTGGTATTTTATCAGCATTAAGAGACAGAATCCATTTTTGCTCTGCAGATTCTGTGCGATTCCTAAGATCTCCCCCTCTTAAACTCTCAGGAATGATCTCTAGCACAAGGAATTTAAAATTATGTTCCTGTCCATGGCACATAATATGCTTAGTAAGGGCATTGGTGTCTCTCTTGTTTCTAATGTCTCTTTGATCTTCCAGCACCCTGTCTTTGAGTTGTCTGTTAATCATGCCTACATAAAAAGCATGGCAGAAAGTGCAGTAACTAAAATAAACAATGTTCTTAGTCCTGCAGTCAGCATAAAAGTTTGTGTCTATTTTAAAGTGCATATTAGGGTGCATGTAAGTAGGACTAGAGTGTATAAACTTGCAGGCTGTGCAATTCCTGCATTTAAAAGTACCATGCCTCTCTCTGACTGTAAAACCTTGTTTAAAGTAGAAGTAGTGTAGCACAGATGCCTTTTCAAAGATCTGTTATTTTTAAAAGAAAAGTGTGGAACAGTATCGATGGCATTTCTTAATTCATCTACAGTATCCAAAATGCCCCAGTTCCTTTTGACAATATCACATATACTACTAACAGAAGAATATGTGAAAGGAAACCTAATCAATCCTGTCCTTTGTTCTGTAGCTATGGCTTCAGTGTTAGGTGCAGCTGCATAATAAGACCTGCATTTACCCCCTCTCTCCTTATAGGCATAAGTAATACAACTGTCAATATCATTTTCCTTGTAGCCTCTATCTAGAAAATTCATTTTCAAGGTCTCCAGGGCCTCGGCAAGCTGTTTTTCATGATTGTGGAGTCTCATGACCCTGTATACCTCCCCTTTAACAACATTTCGGGTAACATGCCTAGGATGTATGCTATCTCTATGGAGCAGATTATTCTTTCTTGTGGGTTTCCTATAAATACTAGTTACTAGGCTAGTCAAATCAGTTTTGTTCACCTTGACATCAAGAAATTAAATTTCATCAAAAGAATATTTAAAAGTAAATCTTAAAAGATCTGTAGACTGATGTAGAAACTCTAAACTGCATGAGACTCTCAACTGACCCATTCCACAACAAAAAATATCAACAAATCTTACATACCATAAGATATGTTCAGAGAAGCCCTCAGCTTGAAATAATATGTCTCTCTCCCATTGTACCAACACAAGGTTGGCGTAGCTGTTTGAGCAAGCTGTGCCCATTGCCACGCCAACATTTTGTGCATAAAATTGATCTTGAAACAAAAAGACATTGTTTTCTAAAACCAATTCTAAAAGGGCACAAATTAAATTGATCTTGTACTGAGTTAAACAATGGTTGACATGCATAAATTTCCTGACATTTTCTATACCCCAAGTATTGGGGATCACAGTAAAGAGTGACTCTACATCCATTGTCACTAAAAGATAATAAGCACTCAAATCAGTAGTAGTCATATATAATCTTTGTAAGAAGGTCCTAGTATCTTTTAGGATGGTGTCACAAGTGTCCAGAAAATGGGCTCAGCTTGTGCCAACAGCTACGCCAACCTTGTGTTGGTACAATGGGAGAGAGACATATTTCAAGCTGAGGGCTTCTTTGAACGTATCTTATGGTATGTAAGATTTGTTGATGATATGTTTTTGTTGTGGAGGGGGACAGTTGAGAGTCTCACGTAGTTTATAGAGTTTCTACATCAGTCTACAGATTTTTTAAGATTTACTTTTAAATATTCTTTTGATGAAATTGAATTTCTTGATGTCAAGGTGAACAAAACTGATTTGACTAACCTAGTAACTAGTATTTATAGGAAACCCACAAGAAAGAATAATCTGTTCCATAGAGATAGCATGCATCCTAGGCATATTACCCGAAATGTTAAGGGGCAGGTGTACAGGGTCATGAGACTCCACAATAATGACGAACAGCTTGCCGAGGCCCTAGAGACCTTGAAAATGGACTTTCTAGATAGAGGCTACAAGGAAAAGGATATTGACAGTTGTATTACTGATGTGTATAAGGAGAGAGAGAGGGTAAATGCAGGCCTCATTACGCTGCTGCACCTAACACTGACTGAAGCCATAGCTACAGAACAAAGGACAGGATTGATTAGGTTTCCTCTCACATATTCTTCTGATGTTAATAGTATATGTGATGTTGTCAAAAGGAACTGAGACATTTTGGATACTGTAGATGAATTAAGAAATGCCATAGATACTGTTTCACACTTTTCTTTTAAAAATAACAGATCCTTGATAAGGCATCTGTGCTACAATACTTCTACTTTTAACAAGGTCTTACAGTCAGAGAGGCATGGCACTTTTAAATGCAGGAATTGCACAGCCTGCAAGTTTATACACTCTAGTCCTACTTACATGCACCCTAATATGCACTTTAAAATAGACACAAACTTTTATGCTGATTGCAGGACAAAGAACATTGTTTATTTTAGTTACTGCACTTTCTGCCATGCTTTTTATGTAGGCATGCGTAACAGACAACTCAAAGACAGGGTGCTGGAACATCAGAGAGACATTAGAAACAAGAGAGACACCAATACCCTTGCTAAGCATATTATGTGCCATGGACAGGATCATAATTTTAAATTCCTTGTGCTAGAGATCATTCCTGAGAGTTTAAGAGGGGGAGATCTTAGGAATCGCACTGAATCTGCAGAGAAAAATGGATTCTCTCTCTTAATGCTGATAAAATACCAGGTCTTAATGAAGTTGTCTCTATTAAGCCTTTTTTAAAACCTAGACCTCTCAAACAATGAGTATAGGATTGTTTTTTATACATATATTTTATATATATTTTTTTATCTTTTTTATGTTTCATTTGCCTGCTTTCTTGTTGTGACATTTTTCTCTTTGATAATTGATGCTTTTATCACTGCTTTAATTAACTAATTAACTTATGGTATTTAATTGTATTTGTTACTAGTTTAGAACATTCTGATGAAGCGGTGAGAGCACACCGTGAAAGCGCTTACTCTCGTGTGCATTAAAGTTTATTGTTTTACCTTCAGCTGTTAGCTTCGGTACTTTTTTGTTTTTCTTAGTAGTTACTTGTTACTGTACCGATCTATTTTTATTCTCAGCATACTTTTTACACAAACCCATTATGCACACAGATTCCAGCTTTCACCTGCTTTTCCACCAAGTGCAGACCCTTCACCTGCCACTGACAAGAGTCTCTCCCTTGCTTGTCAAGGGCATCTCTACAGTCACAGAGGATGTCGATATCCCCTGTTCTCTGGTGACCAAAAAAGCCACACCAAGAGGACTGGGGGGGATGTGTGGACTGGTACAATAAGTGGTTACAGCAGAATCATCCACCAGCAGCTGAGGTAGAATAGGAGCTGGTCTGACAACTGAAAGTCCTTTAAAACTTTCTTCTTTTTGCTTGCAGGGGAAGGTACTACAAGGGACACTTGAGGTTGCTCCACAGGTAAGTCGGAAGAAGAGACATTGAAAGCAGGGAATTGAGCCTGGACAAGTCATTAACTAGAAGGTTGAAAACAAGTTGTTTTAAGGTGAGTAATCCACTGACAGTCCCTTAAAAGTACAATATCCTGTCCCAAACACACAAAAGTTTACAATCTAGGTAAAATTTGTCAGACGTCTTCCTCACAGAAAATTCACACAAGCATTTACATAACTCTCTTAGAAATGCAATGCTAGTCCAAACACATTCAATTTCCTAGCTAAACACAATCATTTGCACAAAAAACGTCTTCTTCATAAAATAAAATACAGTAGAAGGCTTTCCCAACAGGGACTAATTTGTCCATCTCTTGAAAATCCGTAATTGAACGTAAGTTTCGATGGGGCCACTGAAAAAGTGTTCTCTTGGGTGCAAAAAAGAGTTCTGAAGTTTTGGTACTAGAATTGCCTTTTTATGAAGCTCTGCTTGAGCTCCTAACAGTTGAAGTGCATAGATGGCGCCCTTAGCTTTTGGAAGCTGGCCAGTTGCAGTGGGACTAGGACCTATGTAGTTTAGACTGCTGAAATAATGATCTATGTTTGAACATTTAAACACATTCTACCAATTTAGAGATGATGTCTGACACTACTGGAAACAAAACCAATCCACTGAATCTAGGCAACAGTTTATCATACTCCACAACCTAGTCAAACAAGCTACTCAGACAAAATTAACTCCGTCTCAAATCTCAACAACTATCAAATACACATCTCACTCTATAAGAGCTCCTACACCTTCAGACTCTCTCATGAATTCACTACTCTTCTATGGTTTCAAACTTCTCCACCCCTCAACTCCCATCCCTTACCTTTCCCCACACTATACTCCACTCTTCTCTTAAAAAAAAAAATATATATATATATATATATATATATATATATATATATATATATATATATATCCAGAACGACACTGGATCTCTTCTCTGGCAAATTTCACTAGATGCCCCTCCTATAAAGATTTCATCACAACTCTTCTTGCCCACATCTATAACCTTTGCCTCACACAAAACATTATGCCTTAAGTATGGAGATCAGCTTTAATCAAGCTTCTCCCTAAACAACCAAACCCCTCCATAACCTCCCATTACCATCAAATCTCTGTTCTCCCTACTCTAGGTGAAAATTCTTGAAAAACTAATTTATACTTAGCTATCAACCTATATCCAGCAGTACTGTATAGGGCCTATGCATTCTGTCATATTTTATCGGTTTCATTCCAGCATGGTAATATGTATAGCGTGTCGTGTTAATGCGTACTCCTCTAGTATCATAAAGTAGTTAGGTAGAGGTTTGAATCCTGCACTGGGCAACTGTGTGTGTGTGTTCCCCTTGGGAAAGAACAACCTTTCTGCTAGACAGGGGTCCAGGGAAGTAAATAGTGTGGGAAGAAATAGCCAGGGAATTATTATGGCTAGGCTTGTATAGGCCCTAGGGCCGATAGCCTAGTACCAACCTATGAACCAATGGCTAGTCAAAAAACAGCAAAGTGAATAGAAATGACATAAGAGAATGAATCTGCATTAATTAGATATATTAATTAATTATGCTTGCTAGCCTATTAAAATAATGTGCATGTCATTAATAATTCTGCATTGATTGATCAGAGCTTTTCATTTAAGTTGTAAAATATACGAGACAAATGTTGTGACGACCTCAACCCAATGGTTGTGTATCTAGATTGTACTTAAAGGGGAACTTCACAGTGGCATGTCTACACTAACAGATTGGGAAAACCAGTGTATGAAAAAATGTAAACTAAAAACAATGTTCTTTTTAAATGTTGCAGGCAACTTGGGAAACTAAATGCTATTTTTGATCAATTTCATACGATTTTCAAAAAGTGTCAATTCAAGAGCTGCATGTTTTCAAACATTACTATTGTGTATATGCAGCCATAGCAGTTGCTTAGTTTGCTGACCTTCCTCCCTTCCTTACTTGTCTCATGACTAGTTTGATAACTAGTGCCCAAGTTTGTTTCATGCATCAGGATTCATGTCACCAGCTTGATCCTAATTTGATTTAATTGATTAATTGATGCACCAAGATTTAAGTTACCTGCCTGGTCCTGATTTGATTTAATTGATTGACTGACTGCTTAATTCAGAGACTGCCTTGACCAAACAGCATTGCAACCGAAAAAAAAACAAAAGGCCCCTTGGTGTAGTTTGCAAGATAATTAAACTAATGTTTTTTTGTAAACAGCATACTTGTTTTAATTAAACTGCATGTAACTGCAGCTTGGTGTGTCCCATTCTTCCAACTGTATCGTTATTTATCACTTAACCTCAATATCAAAACCCAGCACAAGTGCAAACTTTGCACCTCCAAACAACACAGCTTCTGGTCTGGATGAAACACAATGAATGCTCAGTGGTCCCTCTCTAATGAAATCCCACACTGATAAAGGGTACCTCACTGCAGACATTTTCACAGACCTTAGAAAGTCTTTGAATTAGCTGACCATTCGCTTCTTCAATATTATTCACTACTCATAAGTGCAACCTTCAATGCATTCCCATGTTTACAGACTATCTTTGCAGTCATCACTTAAAACTAAAAATTGGCTCTTAAACCTTCACACAAGCTTCATTTACTTAAGGGTGTCCCTCAAGGTCCCGTTTTTACCCCACTTTTCTTCCACATTCCCCTTCGACCACTCAGTCTTCCTTTGATCCCCTATGCCAATGATATGGTTCTCTTCAGATGAGGGAACTTGCTCTCAGCCATCCAAGATACCCTTCAGCAGGACTTCCACACCCTAACCATTTAGAGTCTACAGCATAAATTAATAGTGTACATCACTCCTTAACATCGTAACCTCACATTTCCATCTACCTATTATCCACCTCATATCTAATTAAACATGGAGAAAAAGAAAGGGAGAGTATGTTTTTCCTCTTGGCTTCCAGTTCGTGTAATATTAATCATTATTGTGTGATTTGTTAAAACATTTTTTTACTTTTATTTCTATAACAATGTATGCTATTTGTCTAATCTGTGAGTGAAACTACTGCTTCTCCCTGGGCCTCCCCACTGAAAAGGGGTCTTGCATGGCCCAGTTAGACTTTATTGGTAAGCAAACCTAAATAAATAAAAATCAATAGTTCTAAAATCATAACCATGCTATATGGAATTGTGCAAAGACTTTCCACTATGTCAAGACCATGGCAAATAAAAATGAACCCATTGAAACTACTCCATCCTTCAAATACCTCTGATTCTGGTTTGACAAAAGCCTCAATTTCAATCTCAGATTTCAAAAACAAGACAGAAGATAAATTATCTCCTTTTTTTGGCCAGAAATATTTCCACCTCTTTCTGCCACAGCCCAGTCTTATACTGGGAAAGACATCCTCCTACCTGCAATACCTTCTTCTAAAAATATTAAAGCATTCCAGTCTCTTACTAACAAAATCTGCCATTCCATTAATCTCTCCTCTCAAGATCATCACTGCCTCACACTTCAAAGGGCTAAATGGATGTCAATGAAGTAAAGTGCTGATCTCCTGCTTTGTTCACTGTTACTCAAATTTCTACATTTAGAATCAACCCTCCAAATCTAGCAACAAAGTTTATACACTGGACAGCAGTCTACAGCCCAAAAAGTCAAGTCCATGCTAGTCCTAGTCTACTCACACCAATAAGCATCCTTACACTGGTTCTCCATCTTTGTACCAACTCTCTGGAATTCCCTCTCAGCCAACCTCAAAACTTCTACCTCTTACTCAAACTTCTGGGCTTGTTTCAGGAAAGCCAAGCCCTTTGCAAAATCCTCAATGCAGGACATGTCATACAACTCCAACAAGTCCCCCTACTTCTGCATCTAGCAAAACTCTCCTTCCTTTGTATCCTATCTTTATGACCTCCGCTTTCTGTATCTTCTGTGTTTTCCTTCTCACATCACTTCTCTACCTCACTCCTTTCCCATCTTGTTCTCTTCCCTCCAGATTTCCATCTCTTGGTTAATATTTCCTTCCCTCTTCTCCCTACGTATTTTCAATCTGCATTCATGTTCAAATATCCACTTTAAATCAGTCACTTTCTTTAACTGAGGTCACTAATACTACCAACTTTGTTTGCCACCGATGTAATTAATTTGACCATGTTTTTCATTCTTGTTGTTTACTCTTTGTATTCTTTATTTTTATTGTTTATGTTTAACTTCAGTCTCACAGTCAGTAATGATTTCCCTTCTGTATATTTCACCATGTCACACTGATCGTCTTTTCCCAGGATGAACCTGAAATTAGTACACACGGATCAGTACTCTGCCCCAGTAAACAAACTGCAAATAAAACCAATAATATAACATTTACTTCTCCCATTATGTAAACTGTTGTAAGGGTGATGAGATGTCTACTGTCCATTGTTAGACACACAGCACCACTGTGCACCAGAAATATGAGCCTAACCCTGCCAGAGTGCCATACCAAAGATTGGTTGTATGCTCTAAGCTGGAAAAGCATGACCTCACCTCTGCTTCCACAGCCTTTGGGATAAGAAATATTTATTGTAACTCTACATGGTTGATGTGAAGCCTCTTCCCCCTGGGGTGGTGGTGCTGCTGCCTTCCAAGGATCATGGAGAACCTTACGTATGTTTGCTACCCATCCCACATAACATGTCATCTGTCATCAGGACCAATGGCAGGCTCTGCTACAGGAAGGAATGACCTGCATGGAGATTGGTGGGATCATACAATACCATTTATTTATATTAATTTATTGACATTTGACTAATTTTCCCTAATACTACAAAGCCCATTGAAAACAACACTAGAAATAATAGCCATGAGTTAGTGATGATTTTACAGTTAAGTACACCTCACCCACTATCTACTGTACACCCACAGTTAGCATGTAAAATGGATCTATGAAGCTTGTGGCCACCACTAAAGCTGAAAGAAGCACAAGGGTGTAATGTGGACCTCTCAATGTATCTTCAACAAGGAAGTCAAACGCATGATCTTCATGTCCTTCTCTGCATGCAGAAATGGTAGACACTATAAACAGTCAGCCTGTGTCTGAATAAATGGAATTCTCTAGGTAGGGTTCAGACAGGGCCTCTCACAAATTGATGATGACCCACAGGATCTGCAATCATGGGAAAGCCAAGCAAGAAAACCTACCAGGAATTCTCCTAAAATGGCCTCCAAGAGTCTGTCATCAAGGTACAAGAACACATGAAGGCCCTTCTCTTTGTAAAGTATCTTCCCCAATTACTAGCACCTTGTTAAACATTCACCTGCAAATGAGGAATCAAACTAGAATACCTTTTACTGACACCCACTCAAAGTAAACCGAATGAACTTCCTGTATGGATCCCTTAAAGGATGATGCACCAGGATTCATCCATCCTGTCCCATGACACCTCCAGAAAAACACTCCTTTGTTCAAAGTCAGACTCCTTATTAAGTAGAAAGGTAAAAAGGTGTTTTGATTGCTGCATTGTATACTGCACCAAAGATATGTATGTCTGCCCAAAGATGCTTAGTCTACATTTCAGTCCATACCACTGGATCAGAATCTAGGAGCTTCCAGACTGCAAAAGTAACAACTCTGAGGAGGTTCCATGGATCCAAGGCGCTTCCTCTTCTATCCCTAGATGTATATCAACATGCTTATAAGGGAAAGGTAAGGGAGCCACAGACCAGTCCATGAAGGAATTCATAAGCCTGAGTGTTTCTTCAAAGGAACTTTTTATTGGGAGGGTTCATGAGGGTTGTTATAAAGAGAGAAAGTCTCAATGTTCTGGTATGTCTAAGAAATAAGGCCTCTAGGTCTTAAGTTCTATTTTCAGGGCAGTGAGGAAAGAACGTCTCACCCTAGCTCAGACAGAGCAAACCCAAACATGGCTGATGCACTGCATACTCATTCAAGTGTGCAATGGGAAAGTACCAGACATCAAGCAATAGGTCTTCCCTGGAAAAGGAAGCACTTGATGAAAGAGGTGGCATGGCTGAAAGGGCCTGTACAGAGCCTACAGCTGGCATCAAGTCACAATTTGTGAAGTATTCCTGCACCTGCAAGCCCAGATCTCAAGCATCCAACAGCTGGTCTTCCAAGATGGCTGCATATTGAGTAACAGCTCAACTCTAGCTCTCCCAGTATGAAAAAAAAACTCAACAGAGAAGGCCAGTAGACTTTTGTGTTTATGGGTAAATTTCATTAACTGGCTACTAAATGTACTGCCAGGATACCAGAAAAAAAGAAATATAGACCACAGCTACAACAAGAGAGGAAGAAACACTGACTGGGGAAAGTTCTGCAGCTGTTCAGCAAAAAGCCATGCAGCATTCAAACATGACCAAGTAACCTACAGGAAGATATAAGACGACTACACAAAGACCTGATTAAAAATGAATACAGTGATGGAGTATATCAACACAAACAATATAAGGCTGGAGAAAATTGGAATAAGCTTTAAACAGATATTCAGATGAGGTAATAAAGCTGCAAAAATCAGAGGATGAAATGAAGAAAAGGCTGGCGGAATAGGAGACTGCTCAGAAAGAGATGTTTCAAAAAATAATAAAATTAGAGGACAGAGCATGTAGAGAAAACCTGAGATTTTCAGCTATACCAGAAAAACTGCATTAATTTTATGAAAGCACAAATAAACAGCTGGATGGGTATTCCACAGTAGGAACTGTTAGTTGAAAGGGCACATTGTGTATGCTCCAAACCTGGCTATGAGAAAGCAACCTAGACCTTTATTAGTAAAGATGCACTACTACCAGCAAAAGGAGTTGATTCGGCCAAAACTGTGGCAGAAGGACCAGATACTAAAGGTAGATGACAGTGTGGCAGAGTGTTTGCGGAGAATGATTACTCATTGTACATCAGGCAGAAAAGGAATAAATTCATTTCACTGTTAAGGAATGTCAAGACGACGGTGTGAGATTCAAAACTGCAGTACCCAGCTGTCTTCAAGGTATTCTTCCCTGGAGGGACAAAATAATTTTTTGATGAACTACATGCTAAAGAGGAGATACAAAATTTTGTCCAACGAAAAGTGAGCTATGAAACAGAAGGAGATTCTGCATTTTATTCTTCTGGTAATAAAGACCACAGAGAAACTGTACATGTGAAACCTTTTCCACTGTTTCAAAGGAAAATGTTTGAAATAAGTTAGGGAGCACAAGAGTTGACTAGAAGAATTGAGCATATGTTGGAAATTAAGTAAAAATTGGACTTTTTCAGAATTTGTTGGATGCCCTACTTCAAGTCAATGTTTGGAAAAATGTTCTGGGGAAGAGAAGGGGGAAAGTTAACTGTAAGAAAAAAAATGTTCTTCTTAACCGTACTATTTTTCTGGTGTATGGTTTTCTTTGTATGCTATAAAGTAAAGTTTTCTCAGCTATTTGTAAGTATAATGGGGAGTGTAAGTAGGTGTTGATGTTCTTTTTTTCCTTTCATTCTCCCTTCTTTCTTCTTGTTCAGTTTTAAGACATATAGGCACTAGAATGTAAAAAAAAATCCTGATTAAAAGAGAATGAGAAAAGAAAAATTAATTTGCATTTGCTCATTCTTGCATGGGGGAATGACTGGATTAAGGAGAATAGATTGATTTAGTAACAAGTTTTAAGAGAAAGTAAGTAAAAAAAAAAAAACACTGCTTTTCTAGCAAATGAATGTATGCTTATCAGAAGTTCTGTGCTGGCCCTCAAGTCTCCATGGAAACAATTTGATAAACAAATTGGCTTTCTGGTTCTCATGTCTCCATGGAGACAATCTGAAAAAGAGAAAAGTACAGTTTTGTACCTACCATAAATGTAGATGTTCGAAGATCCACATTGCTGCAGTCCTGACACTTGGGTAGTCCGCTGTCCACGGTCGGCCTGAATATCAAAGTATAAGGCTGACGTCGGTCATGGCGCATTTAACTGACGTCAGGATGTCAGGGTACAAATGCGCATGACCGGCGTCATATCCTCAGTCTTTTCTTGCCCCAGATGTCAAAAGACCTTAAAAACAAAGGTCAAAACCAAAAGACAGCAAACAAATAACCAACCACCCTTGCACTAACTATATGTACAATACATATACAATATACACAATATGTACAACCCAACCCACACAACCACCTCCAACTACAGAGGGAAGGAGGGAGGTAATTGGACTGCAGCAATGTGGATCTTGAACATCTACATTTATGGTAGGTACAAAACTGTACTATGTTCTTCATCTCACATTGCTGCAGTCCTGACACTTGGGTAGAATCCCAAAGCAGAGGTAAGGGAGGATGGCTAACTATAAGGAAGCAGGAGCTGCCAAAATGCCCTGCAAAACCGCAGTGGCAAAACCAGCCCTGGACTTAGAGTAAAGTGGCAGGTGATAATGCTTAGAGAAAGTATGCACAGAACTCCAAGTAGCTGCCTCCAAAATATCCTTGGTTGCCACTCCCCTCAAAAGCTGTTGAAGTGGCAGTAGCCCTAGTGGAATGAGGCCTAATCCCAGCTGGAACCTCCTTGCCATGATGGGAATAACAGAAAGCAATGCAAAACCCAATCCACTTAGAAATAGTTTGTTTTGACACAGGCTTGCCCTGAGAACTCAAAGCAAAAGAAACAAACAACTGCTGAGACTGCCTGAACCCTTTAGTTCTGTCCAAATAATAACGCAACTGCCTGTGTACATCCAAAGTGTGCAAAATCTTTTCCCCCTTATTTTGGGGATTTGCATAAAAGCAGGCAAATGAATAGTCTGGTTTAAAGCCACACTAGAAACCACCTTAGGCATAAAGGAAGGATTAGTACGTAATGATACCCTATCCTTATGGAAAATCAAGAAAGGCTCAACTGCCATAAGGGCCTGTAATTCAGAAACCCGTCTTGCAGAGGTAATGGCCAACAAAAAAGCAGTCTTCCATGATAAATATTTCAACTCAGCAGTAGCTGCAGGCTCAAAAGGTTGTAGAGTGAGTTTCTCCAACACAAAATTGAGATCCCAAGCAGGAGTAGGAGCTCTTCGTGGGGGTCTTATATTCTTTGCCCCTCTAAGAAATTTCTTGAACAAAGGATGAGAAAACAATGGCGGGTCGCAATCATAGTGAGCTGAAATTGCTGCAGCATGAACTTTAATAGAAGAGAAAGACAAACCTTTGTCTAGTAACTCAGTAAGATATTGAAGAGCCACACACAAATTAGGCTCAGAAACATCAAAATCTTTTGCTGCACTCCAAAATAAAAATCTCTTCCATTTATCAGCGTACACTTTCCTTGTACTAGGCCTTCTAGCTTCCAAAATAACATTCAAAACTTGCTGAGGAAGTGGAGGCCCATTATGGTTCAAAACAGAATATGCCAGGCTGTTAGGTGTAGAGAGTGAAGCTTGACATTGAGCAAATGGCTGTCCACCTGTGACAACAGGTGTGGAATCGAAGGCAAAGGCCATGGAGGCTTCCGTACTAGACTTCTTAGTAATGGGTACCAGTGCTGTCGAGGCCAATCTGGAGCTATTAAAATCATCCTTGGCTTGTCCTGTCCGACCGTCAGAAGTACCTTTGGGAGGAGAGGCAGAGGTGGAAAGGCATACACATGAAGATTGCTCCAATTGAAAGAAAGAGCATCCACTCTCCAAGCTGTGGGATGAAACCTTTTTGTGCAAAACTTTGGCAGCTGATGGTTCAGTGGAGAAGCGAACAGATCTATGTCTGGAGTTCCCCATGACACTGTCAATTTCTGAAATACATGAGGATCCAATTTCCACTCGTGGGGATCCATAATCCGTCTGCTCAAGACATCTGCTAAGGAGTGCTGTGCTCCTGGCAGAAACCTTGCCTGAAGATTGAGCTGTAAACTGAGAGCAGTCTCCCACAAAATCATTGCTTGCCTGCATAGAGGATAAGAATGCGTTCCCCCTTGCTTGTTGATGTACCACATGACAGTTGTGTTGTCTGTTAGAATCAACACCTGTCCTGGAAGAAGGAATTCCTTGAAAGCTATTAATGCAAACTGGACTGCTAACATCTCCTTCATGTTGATATGTAGATGTTGTAGTCTGACAGGCCACTTGTTTTGTATCCACTTTCCATTTAGATGAGCTCCCCAAGCTTTGTCCGAGGCATCTGTCGTTAAAATCTGACTTGCCTCTGGCCGGGTCACAGAGAGTCCCTTGTTTAGGTGACATTCCTGAGCCCACCACAATAATTCCTTCTGAATGCAAGGTATTATTTGAATGACAGTGTCCAGATCCTGGCAGTGCTGTGTCCATACATTTTTGAGAGACCATTGTAGCTTCCTCATATGCAGTTTGGCATTGGGAAGCACCAGAATACAAGATGCCATGAACCCTAAGGCTTGAAGGACTGTCCTTGCAGTCAGCCCGGACTGATGAGATAGTTGATGGAAGTAAAGGGATAGACTCTTTTCTTTGTCCGGGGTTAAAAAGGTCATCTGGGCTGCTGTATTCAGTCTCACACCCAGAAAGCACATGTCTTGAGAGGGTACTAGACTGGACTTTATTTCGTTCACAGAATACCCTAGGCATCTTAGCACTGCTATCACATATTCCAAATGATGAAGAAGCTCTTCCCTTCCTTGAGCCAGAATTAGGCAGTCGTCCAAATAAGGATAGATCTGTATTCCTTTTAGTCTGAAGAAAGCTATCACTGGAGCCAGAACTTTCGTGAACACTCTGGGCGCAGTAGATAAGCCAAAGGGCAATGCAGAGAACTGATAGTGAGAAGTCCCAGCTCGAAAACGCAGATACTTTCTGCAACTTAGTCTGATAGGAACATGAAGGTAAGCCTCCTTGAGATCCAAAGTTACCATCCAATGATCTTTGCCCAGCAGAGGTAAAAGCTGCTGCAACGTCAACATTTTGAACTTGGGAATGTCCAGATAAGTGTTGAGGATAGATAAATCCAAAATTGGTCTCCACGTGTTCCCCTTCTTTGGTACTAGGAACAGGCGAGAATAAAATCCTAGGCCCACATCTGGCAGAGGGACCGGCTGTATGGCCCCTAGTTGGAGCAACAGAGAAACTTGTTTGTGAGCCTCTATTCTTTGTTGAGGAGGAACGTCTGGCATGCCTTTGAAAGGAGGCAAGGTATGGAAATAAAACCTGTAGCCGTGGTGTATGATATCCAATACCCATCTGTCCTGGGTAATTAAACTCCAATTTTCTCTGAAAAGTGCCAACCTTCCTCCCAAAGGTGCTGCCAGACGAGCAGGCTCTGGCAGCTGAAAAGGTAGGTCATTGGGTCTGCTTACGAAAGGACTGACCCCTGCCCTCACCGAAGCCTGTGCAGGAGAACTCCCTGTCCTAGGCCTGAAAGAGCCCTGAGCTCTGCCCTTACCACGTCTAGATCTACCCCTAGACTGGGGATCATAAGAAGGATACGTCCACCCCTTAGTAGGCCAATTTCTACTAAACTTTGGAGGCTGGACCTGCAAAAAATCCTTAACAGTCTGCATAGACTTAGCCTTGTCTTCCATTTTCTTCAAGACTGTCTCAACAGGAGGACCAAACAACACGTCAGATTGTAAAGGAGCATCTAAAATCCTGGTTTTAACATGTTCAGACAAATTCTGATCCCTCAGCCAGGCGTGTCTGTGAAGAACAGTCCCAGTGGCAGCCACCCTAGACGAGGCCTGTACAGCATCAAAACCACATTGCAAAGAATGCTTACCCACCTGTTCAGAAACATGTACTAAATCTTGCAACTCTTTACAATCAATACCTACTGCCAGAGCATCAACCTTAGACTTCAATTGTGAAAGGAGATAGTTTTGGTATTTCAACATGTGAAACTGGCAATTCAGAGCCCTCACAGCAAGAGTGGAAGAAGTATAAACTTTCTTTCCCCATCTATCCAAGGCCCTAGCCTCCTTGTCTGTAGGAACCGGATTCTTAACAACAGAAGCCTTAACACCCTTAGGCCCCTGGCTAACAGTTTCTGGGTCTGCCCTAGGACTCTTAAAAAGATACTTATGAACTTCAGGCACCCTGTAATACCTATCCGGTTTAACAGGAGCAGGAGGCAAAGAATCAGGATTAAGAGAAGCCTCAGTAAAAACATCTTCCACTACATCCAAAACAGGAGGAATAGCCAAAGGCCTATGCTGGGGTAAAAACAGAAATTCCCTAAGCCGTTTCCTGGAATCAGAGAAGTCCTGACCCTCCCACTTAAAATGCTCCCTCATGGAATGAAGAGTTTCTGAAAAAGAAAAATCCTCAGGAGGAGTAGCAGAAGGAGTAGAATCATCCACATCAGAATCAGAATAAGGAGAGTACTCCTGTAAGTCTTCAGCCGAAGACTCTGAAACATCTGAAGCATGCTCAAAACCCCCCAGCTCAGGCTCCATCCTAGGTCTCTTAGCAGGAGGGGGCATAGAACCCCTAATTAAAGTAATCAAATCTTCTGCCATTTTAAGCATATGCTTCTTGGGCATAGTACCTGAAGAGCTAGGAGTAACACCAACTGAAGCTAAACCTGGCCTGCTCCTGGGAGAAGTCTTAGAAACAGAAGGAGAGGGCCTAGCCACCTTAGGAAGGGAGGGGAGTATAGTAACCTGAGAAGCCCCCTCAGCCTGACTTGCCTCCTGAGAGGCCACATCCTGCAATAATAAGGTCTCACTCTGGGAACACAAAGAAACCTCCGGTGGAGCCACCGGCTCCACCGACACCTCTAAAGAACCGGCGTCCGGTACAGACGGTTCTTCTAGCCTAGGCTTAACTGCCTTGTCCTTGCGCTTCTTCGAGGAAGCGGGCGTCGGAGCATCCGACGGCATGTTATAATTGCACCGCTTCCCAAAGACTAACCTTGCACAATCCAACCGTCTCTTTATAGTGCGTTTATTAAATCTAGCACAAGAGCGACAGCCAACAACATCGTGCTCAGGCCCTAAGCAAGGAATACACAAAGTATGATAATCTCTATGCGGTATCTGTTTCCCACAAGAAACGCAATTATTAACTTTTTCTGACATCCGGTAAATGACTGAGGCAAGAAAAAAACAAAATATTCCCCAACGGGGTACTTAGCCAACTTTGAACTCGGTCTGAAACTTCTAAATCGAAAAATCTCAGAACGCCAACCGGCACTTGCAATGCTGCTTCTGCATCGGACCATGCGGCAAAAAAAGACTGAGGATATGACGCCGGTCATGCGCATTTGTACCCTGACGTCCTGACGTCAGTTAAATGCGCCATGACCGACGTCAGCCTTATACTTTGATATTCGGGCCGACCGTGGACAGCGGACTACCCAAGTGTCAGGACTGCAGCAATGTGAGATGAAGAACATCTGCTTAAAGTCTGGTGGAGAGTGACTAGTTGTGGAAAAAGAATACAGAAACTGGCTAGGAGATAATATTCGCTGAAAGCATTCAGGGGTTTTCCCAGCTGGTAGTTATAAAGATAATTCAAAACCAGTTAGCACTTCTTAGAAACTCAGGCTGCACCATCCATCATAGCATGGATAATCTTTCTTTTAGGTTAACTCAACTATGTGAGTGTGGCTGTCTGTTTTGGACATTTGTTCCTATTAGGAGGGTAAAACTTCAATATTTGAAGATTTACATAGTTTTGTGCATTAGTATTAAATTAATAGGTTTTAGGAGCGGTATTAGGGTTTTTTGAAGGCTTTCAATAAAACAAAAAGTTCTGCAAGATATGATGTATTCTCAAATGGATATGACAAGAAACAACTATATAAAAGTTCAACCTGCCAAATAGTGAATGCATGTAACACAAAAGCTGGAACTAGACATTTAACAAAAAAGGTTTTATTCATAAAGGGTGAGAATAAAAACTTTTTAATACAATGCTGCTTTCTGTAATTTCTTTAAATGTCAATGGTCTCATAGATAAATACAATAAGAAAGAACAGCATACTATATTAAAATGTAAAGCACAAATTGCTATGTTAAAGGAGACGAACTTAAAAAGAAATGAGCATGTGAATTTGATAAAGAAAGGGTTTCAGGGTGGTTATTCAGTGGAATATCCGAGACACAGGAAAAGAGAAGTACTTATATTAACTGCAAGAGGAATTTCAATAGGGATAGAAGTGGATAAAAATTATAATAATGGCAGATTTGTAGTGCTAGGGGGCTATTGGCAAGGGAACAGGATTACTACACTGGCATATTGTGCTATAAAGTTGATCTACTATATTTTTGCACTGTTATAAAGCTTTTTTTATTGCTTCACTGCATTTATGTACTGTTTTATACTAACATTACTTAACTGTAAACTGCTTTTTCATACTGAGTTGTATTTTCTGTTTGTGAGTGCTCTATCCAAACTTTTCTGCGCATTTTTGTCTGTTACAGTTAAAAGCATTATCGAGTCTGCTCCTTGATCTGTTTACACATAACGCAAGCACGCACTCAGGTCTCTCAACAGCAGGTACAAATACGACTCAGTCATTGTCCATGCTGGTGTAAACGACCTGAGACGTACCTCCTTGGACTACATGAAGAGAGACATTGAGGAGCTCTCTGATTATGTAGCCCAGGCAGGTATGACTCTGACCTTGAGCAGTATCCTACCTTCACCAAGAATGATGCCACAATACAGAGATAAGATGATCAGCTTTAACAATTGGCTTAAACTCTGGTGTCATTCAAAGGGGATCCAATGTCTGTCTGCCTGGGATGACATGCTGGACAAGCCATGCTGCTTCATGAGGCGGCTTGCACCTGTCACCCTGGGATTCGGATATTGGCAAAGGCTCTTGCCACCCCCATAGTGCCTTTTTTAGGCAAGGCTCAAATTCTAAACCTACCACCCTAGAACACAAAAAAGGAAAAAAACTAAGGGTAATGCTGGTCAATGCCAGAAGTCTAAATCTCAAAATGCACGCACTCGAGGCCCTTCTCAGTATGGAGAACATCGATGTCTGTGCTGTGACAGAAACCTGGTTCAAGGCTCCTGAGAGCACCCCAGCACTATCAGGTTTTACCTCATATCATGCATTCTGGCCCCAAAATCCGGACAATACCAAGAAAGGAGGGGGGGTGTCCATATTCATCAAGGACACCCACACCTCAAGACTGGTGGCAACGCACGATGCATCGGAGACCATCCAGGTGCAATTAACCATAGGCAAGACTGCTCTGCAAATTGTAGCATGTTACAGGCCACCCTCACAAACTCAGGAACCTCACATGGCCTTCCTGAAAACACTGGAGGGGATAAATGTATCACCAAACACCATCATACTAGGTGACTTCAATTACCCTAATATAGACTGGGAACACTACTCAAGCCCAAACACCCTAGCCCAAAAGTTCCTGGAATTCATAAACTCAAATGCCATGGAACAACTAGTCACCATCCCCACAAGAGGAGAAAACATACTTGATCTCATCATCACGAACATGGGAGCACAATGTTCAACACCGGAAGTATACCCATCACTGGTGAGATCAGATCACAAACTAATCTCGCTGGAGGTCCTCATCCCACCCCCACCTGAAATAAAAAAGACCACAGTAAAGAACTTCTCGAAAGCCGACTTCACACTTCTAAAGACTAATGTGGTCTCCTTTAAGGCCCCAGTGCCGGCGGAAAACAGTACTCAAGCCGCTGAATCACTTACAAATGCCTTCTACCAGCACCTGCAGGACTGCATGGATAAGGCAATCCCAAGCAAAACAAAGACTCTTTGTACCAAAGGCAAGCGTCCAGTCTGGTGGACCCCAGACATAAACAAACTCTACAACAAAAGGAGGAAGCTACTACAAGATAGAGCAAAATCCTTAAAAGGTAAGACACCTTTGATCACTATAAGTAAAAAACTAAGAGCTCTCATAAAATCATCCAAAGCAAATTTTGAGAGAAAAATAGCTAAAGATTCAAAAGACAATCATAAGGCCTTCTTTAGCTATGTTAGAAACCTGGGAGGAAACTCCCAGATATGCTCAGAACTAGTTCAAAATGATGTGAAGATTACTGATCCTACAGACATTGCCAACATACTGGCTGACAGGTTCAGTGCAAACTTCTTCCCCCCTCCCCCCAAAAGGAGAGATATCTATACCAAATGATTGCAGCCCCCCAAACATCTCTAACGCCCAAGTGAGAACTGCTCTCTCCAAAGCAAAAAACAGCATCCATGGGACCTGATGATATCCCCAGCTGTGTGCTCCACAAACTCAACGAGGAATTAAACCCACAGCTAGGACAGCTGTTTAATCATAGTCTCACCTCTGGATACGTACCCAGGGAGTGGCGCACTGCAACTGTGGTCCCACTTCACAAAGGCGGTGCCTCCACCGACCCTGGAAATTACCGGCCCATTAGCTTGACAAGCCTTATCTGCAAAGCCATGGAGAGGATCACAATGGACCTCATAAATAAAGACATAGGGAATTTGCAGACTTTGGATCCAACCCAGTTTGGCTTTGTCAAAGGCAGATCATGCCTTTTAAACTTGGTTGACTTTTTCGAAACAGTCACCAAAGCCATTGATGAGGGAAAGGCAGTCCATACAGCCTACCTCGATCTGGCGAAGGCCTTCGATACAATACCCCACTCGGGTATCATTGAAAAACTCATCAGCTTAAATGTTAATCCATACATCACAAGATGGGTTGCAAACTGGCTGAGTGACAGAACCCACAGGGTCAGAGTTGCTGGCGCCATGTCAGACTCAAAGCCTGTCACAAGTGGTGTCCCACAGGGCTCAGTCCTGGGCCCACTCTTGTTTGGCATCTACTTTTCTGAAGTACAAGCAAACACAGGAGGGTTATGGCTGACAAAGTTTGCAGATGACTGCAAACTGGGCGCCATAGTCGAAAACACATCTGACACAGATATCCTTCAGAAGGGTCTCACAGAAATGGATAACTGGTGCCAGAGCTATGGCCTAAAGTTAAATGCCAAAAAATGCATAGTCATACCCTTGGAAAACAAGATTACCCCTAGCTACCATATAGGTGGCAATCCACTGAGCACAGAAGAAGTTATCAGGGACCTGGGGACCCAGGTTGACAGTAGCCTGTCATTCGACACCCATGTAGCTAAAGTAGTTAGGAAGACCTTCTACATTGCCCACCTTATCATAAAGGGATTCACATCTAGATCAAGGGAGGTCATAGTCTCCCTATACTCATCACTCATCAGACCAATGATTGAGTACAATGCCCCATTCGGAATGTATCTGACCCGACACTTGCAGCAGCTGGAGAGACCACAAAAGTTCCTCACCAAAAGGATAAAGGGTCTCAAAAATCTGTCCTATGCTGCCCGACTGAAAGAACTCCAGCTCTATTCAGTCGCCTACCGCTTGCTCAGAGGTGACCTTTGCCTGACATACAAGGCCATGTCAAACCCAGATTTGATGAATATGCTTCACCTCAAAAAATCTAGATCCGTCAGAGCCACAAGGGCGGGAGACTTGAACCTCGACACGGCTATTAATAGGACATGCTGGAGGGATAGATTCATCACCCAAAGACTCCCTATGCTGTGGAACAAAATCCCGGTATATGTGAGGCAGAGCACCTCGCTGGCCTTGTTCAAGAGAAATCTTGACCAATGGATGGGAGATCGCAGATATACCCCAGGGATTACCTCAGTGTCACTGCTCGACAGAGGCACAGCAAAATAATGGGTATAGTTCCCCATACTAAAGGGGTGGCGTAAGCCACAAAACTATGGGCTAGGCTTGTAAATGCCCTCGGGCGGATAGCCTAGTATGAACCTATGAACCTATAAAACTTTCATTTAGTAGCTACAGCTAGGAACTGCAATTTTTCCCACCCACCCTTCCTAGTGTTGTGTGTTCTTATACTTGGTGGCTTTGCAGTTGCCCGCCCATACTGTATATTTGATCTGTGACACTCCTCCAGTCTAGTGTCATTAGTTCACTCAATCTAATAGAGAACATTTGTGAAGCCGAATCCACTCAGATTCTTAACATTGAATTAACTTCTCTTCCAGCTTTCTCCATTTCCACTTTACTGGAAAAAAAATTCTAAGCTTGCTTCCCCCCTTTCCTGTGGCAGGTCAGATACGGATTTGCTGTGTCCAGGACTGTTTGTGAGCTCTTAAGCCCCCCCCCCACCCACTTAATTGGGGTTAAACTATTCCTGGCGCCATAAAGTCTGTTCTTCAAAATTTCCCTTGCAACTAGCCAGCTTTTTAGTTTTAGCACTCATCTGTTTCTTTATCTCAGCACTTGTTCAGAACTCATTGTAAGCACTAAATAAGTTATAAATTACTACAGCACTCAACTTTCCTCACTTGTCTAGAGGAAAACAGTTTTTAGTACTTAATAAGTAAGCACCTATTCAGGCATGTCTAAAGGTCAGCTCCCGGTGTTTTCTCCTGTCTACCTGATGAATCTGGGCATCTTGGGACAATGCAGCAATTGCCTCATGTACACAGACAACCCTCTCCTCCTACCACACAACACTACAACCTGTGAGAGATGCACTTATATAGCCAAACTGGAAGCAAAGCTCTCTTCACCAAAGACTGGCCTAGACAGTCAAGAGAAGGTAAACACTTGCACCGTACCACACTTATCACATAGTCCCTCAAAACCTACACCACCAAAACACACACACACAACCACAAAACACACACCTACATTTGCAGAGGCTCTCGGTACAAATTTGCCCAAACAACAGGGACCTCCAAAGCAGAAATGCAAGCAACCTCCACCCCCCCAACACAACCCAAATGACACATAGCCCACATACTCAGTGTGCCACTCAACTACAGCCATAAGGCATAATGCACCCAACACTCTAGTCATAAGTGACTCTATAGTCAGGCACACTGATGTTCCACTCACCAGGCTAAACAAGGAAAACGTTACTGTCAGCTGCCTGTCAGGTACCAGGATCTGCCACATAACGCACGCACTCAGGTCACTCCACAGCAAATACAAATATGACTATGTCATTGTCCATGTTGGTCTGAATGACCCGAGACGTACCTCCCTGGACTACATGAAAAGAGACATGGGGGAGCTCTCTGATCTTGTAGCCCAGGCCGGTATGACCCTAGCCCTGAGTAGCATCCTGCCATCACCCAGAATGACACCACAGTACAAGGACAAAATGATTGACTTAAACAATTGGCTAAGCTTCTGGTGTCATTCTAAGGGAATCCAGTATCTGTCTGCCTGGGATGACATGATTGACAGACAACGCTGCTTTGCCAGAGATAGCCTGCACCTGTCGCCCTTGGGATTCCAGATACTGGCAAAGGCTCTTGCCACCACTATAGTGCCTTTTTTAGGCAAGGTTCAAATGACAAATTCACCACCGTAACAGGTACAAGTAAGCAAAATCTGAGGGTAATGCTACTCAATGCTAGAAGTCTAAACCTCAAAATGCACTAACTCGAGGCACTCCTTAAAATGGAGAAAGTACAGTTTTGTACCTACCATAAATGTAGATGTCCGATAGGTATGCATATGGGTTGTCCTGCCTCAGGCAGCCCTTCGGTCGGCCGGATTCCAAAGTCTGGGTCTGGCCTCGGCTGATGTCGCACTTTCCCCGACATCAGAGCGTCTGGGGTATAAAAGCATCAGCCGATGCCATTTTCCTCAGTGTTTCTTGCCCCAGATGCCAGGTGCCCTCTAGGAAGGCCAAATTTGGAGGAATGCAATAAATTCCAAACATTTTTCAAAATATATATATATATATATATATATATATATATATATATACAAACAAATACAGCATAATAGATCCCCCAGCTAGCTAATGGAGAGGTAAGCACCCTAGGAATACCACAGAGGGGAAGGAGGGAGGGTAAACCTGACTGCAGATGCATACCTATCGGACATCTACATTTATGGTAGTTACAAAACTGTACTATGTCCTTCAAGGATGCATCTGCAGTCATAACATATGGGTAGAATATCATAGCCAATCTGGGGGAGGAGGTACTAAGAAAAGGATGGTGTAGTTAAGATACCCTGCAGGACTGCTGTAGCAAAACCTGCTCTGGATCTGGAGTATAAAGGTAAATTGTAATGTTTGGCAAATGTATGCACGGAGCTCCATGTAGCAGCTTCTAAAATGTCCTTGGTAGCCACCCCTCTTAGGAAGGCTGTAGTGGTGGCTGTGGCCCTCGTGGAATGAGGCCTAATGTTTGCAGGAACAGTCTTTCCATGAAAGGAGTAACAAAATCGAATGCAATTTCCTATCCACTTTGAAATTGTCTGTTTGGAAATTGCTTTTCCTTGTACCCCAGCAGCATATGCTACAAGGAGTTGGTCAGTCTTTCTGTAACTTTTAGTTCTGTCCAAGTAGTAGCATAGTTGTCTGTGTATATCCAGAGTGTGTAGAAGTTTTTCCCCTTTATTTTGTGGATTTGGGAAGAATGTAGGCAAGTGAATAGCTTGGTTCAAGGATACCCTAGATACCACCTTTGGCATAAAAGTAGGATTGGTTCTCAATGAAACTCTGTCCTGATGGAAGATAAGAAATGGCTGTACTGCCATTAAAGCTTGCAACTCAGATACTCTTCTTGCTGAAGTTATGGCCAGAAGGAATGCAGTTTTCCAGGACAGAAACTGTAGATCCGCCGATGCTGCTGGTTCAAAGGGAGGAAGTGTTAGTTTCTCCAGCACAAAGTTGAGATCCCAAGTAGGTAAAGGTGGTTTCCTTGGAGGATTGATGTTTTTGATTCCTCTCAGAAATTGCCTGAGGAGAGGATGCGAGAAGACAGGTGGATCAACATTGTATTCTGCTGAAATTGCTGAGGCATGAATCTTAATGGAAGAATAGGACAGGCCATTGTGGAACAATTCTGCTAAGTATTCACGAATGTGTGCCATGCTCGCCACTGTCACATCTAAGCCTTTTGTTGTGTTCCAAATGAGAAATATTTTCCATTTTGCTGAGTATGTCTTCCTTGTGGAAGGCCGGCGAGCTTCCCTAATAATGTCCTTTACTCTCTGTGATAAGTTATTTTGAGGGGGGTTTATGGAATTTTCCAGGCAGTTAGCTGGCAAAGTTTTCAAGTTGGGATGCATGATCTTGAAATTGTTCTGGGTCAGAAGAAGTGGCCATAGGGGGAGAGGCCACGGTTTAGTCTGACATGCTCCTCAATAGTGGGTACCATTGCTGCCTTGGCCAGTCTGGAGCTATCAGAATCACTCTTGGCTGTTCTGCTCTGATCTTCAGTAAAACCTTGGACATTAATGGGAGAGGTGGGAAGGCATAGACTTTTAGGGCTTTCCAGCTGAAAGAGAGAGAGTCTACCCTCCAAGCTTGTGGGTGGTATGTCCTTGAGCAGAATGTCTTCAGTTGATGATTGTGGGGCGAGGCGAACAGATCTATCTCCGGCGTTCCCCATGCTTGTGTTATGAGTAGAAAGATGTCTGGGTGCAGCATCCATTCGTGTGCATCCATGGTAGTTCTGCTTAAGCTGTCTGCCAGTGCATTTTCTTTCCCTGGCATGAACTGGGATTGTAGTTGGATACTGAGTTTCAAACATAGTTCCCATAAATTCATGGCCAGCCTGCATAGAGGGTAGGAATGAGTGCCTCCTTGCTTGTTTATGTACCACATGACTGTGGTGTTGTCTGTCCTTATTAACAGGTGGCCTTGATGGAGGAAAGGTTTGAAGGCCTCGATTGCGTGTATCACTGCCAGCATTTCCTTTTGGTTTATGGGCATGCGCAGCTGCCCTTGAGACCATAGTCCTTGGATACATTTGCCCTCCATGTGTGCTCCCCATCCTCGGTCTGAAGCGTCCGTGGTGATGGTTTGTTTTGTTTTTGGTTTGTTGAAAGGCAACCCTCTGTTGGACTGGCAGGCTTGAGCCCACCACAGAAATTCCTTTTGAAGGCATGGAATGATTGGTATCAAAGTTTCCAAACTGTGACTGTGCTGAGACCATACACTCCTTAGGTACCATTGTAATTTTCTCATATGCAGCCTGGCTTGTGGAATCAGAATTATGCAGGATGCCATGCAACCCAGGGCCTGCAGGATTTTAATTGCAGTTAGCTGAGTTTGTCTTGTCAGATTCAAGAAGTAATCCGGAAGTTGTTTTTGTTTTTCTTCTGTGAGAAAGGCCATTTGGGTGGTTGTGTCTAGATCCGCACCCAAAAAGGTTATCCTCTGGGATGGAACCAGTCTTGATTTTTGGATGTTGACTGTGTATCCCAAGGCCTGTAATAGGTGGATGGCACAGTCCAAGTCCTTTATCAAATTTTCCTTGTTGTCCGCTTGTATAAGGCAGTCGTCCAGATATGGGTAGATTTGAATCCCCTGAAGTCTGCAGTGTGCAATTACTGATGCCAGGCATTTCGTGAATACTCTGGGCGCAGTAGATAAGCCAAATGGCAATGCTGAGAATTGATAATGCTCTGATCCTGCAAGAAATCTGAGGTGTCTTCTGCAACTTTGCCGAATAGGGACATGCAGGTATGCCTCCTTGAGATCTAGAGTCACCAGCCAAGACTCCTTGCCCAGCATGGAAAGAAGTTGCTGTAGGGTCAGCATCTTGAATTTTGGCACAATGAGGTAAGTATTCAGTGCGGACAGGTCGAGGATAGGCCTCCATTGGTTTTCTTTTCTTGGAACAAGGAATAATCTGGAGTAAAACCTTGGCCTTGTTCTGAAAGAGGCACCTTTTCTATGGCTTTCATTTGTATTAAGTTGTTGATCTGCTTTAAAGCCTCTGCCCTCTGATTTGGTGGCAGGTTTGGCATTCCGTTTCTTCTTGGCAAAGTGTGGAAGTGGAACCTGTATCCTTTGTCTATTATTTGCAGTGTCCATGTGTCCCTTGTAATGTAATCCCAGTTTTTTGAGAATAAAGAAAGCTTTCCGCCCAATGGTGCTTCCAATTGAGCCTTGGTCGGCGGAATCAAAGGAAAGTCATTGAGTCTGTCCAGGTGTAGTAGTTGTTGTTGCTGTTCCTGCACTACCTCTCTGGTTGGTAGGCTGCCACTGACGGCCTCTGTAGGAGCCTCTAGCTTGCCCTCTACCTCTGGGATGCCTGTTCCTGCCCCTCTGGGATCTGTCCGAGTCTGGAAAGGACCAATACTTAGTAGGCCAGTTTCTGCTGAATCTCGGTGGTTGTACTTCCAGAAAGTCCTTAACTGTTTGCACAGATTTTGCCTTTTCTTCAAACTTCAAGACCTCCTGAGCCGAGGAACCAAATAATTTTTGTTTTTCCATTGGAGCATCCAGGAGTTTAGCTTTAACATGGTCTGGTAAAGATTGTTCCTTCAACCAGGCATGCCTACGAATAACTGCCCCAGTCATAGCTGACCTACATGAAACTTCCAGTGCATCATAACCACACTGCAAAAAATGATTACTAACCTGCTGTGAGTTATGTACCAGATCCTGAAGGGATTTACGGTCAAGGGGTTCAGAAGAGGAAAGCTTCTTATGCAATTCATCTAACAAATACTCTTGGTACTGTATCATATGAAATTGACAATTTAATGCCCTCATGGAAAGAGTAGCAGAAGTATATACCTTCTTTCCCCATCTCTCTAAAGCTCTAGACTCCCTTTCAGAAGGTAGAGGATTTTTGGCAGTGGCAGCTGCAACCCCTTTTGGGCCCTGAGAAATAGTATTTGGGTCTGCAGAATGGGCCTTGTACAGATGTAGATGAGAATCCGGGACCCTGTAGTATCTATCAGGTTTGGCAGGAGCCGGAGGGAGAGAATCAGGAGCTGTACTAACATCATTGTACACATCATCAATAACATTCAAAACAGTAGGTATAGCTAAGGGCCTATGCTGAGGTAAATGTAAAAAGGTCCTTAATCTCTTTCTAGAATCAGAAAATTCCTGACCCTGCCAATGAAAATGTTCTCTCAGTGTGTAGTGTCTCACCAAAGGAAAACTCTTCAGGAGGGGAGGCCAAAGGGATTGATTCTTCAGCATCAGAATCCTCGTAGGCCGAATAAGCCTCCTCCTGGTGATCTGACAACACAGATCCATCCATAGACTCATCTGAAGAGTGCTGGTCAGAGGGCTCAGTCCTGGGCCTTTTGTCTGGTGGTGGTTGAGAGCCCCTGTCCGGGTGAGGCTGAGAACCTCTAATTAAAGAGGTAAGATCCTCTGCAAGGCTGAGGATCTGAAAACTAGAAGAAGGTCTCTGAGAGGTAGTCTTGGGAGGTAAAGCTTTAGCAAGTTTAGCAGCTTTAGCCCTGGAAAAAGCCTTAATGGACATGGAAGCAGGGGTTCTGGCTGCACCACGTGCAGGAGTAGACTTTTCCAAAGGAATGGTGTCGGACATTTCCTGGACAATGGTTTCAGTAGGTAGCTCAGTAGCCGACTCAGCCGGGGCCTCCAGGGCCGCGGTGGTCGGTTGAGTGGATTCAGTTAAAGGAAGTACCGAGGACTCTGTTTCAGCCGAAACCGAGACACTCGCGGTAGGCCTAACCGTGGTTTCAGCCGAAACCGCGGGCCGCGAGTATCGGTCCTTGTCCTTCCGTTTTTTCACCAAATGCGAAGTCGGAGTCTCCGACGGCATCTTATATGCAAAATTAGCCCCAAAGAATTCCTCTGCAAACTCCGACCGAAGTCTAAGAGTTCGTCGGTTGAAGGAAGCACAGGCTGAACAGGTCGAGACGTCGTGGTCTGGGCCTAAGCAAGGGAGGCAGTAAGAGTGGAAATCCTTATGAGGTATTTGTTTCCCACAAGTTAAACAATTATTTACTTTATCTGACATCGGCTGAGGCAAGAAAGAGTCCCCAACGGGGTACTTAGCTTTTTCAAAGTCTTCGGTAGCTGAATCACAGGAGCTGACCGACCGGCACTTGCGAACTGCTTCTGCTTCGGGCACCACACGGCAAGAAAGACGGAGGAAAATGGCGTTGGCTGATGCTTTTATACCCCAGACGCTCTGACGTCGGGGAAAGTGTGACATCAGCCAAGGCCAGACCCAGACTTTAGAATCCGGCCAACCGAAGGGCTGCCTGAGGCAGGACAACCCATATGTTATGACTGCAGATGCATCCTTGAAGGACATCACTGACATCTGTGCAGTGACAGAGACCTGGGGTTCAAAGGTCCAGAGAGTACCCCTGCATTACCAGGCTATAATTCATACACCTTTCGGCCACCAAACCCGGACCGAAACACTAAAGGTGGAGGCGTGTCCAGCATAGCATCCGAGATTATCCAAGTTCAACTAACTCTGGGCAAAACCGCAATCCAGATTGTAGCTTGTTACAGACCCCCCCACCATGCCCCAGGATTCCCACTCCTCTTTTCTTGATAATATTAAGGTACAACCCAACACTCTAATAATGGGCGATTTCAACTACCCTACCATTAACTGGGAAACTACTCATGTACCAACTCTTTTGCTCAACGTTTTCTGGAAATCAATTCCAACGCTTTGGATCAACTTATCCACACCCCCACCAGGGGCAGCAATATCTTAGACCTGGTCATCACCAACATGGGTGACCGGTGTTCCACACCAGAGGTCAGCTCCTCGTTGGTCAGATCCGACCACAAGCTACTCACCCTAGACATCCACATCCCGCTCCCACCCCCCATCAGGAAAACAATCATAAAAAATTTCTCCAAAGCCAACTTCACGCTTCTTAAGACAGAAATGGCAAACTTCATGACACCCATGCAAATGGACAACAGAGGTACGACTGCTGAATCCTACACAAATGCACTTTATAAGCACTTAAACAAATGCATGGATCATGCTATCCCTAACAGAACCAAGATGCTATCCTCCAAAAAAAGGAAGCCAATCTGGTGGTCTTCTGCCATAAACAAACTCTACAACAGAAGAAAGAAACTGTTGCAAAAAAGAATAAAATCCCACGACTGGGGGAACTCCCTGGTCAGCCTCAGTAAGAAGCTGAGATCCCTCCTACAATCCTCCAAAGCTAGTTATGAAAACAAAATTGCCACTGATTCTAAAGACAACCACAAAGCATTCTATAGCTATGTCAAAAATCTCAATGGCAACACTCAGATCTGCTCTGAGTTACAGCACAATGACACTAAATATACAGACCCAACTGATATTGCCAACATCCTGGCAGATAGGTTCAGTGCTAACTTTACCCCCCTCAAGGGCCCATCTTTATACCGGAAGAATGCAAAGTTCCTGTAATCACGGCTGCACAGGTAAAAACCACACTCTCCAAAGCCAAGAACACAGCATCCATGGGACCTGACAACATCCCAGGCTGCCTTCTACATGAACTACAGAATGAACTGGCACCCCACCTAAGTACCATATTCAATCATAGCCTCACCTCAGGCTTTGTGCCTGCTGAATGACGCACCGCGACAGTTATCCCACTCCACAAAGGGGGGGCCACAACAGACCCCGGGAACTACCACCCCATTAGCCTGACAAGCCTCGTCTGCAAGGCCATGGAACGTATCATCATGGAACTCATAAACAAAGACATTGGAGATCTCCAAACTCTGGACCCCACACAGTTTGGGTTTGTAAAAGGCAGATCATATTTTCTAAACATGATAGACTTCTTTGAAGTAGTCACCAAAGCCATAGATGAGGCTAAGGTGGTTCACACAGCCTATCTAGATCTCGCCAAGGAGTTTGACACCATCCCCCACTCTGGAATTATAGATAAACTCACTAAACTAGGTATAAATCCCTATGTCACAAGATGGGTTGCCAACTGGCTTACTGAAAGAACCCACACCGTGAAAGTAGCAGACTCCAAATCAGACTTCAGACCAGTGACAAGTGGTTCAGTCCTGGGTCCTCTCCTGTTTGGTATCTACTTCTCTGAAGTACAGGCTAACACAGAAGGTCTTTGGCTAACCAAATTTGCAGATGACTGCAAACTAGGAGCCACAACTGAAACTCCTAACGATGTGGACATCCTACAAAAGGGCCTCACTGAGACAGATGCCTGGTGTCAAAGACATGGTCTCAAGCTCAATACCAAAAAGTGCATTGTCATCCCCTTTTGTAAAAACTCCGTATCCATGAACTACCACATAGGCGGTAGTCTACTTAACACCAAAAGTGTGACAAGAGACCTTGGGACACAGGTGGACAGTAGTCTCTCCTTTGATAATCACATTGCCACAGTGGTCAGGAAATCCTTCTACGTGGCACACCTCATCACAAAAGGTTTCTCATCCAGAAAAAAAGAAGTCAATGTTCCCCTCTACTCATCACTCATTAGACCCATTATAGAGTACAACGCCCCTTTTTTTATTTACCTCACAGGACATCTACAACTGGAAAGGCAGCAAAAATACCTCACAAAGAGGATTACTGGCAATACGCAGACCGTCTCAAAAAACTCCAGCTTTACTCCGTCGCATATCACCTACTCAGAGGCGATCTCTACCTAACATACAAAGCTATGTCAAAAACCCAGAGCTGTTGGACATGCTCCACTTAAAGAAATCCCAATCCCTCCGAGCTACACTCTCTAGGGACGTAAACCTTGTCACCACAATAAACAGAACACGGTGGAGGGATAGATTCCTGTCCCAGAGACTTCCCATACTCTGGAACAGACTACCTACCTATGTCAGACAGAGTTCCTCTTTAGCACTCAAGAAAAATCTTGATGATCGGATGGGTAATAGGAAATTCACCCCGGGGATCACTTTTGTGGTTCTGCTCGACAGGGGCACAGAAAAATAATTTTCTTGGGTGGCGAAAGCCAGGGTACCTATTTGGCTAGGCTTGTATAGGCCCTATGGCCAATAGCCTAGTACCTATCTATGAACCTATGTATTTATAGTCCACCTAAAACTGCTATAATGGAGCTTAAGAAAATTCTGGGAGAAATAATACGTTTTCAGCAAGAAATATTATTTATATGTGGGGAGTGGAATTTGATGTGCGTCAGCGAATGCATGTCTGGGGTGCCCTGAAGGGAAAGTATAACAAAGGAGGGTAGATTTTTGAAGAAATTTATGAAAATATTTGGAAAGTACGATGTGAATTCAGTAACAGCAGATTGAAATGAAAAAGAGGATCAACTACAGAATGCTAAGCTGAAAATAAGGATTAACTTAACAATCTACACAAGTTTAGAAAGATTGCTGTTAAGCCAATGTTTTTGATAACACTAGAGCACAAAAACTTTTAGCACAACGACTTAGGCAACAGAAAGTAAAAAGGGCTGTCGCCACCTTAGGGATCCTATAACAAGGAAGGTAACAAGAGATCCTGTAGAGGTATTAGAAATATTTCAGAAATGCTATGAAAATCTGTATAAAGCACAGAAATATGGAAATCAAGAAAACATACAAATGGAAAAGTTTATGGAAGAATTAAATATGTCAATGTTTGAGGTAGACGAGACTCAATTACTAACAGGACAGGAGGAGATGATATAAAAATTGTGATATATAACCAGTATACAGAAAATTCCCCAGGAATAGATGGCATTCTTGTGGAAGTTTAGAAGCTAGGAGGGAAAAAACTGATAAAGATTTGGAAGGTTTTGTTTTAACGGTATTTTAAGAAGAGGAGAAGTACCAATTATCCAGGAATAAAGCAGTGGTAGCTGTTAATACCTCAACAGGGTAAAGATTCATCATATCCAGCTTCATAGAAGCCCATTTCAATACTAAACTATGATTATAAAGTGTTCATGTCTAAAATGGCTAAAAGAATGGCAAACATAATGCTAGAATTGATACATATGGATCAATTTGGCTTTGTGGAGGGGTGGCAAACATCTGACAACATTAATAGAACACTGATTCAGACGGAAGCAGAATGTAAGAGAATACCATTGTTGTTTGTGGGTCCTGATGCAGAAAAAGCATTTGACAGAGTAAGCTGGTACTTTATGAGCAGGAAGAAGCATTTGCATTTCCTGAAAAAAAATTATAAAGTTGATTAGGAGGCTATACGAGAGATCAGAGGTAAAAATTAAAGTGGGTGGGGTCCTCTCTGATAATTTCTACCCAAGCATAGGAACCAGGCAGGGGTGTCCACTTTCCCCTTTCTTATTTGCATTACATTTAGAACCATTGGCAAAGAAAATAAGGGACTCAGAAATTCAAGGATATAATTAATATGGTAGTCAAGAAAAGCTGGCTGTATTTGCAGATGATATTTTATACATGACAAAAATATAGAGAGAGACATTATAGTGTTCTGGAACATTCTGAGCCAATTTCAAATCTTTTCAGGATACAAAAGTAATGAAGCTAAAACAAAGGCCATAGTGGTAAATTATGTACCCAAATATGAATTGGTTCAGCAATATCATATTTATGGGGACATGATACAATGAAGTATTTAGGGGTATGGATTAAAAAGTATTCTTTTGTAGCAGCCAAGGATATATGGGAAGAGACTAAACAAAAGATAATACCAAAACTGAAAAAAATGGAAGCTTTGTTATATGGACAGTAAGGTACAAGTAGTTAAAATGTTTTTAGTCCCATTGGTCTTGTACACAGGTCAGGCATATTTTATTTAATTGTCAATCTAAAAATGTTGTATACCTTGCTAAATGTTTACAATGTCCAGCTTTTAGTATAGGTAAAACCTCTAGATGTTTAAGAGAAAGAATCTATAAACATATTTTAGATATTAACAAAGGCAAACAAACATGCTTTGTTTAGGCATATTCAGGCATTTAATGATCACAGCTTTGGCTTTTTAGTCATTCAGCAAATTGTGCCCGACTTACAAGGGAGAATTGTATCTGAACACCTAGAAATATGTAAGCTTAAGTGGCAATTGCATTTGAATGCCTTCATACCTCTGGGAACTGATGAGTATTCTAGTATTAACTGTGTTTTAAGATTAAGGAATTTTGAAGTTTTTTTTAATTAAACTATTTAATTGGTTTTAATTATTGAAAAATTACATTGTGTTCGTATACAAGGTATTTGTAGAGTGTACTTTTTAGTTCTGATGAAGTCCCTTTGAAAGGAAGGGGCGAAAGAGCTTAACTTTGTTCAAGAAAATGGATTTCCAGATTTATTCTTTTGGTTGTACTTCGTTTCTACGTCAGGCATATTTTTATCAACCAGAGGAGAAGTTGTAGATAGCAATTAATAAAGAGCTGAAAGACTATCTGGGAGGGGAATATGGCATGAGTCAAATGAGATAAGCTGATTCTTACAGGAAAACAGGGCAGATTTAAATTGGATAATCCCAGAGTTACACAGTTAAGGCTCCTATACATAGCACAAACAGAAAACTATAATTCAAAGTGGAAAGGGAAGAAAGAAGGAGAGACTGGGATTTTGGATTCAGGCCTTTAAGGAGAATAATAATAACCATACAGGATATTATATCTATAAACAGAAAGTATTTTAAGAACTAAGCCAACACAGGAATGGAGAAAGGAGATTCTGCTTATAGGGATGACTGCAATTGACGGGGATGGAGTTTATTGGAGAAAACTGGGAAAGAAACCAAGGTATTGAGAGCAAACTAGACAGGGAAAGATGACAGAATGGGAAGATGCCAAGAATTTATTTGGAATGCAGATAAGAGATTGCCTTCCCTATCAAGGCTTGATATTAGAGTATAGGCAAAGAGAAAGACATGGTGGTGGTGGGGGGGGGGGGTCCTAAACAAAAGACCAGCACTGGTAGAGTTTTTAGTAGAATCTAGACTAGAAAATAAGCTGCCATTAAAAAAGGAATAATTAGTACAGCATATAAAATATCGCATGATAATTATAAGAATCAACCGGAGGTAAGAAAGGATTGGGAAGAGAGACTGGATAAGCAATTCACAAAGAAACAATGGGAGGATATATGCACGTTTCCCAAATATGCAATGTTTACATAGATATTTTTATACCTCAAGTAGACTCCAGAGAATTTTTCCTTAGGTAGACAGAAATGTTGGAGGTGTGATGAGGAAGAAAGAGGTAATTGGGAACATACTTTCTGGGAATGCAGTGAGTTGGCAGATTTTACTGATTCCCTGCAGGATGCACCGTCGAAGATGCTGGGTGGGCTGTTTGGTGTGAAGAGGGAGATTATTTTTCTGAGCTATGGTACAGAATTAGAAGTTATGTACCTACCATAACGTTCCATGTTAGTTGTCTTCTCTCGCCTTCTTTCTTGCTGGATGGGTTCGGAGCCGATCCTCGGCTCCGACTCGGCACTTGCTTTAGCTTGAGAACTCCTTTTACCAGCTCGAGGCAACCCTATATCCCATGATGCAAGGCGGAACTACCTCAGATCTCGTTTGGTAGCTAACCTACCCTGCTAAAGACTAACCTAACATAATTAGGAACACAAGTTCATAATAGAAGTCCTCATATGAAGGCTTAGGAGGAAAACAACCTGATAGGAACTCTTCAAGATCTGTCCAGGCCAGGGGGAAGGAGGGAGGGACGCAAGAAAGAAGGCGAGAGAAGACAACTAACATGGAACATTATGGTAGGTACATAACTTCTAAATGTTAAGTTGTCAATCTCTTCATTCTTGCTGGATGGGACCGCGTCCCTAGCACCTGTATCCCGGGTGGCTCAATGGAACAGACTCTTGAGAACTGTGGAACCAAAACTGGCCCTATCTCTGGAGGCCAAGTCCAACTTGTAATGAGAGACAAAGGTATGGCGTGTCCCAAGTAGCTGCTGCACAAATGGTATCAATGGGTAGTCTATCCTGAAAGGCTGCAGAAGTGGATAGACTCCTGGTTGAGTGTGCTTTTGGTTTAGAAGATAGCTGTTTGCCTCTGAGAGAGTACACATAGGAAATGGTGGAAGTCAACCATCTGGATAAGGTCACTTTAGAAACTGGAAGACCTATCCTGTTTTCTGCATAGGAGACAAATAATTGGTCCGATTTCCTGAATTGTTTAGTTCTATGCAAATAGTACCTGAGCTGACGATGGACATCCAAAAAATGCAGTTTCTGTTCAGCTCTGTTTGGGAAAAAGACTGGTAGATCTATAGATTGGTTAATATTGGTTTGAGAGACAACTTTGGGGAGAAAGGAAGGGTTCGTTCTTAATGATACCCTGTCCTTATGAAAAACCAAATAAGGAACGAATGCAGAGAGCTTGAATCTGAAACCCTTCTTGCAGAAGTGACAGCCAGTAAAATATAGTTTTCCAGGTCAATAAGTTCAGAGAACAGGAAGCAGGCGGTGCGACGGGGGCTAGTATCAAGGATGCCAACATTAAGTTTAGATCCCATTGCGGAGGAGGATGCTTTATAGGCGGCTTTAGGAGAAAAACTCCTCTCAGAAAGGCCTTGCATAATCTATGAGACATAATGTTATTGTCATGCAGGCCAACATGATACTTGGAAATAGCAGCCAGTTGTACTTTGACTGTAGATGACGAGGATCCTGAATGAAAAACCTCCGCCAGGAAATCTAAAACAGAATGTACAGGAGCAGTAAAGGGATCAATATTCCTGGAATTTGCCCAAATAGAAAAACATCGCCACTTGCTAGCATAAACAGTCCTAGTGGACGACTTTAAAGAAGACACTAAGATGTCTCTGACTGAGTCAGAAATCATCGGTAGCCTGGCTAGGGAAGGAAGTGGAGCAACCAAGCAGTGAGGTTGAGAGAATGAATGGCCCGGTGCTGCTGACCCGACTGGTGGATCAAGAGATCCGGAACTGGGTCCAGATGCCAGGGCTGCACCAGAAGGTGACGATGCAGAGACGGAAACCAAATTTGTCGAGGCCAATATGGGGCAATGAGAATCAACTTGGCCCTCAAAACGGTGGCTTTCTGAATGACTTGTGGAATCAAGGGAAAGGAGGAAAAGCGTGCACAGAAGTCCCGGGGCCAATCCTGGGTTAGAGAGTCTCTCAGGGGTTGGCCTGGAAGGGAAAGAGTGAAAAATCGGGCACTTGTTGTTTTGAGGAGTAGCAAAAAGATCGCAACAAGGAGTGCCCCACTTCAGAAAAATCTGATCCACTACAGATTGATTGAGAGACCACTAGTGAGGCATCAGAATGGATCTGCTCAGCCTGTCCGCCAATAGGTTGGACCTGCTGGGGATGTGCGTTGCTATCAGAAACCGATGAGAGGAGATCGCCCATTGCCTAAGTCTGAAAGCTTCTCGACACAACGGATAGGACCTGGTCCCGCCCTGCTTGTTGATGTACCAGACCACGGACATGTTGTCCGTTTGTACTGCAATAGTCCCCGTGGGAAGAAAGTCGTTGAGGGCTTGCAACGTTAAAAGCACTGCTCTCATCTCCAGGACATTTATGTGCAGATGGTATTCTGTGGGTTGCCACGTCCCGTGGACCATCCTGCCCTGATAATGCCCCCCCACCCGATCAGAGAGGCATCCGTAGTGACTGTGGCAACTGGAGGAGGGAATAAAGGGTCAGCCCTGATGAAGAAGAGGGAAGATATCCACCAATTCAGATGAGCTCTGCGACTGTGTGACTAAGATTTCGTGCCTCATCGGAGACTGTGGTACGACCACTGCGTGAATAGCATCCACTGCAGAAGGCGCATGTGGAAGCGAGCCAGTGGTAGAAGAACAATGGCCGCAGCCATAAGACCTAGAACCTTCAGTATAAATCTGGCTTTGATCTTGTTGCTCTGCAATAGAATCGAGCAATTTTTGGATGTCCAGAATTCTTTGATCTGTTAGTTTGGCTAACATTTTGACGGTGTTTAATTCTGCCTATAAAGGTGATAGATTGGCAAGGCAGCAGAGAAGATTTTGAAATTTACTGAAATTCCCAAACTCCTGCAAAGCTGTAGAGTGTAGTCTCTGGACTGAAGAAGCTGACACTTGGTGGTGGCGGAGAGGAGCCAGTCATCCAAGTAGGGAAACACCTGGAATCCTTGTCGTCTCAGATGAGCTGTGACCACTGCCATGCATTTGGTAAACACTCTGGGGGCTGAAGTGAGGCCAAAGGGCAGTGCTCTGAATTGGTAATGACTGGTCCCTAGCCGAAAGTGGAGAAACCTTCTGGAGCGTCTGTGAATCTTTATGTGATAGTGCATCCTGAAGGTCTATAGAGCACATCCAGTTGTCCTTGCCCAGAAAGGGCAGAATGGACTGAAGCGTGACCATCCGGAATCTTGCCTTCTTGACAAATCTGTTTAGACTGCTCAGGTCTAATATTGGTCTCCAATCTCCCATCCATTTGGGGACCAAACAGAATCTCGAGTAGACGCCGGATCCTACCTGGTCTGCCGGCACAGTCTGGACGGCTCTTTTTCTAGGAGCTTTGAAACCTCCTGTTCTGCCAAATCCCTTTGACCGGGTGAGATGTCTGGAAGGGATTGTAGAGGTACGGGAAACCTTTCGAAGGGGATTTTGTAACCCTCGGATATGATCAACTGTACCCACATCTCTTGTGATAGGGATTGCCAGGCTACTGGGTACAGTGAAATCCTTCCCCCGACTGCCTCCAAGGGTGGACAGTCGGGCAACACCTCAGGGATGCTGAAAGGGCATCTCAGGAAGAGACTCCCTGTTGCCCTGGTTCTGAGGACCCCCTGCCTCTAGGGCGTCTATTATTGTTACCCCTCTGCCTCTGGGGTAAACTGACCACGTCGTCGGTGTAGCTCCTTGGGCTTTATGGAACCACATCTTCCCCCCTTCTGACCCTTGGGATATGGTCTAGAAGGAGTGGAAAATTGGACTCCAACGGCAGAAAGAGTTTTACCGTCCTGCTCACACCTGGTCAAGGTATCCTTCACCTGAGGTCCGAACAAAGCCGAACCATCAAAGGGGGTATTAGTGAAGGTCGCCTTAAAAGGTCCATAAAATTACAAAGCCGCATCCAGGCTTGGCGTCTAAGAGCAACTCCTGTGCCTGCGGCCCTGCTCGCTCCATTGGCCGCATAGGATATGAGCTGCATGGAGGAGTTAGATATGGAATTCAGGATTGCAAGCTGCGAGGCAATCTTTTCTTGAGCCCCAGCAGCAGAAGGATCCTGGACTACTTCACCCAGTTCCTTGAGAATATCTCGTTGAAGCCTGGTGAAGTGACAAAGGTAGTTCAGCGAGCATAGCAAAGGTCGCTGAAGAAAACATCCGCTTTCCATACCTGTCCATGGTCCTAGAATCCTTGTTAGGAGGATGGACAGGTACTGAAGGATCCGCCAGTTCCTTCTTAGTGGCCGCCACCACCATAGCATCCACAGAGACACCCTTGGAAAGGAACTGTTTGTCCGTAGGGGCCGTGATGAATTTGGATGGTCTCCTGGGGACAGGTTCCACAGAATCTGGAGCCACGCCTTCCGAGCCACTACCTGCATAAGTGGGTGAAGGCGGAGACACCCAGGAGGTGGAGGGTCGGGATCCAAAGCCTCCAGGTATACCGACTCATCCTCGGAGGGATCAATAGATGGCCAATTCCCCTCTGTTTGAGGAGCTCAAGGATGTCTGAAAAGGAGACATCCTCAGAGGGGATGGGGAACCCTCCGACTCATCTAAGTTGGTATCCGATGTAGTAGACTCGGGGAGTCTGTGTGTTGCCTCTTACCGTCCTCTTCCGAGGGGTTCACCTGCTGGATCAGGAGAAACTTGGAAGAGGAGGAAATTCCCAATGGGGAAACCTGGGCGATGGATCCCTGGGCCTGAGAGCAAGAGGCTGGCAAGAGGCATCTACAGGCACTGATGAGGGAGGAGCTAGAGGGATGGACCGTTGACCAGGCTCAGAGGCCAGGACACTCCTCATCACCTCAAAGGCTCCCTCCCGGGAGGCGGAATATCCCGCTCGAGGAAACAGGAATTCCCGGCTCCACTGAGAGGAAGGCTCGAGGCCGATGTCGGCCGAGCTTACCAAAGCGAAGCCCGAGAGGGAGGCGGGGTCGGACAAGGGTCCGATGCCACTAGCCCCTCAGAGCCGACAAGGGAAACCCGATGACCGGATCCCTCAAGGAAGGTCTCAAGGAGGAGATCGGAGCCGAGGGCAGCGGGCGAAGGATGTATCGGCTCCGGCACGAAACAGTCGCTGTCCCGAAGCTCCGGCTCCGAACTCTGGTGTGGAGTCGGAGGAGGAAGTTCAAGGGTGAGGCTATAGCGAAGTCTGTTGAGACGGGCTATGGAGCATTTGGGCCAGTGCCTGTGACTTCAACAGCCTGCTTACCACCCTCTCTAAGTCGTGGTCAGACAGCCTGGAAGATCTCGAAGATCGGCTCCGATGGCTCCATTCCGACAAAGAGGAGACCCCAGAGCAGTGGATACTCAGTAGAAGGGGACCGAGATCTCTTCGGGACAAAGTCATCGGAGCCGAAGTCCCCTGAATTCCAGATGGAGCTGAAGGTTTCGGCTCCGATGCTGGATAAGGTGTCGGCTCCAGCGGGCCGACAAGGCCACAATAGACAAGGTATCGGAACCAGCGGTGCGAACCCACTACTTTAAGGTAGATACATCGGTTCCAGCGGAGCGATCTCGGCTCGACGGGCGGAGCCACCGGAGGAGGCTTGGATACTGAAGCCTGAGCCTTGGTGGCTTAGAAGGTTTCCCAGACCCTGCTTTAGAGGAGAACCTTCTGGCTTAAGTAAGCCACGGAGGATAAGCTTATTCCTCCTTTCCTGCAGCACTCTCTGGCTAAAAGCGTGGCACAAAGCACAGGAGTCCTGCAGGTGCAAAGGCCCCAGGCAATAAACACAAGAAGTGTGACCGTCTGTCAGAGACATTTTCTGACAGCACGAGTCACACTTCTTGAAGCCTGACACCTTGCCTTCCCTAGACATAATCCTAGGAGGAAGTCACACACACAACCCCAACAAACACACAAAATTAATCCCCTAACACACAACACACAGGAAGGGATTAACCAATGGGGTTTAGGCCTAACTAAAAACTTTACACTAAAGGTAATAAAAAGTTTGAAAAACAAGGGAATAGGGTGGGCTGTAACTCACTACAGACTATAAAAATGGATACAAGGGGAAAATAAAACCCTAACTAAGCTTTTTCTCTTTTAACAAGAAAATTACTTACCTCAGCTGGCAAAGGAGACCTCTTTCGCTAAGCGGCAAACGAGATCTGAGGTAGTTCCGCCTTGCATCATGGGATATAGGGTTGCCTCGAGCTGGTAAAAGGAGTTCTCAAGCTAAAGCAAGTGCAGAGTCGGAGCAGAGGATCGGCTCCGAACCCATCCAGCAAGAATGAAGGCGAGATTGACAACTTAACATTCAGAATTGTCTAGACATGGTAAGGCCTTGCTGTAACTAATGGTGGCTGCCAAGAAAGCAGTTACTACAAAACGGAACTCAAAATCTAAACCAACTATACTAGAAATAGTGAATATAGTAACAGACACAAAACAACTGGAATTGAGATCTTTAGAAAAGGGTAGGAGCAAATCACATAGCAAAAAATGGGAATTGCAGGAGCAATACATACAGGGGATGAATGAGATTTAAAATGAAGGCAGGACTTAAATTAGCTATGTAATGTTTGACTGAAATTTACTGATTATAAGTGATGTATAATGTTTGCAACTGGGAGTGTGTCAGAATGTTTGGTGATGTAAAATGCTTACAACTAGGATTGCGTCGGTGTGGCTTGTTTTCCTTTATATAAATGTATGATTGCCTATGTCGTAAGTGATGGTTTAATAAAGATGTTTCTTGTATAGAAAAGGCAGGAACTGAATAATTTATGTAATGTTGCTTAGGTTATATAAAACAATATATGTGAAATATAATATTTGTAAATGTGAACTTGTTAATAAAAAAAAAAAATATATCCAACAGCTGACATGCATCCTGACAGGTGCCACTGTACAGCTTCTGCTGCAGCCAAGAAAAAGTGATGGCATTCAGCTTCTCAGAAATCTATTATTCCCTATTGATAAGTTATGCAAGGTACTTTGACTTTTGAGAATGAGGGGAAAACTACATATCTTTACTGTACTCAAAAAAAAAAATAAAATACTGAGACCACGTTTGACATTAATCCATAGAAAACAAGTACATTTAGAAGTGCTGAAAAATTATTATGATTATTACCTGGAAGCAAGTTAGCAAAGTTGCACACGAGTTCACAAAAAACAAATTTTCAAAGGAACTTTTATGAACCCCTTACATTATAATGTCACTTTGCAAAAACTCACTACAAGTAAACAGCCATATATTTTACCATGAAGAAGCACATCTGTGAAAATTCTGTACTTTAAGAAAAGTTTAACTCAAAATGACATGCTGTTTTTAATGTTTCCACTGATAAAAACAACTGCATACAATTTCCATTACTGTCATTATGTGGAACGTAAGTACAAAAGTTAAGCCACAAAAAACTATGAAGCAATGCAACAAACGTTCACAGAAAACTTGAAACGGCACATTTGCGGCAAGTGTTAAATATTTCAGTCCAGCAGTATTAATGCTCTACAGTGTAACAATGAAACATTAATGTAACTATGCTTTTTGACAGAAATAGCCCTGTCTTAAGGCAAAATAATCTACAGAAGCAGGTACTACTGTACCAGAAGATTTTTCTCTCTCTATACTATAACGGTTAAGTAGGCAAACAATACTGTTATATTGTTGTGGAGCATTCTGAAGGCCAAATTCAAAACAACATTCTAAAAAAAAAGTCTAACTGATGAGCTTTAACAGTATGTGGAAGCCACTCCATTTTTTAGTTATTTACATTTTGTTCAACTCTTTGACTAGCTACACAGTGACAATTTTTAGTGGAAGCCAAAGGTCAAACATTCCAAGTTTTTAAGACAAGAGAGACCAAACTTCTATAAAACCATAGTGCACATAATCTAATATAGTAATAACCCATGCCTGGGTGTGGGTAATGCTGGATTTACCCACGGTTGGTGTGGTTTGGTCATGAGGGCGAAGCCAGAGTGGCCAAACAAAGCCAACCGTGGGTAAATCCAGCATTACCCACACCCAGGCGTGGTTAATATACAATGACATTTAAGAAAAAAAATAATTACTTTTCTTAAATAATGACATTGTATAATGCCTCCTTGCTGCCCTTCCACAGCTCTCTGGTATTCTGCAGCAGTTCTGATGTACTGGGCATGCGTATGCCTACACAATACATCAGAGCTGTGGGCAAAAGCAATGGAGAAAGCAAGATCTCTGTTGCTTTTTACAAACTGTTTCGCTATGTTAAATGGGTTTAACATGGCGAGACATTAAAAAGCAACGGAGAATCTCCGTTGCTTTTTTAAAGCTGTCTCGCTATGTTAAACCCATTTAACATAGCGAGACAGTTTTGAAAAAAGCAACGGAGAAAGCAAGATCTCTGTTGCTTTTTACAAACTGTCTCGCTATGTCTGACATAGCGAGACAGCTTTAAAAAAAGCAACGGAGAATCTCCGTTGCTTTTTTAAAGCTGTCTCATAGTGAGACAGTATGAAGCAACGGAGATCTTGCGTTCTCCGTTGCTTAAACAAAGAATGGAAAAAGTCCGGGGGAAATTTTCTCCTGTTTCATCATCATCCCTTTCCACTATGAATTATAGCTTTCTGCAAGTGTTATGCATATGAACCTTAAGTGTGTAGCTCTAAAATATCCTTTCAAATCAGGTAATCCAATAGAACAAGGTGATTTAAACCCTTGCCATTTTCACCTACTTGATAAAGGCCTGCAACTACTGTAAAGCGCTCCTCTAGTTGATAAAACTATGCCCGATTTTCACTGCTTGTTCATAGGTTGATACTAGGCTATATGGCCTAGGGGATTTATAAGCCTAGCCAGAGTGTGTTTGGCTTTCGCCACCCTTTTAGATTAGTTGACTGTGCCTCTGTATAGTAGGTCACAGAATGAGAAGTTATGTACCTACCATAACGTTCCATGTTAGTTGTCTTCTCTCGCCTTCTTTCTTGCTTGATGGGTTCGGAGCCGATCCTCGGCTCCGACTCGGCACTTGCTAAGCTCAAGAGTCACTTTTACCAGCTCGAGGCAGCCCCATATCCCATGATGCAAGGCGGTAAGTACCCAGATCTCGTTTGATGACAAAAGGGCAATAGCACCTAGCATAAACACTTCCCAAAGGAAGAAAGCAGAAAGAAAAACCTGCAGGATGGAAGAAGGACCAGCTCTGTATGGTCTTCAGCATCATAATTCTTGTAGAGAAAGGTCTGTCCAGGCCTGGGGGAAGGAGGGAGGGTCGCAAGAAAGAAGGCGAGAGAAGACAACTAACATGGAACGTTATGGTAGGTACATAACTTCTCAATGTTAAGTTGTCAATCTCGCCTTCATTCTTGCTTGATGGGACCGTCCTAGCACCTCTATCCTGGGTGGCTCAATGGAACAGACTCTTGAGGACTGTAGAGCCAAAACTGGCTCTGTCCCTGGAGGCCAAATCCAATTTGTAATGGGAAACAAAAGTATGAGGAGTGGCCCAAGTGGCCACTGCACAAATAGTGTCTAAAGGAAGTCTAGCTTGAAAGGCTGTAGAAGTAGCTAAGCTTCTGGTTGAATGTGCTTTAGGTTTTGAGCACAGTTGTTTTCCCCTGAGCTGATAAATTTCAGAGATGACAGAAGAAAGCCATCTAGATAAGGTCACTTTTGAGACAGGAAGGCCTTTCTTGTTATCAGCATAGGAAACAAAGAGTTGATCGGATTTCCTAAATTGTTTTGTTCTGTCCAAATAATATCTGAGTTGGCGGTGGACATCAAGATAATGTAGTTTTTGTTCCGATCTGTTTGAATAGTTTGGAAAAATACAGGGAGATCAATGGATTGATTCAAATTAGTCTTTGAGGCGACCTTAGGCAAAAAGGTCGGATTAGTTCTCAATGATACTCTGTCTTTGTGAAAGACCAAATAGGGGGGGGCGAACAGATAGAGTATTAAGTACAGACACCCTCCTGGCCGATGTAATAGCTACCAGGAATAAAGTTTTCCATGAAAGAAATTTCAGGGAGCAAGAAACAGCTGGCTCGAAGGGGGGAAGAATCAAGGATGTCAGCACTAAATTTAGATCCCATTGAGGAGGAGGACTCCTGACTGGAGGCTTCAGGAGGAAAATTCCTTTCAAGAAGGCTCTACAAAGCCTGTGGGACATGATATTGTGATCTGCGAACCCGACATGAAAGTTCGAGATAGCAGCCAATTGAACTCTAACTGTGGAAGAAGAGGAGCCCGCATGAAAAATCTCCGCTAAGAAATCCAAAACTGCCTGAACTGGAGCAGTGAAGGGATCAATATTCTTGGCTTTAGCCCAATAAGAGAAACGTTTCCATTTGCTTGTATAAATCCTCCTGGTAGAGGATTTTAAGGAAGCTACTAGAATGTCTCTAACGGGGTTAGATCAAAGGAAGCCTGGCTAAGGAAGGAAGTGGAGCAACCATGCTGTGAGGTTGAGAGAAGGGATAGACCGGTGCAGCTGACCGGATTGGTGAATCAGAAGATCTGGCACTGGGTCCAGATGCCACGGCTGCACCAAAAGGTGACAATGGAGGAACGGAAACCAAATTTGTTGAGGCCAATAAGGAGCAATGAGAATCATTTTGGCTCTCAAAACGGTTGCTTTCTGGATAACTTGAGGGATCAGAGGAAATGGAGGAAAGGCATAAAGAAGTCCCTGGGGCCAATCCTGGGTCAGAGCATCTCTGGGGGGATGGCCTGGCAGAGGGAAGAGAGAGAAGAAGTCTGTGCATTTGCTGTTTTGGGGAGTAGCAAAAAGATCACAACATGGGCGACCCCATTCCAGAAAAATCTCTTCCACTATAGATTGCTTGAGAGACCACTCGTGAGGCATGAGAATAGCTCTGCTCAATCTGTCCACTAAAATGTTGGTTTTCCCAGGGATGTGCGTTGCTACCAGAAACCGATGAGAGGAGATCGCCCATTGCCAAAGTCTGAGCGCTTCTCGACACAAGGGGTAGGACTTGGTTCCGCCCTGTTTGTTGATATACCAAACTACAGACATGTTGTCTGTGTGGACTGCAATTGTCCCTACGGGAAGAAAGTCGTTGAGGGCTTGCAACGTTAAAAGCACTGCTCTCATCTCTAGGACATTTATGTGCAGGTGGTATTCGAACGGTTGCCACGTCCCATGAACCATCCTGCCCTGATAATGACCCCCCCACCCGATCAGGGAGGCATCCGTGGTGACAGTGGCTACTGGGGATGGGGGTACAAAGTGTCTGCCTTGGTGAATCTGGGGAGAAGTGATCCACCAAGCAAGATGATTCTTGCAAATCTGTGTCACCAGTATTTGGTGACGCATTGGAAGTTGTTGGTAAGACCACTGAGTGAACAACATCCACTGAAGAAGGCGCATGTAGAAGCGAGCCAGGGAAGAAGAGTAATGGCCGCAGCCATGAGGCGTAATACCTTTAGAACCATTCTGGCCTGTACTTTCTTGTTGGCTAGAATGATCCTGACATGACTTTGAATGTCTGAAACTCTTTGATCTGTAAGGGTAGCTGACATCCGAACAGTGTTTAAGTTTGCGCCTATGAAAGTAATAGACTGGCAGGGCAATAAGGATGACTTTTCGAAGTTGATCGAGATGCCCAAATGAGAACAAAGATTTATTGTGTAATCCCTGGCTTGAACAAGCTGATGCCTGGTGGTGGCTGAAAGGAGCCAGTCATCGAGATATGGAAACACCTGGAATCCTTGACGTCTCAGGTGAGCCGTGACCACTGCCATGCATTTGGTGAACACTCTGGGGGCTGTAGTGAGACCAAAGGGCAGGGCTCTGAACTGGAAATGACTGGACCCCAGCCGAAAGCGGAGAAATCTCCTGGAGCATCTGTGAATTTTTATGTGATAGTACGCATCCTGAAGATCTATTGAGCACATCCAGTTGTCCTTCTGTAAGAAGGGCAGAATTGACTGAAGAGTGACCATTCAGAATCTTGTCTTCCTCACAGACTTGTTGAGTCTGCTGAGATCCAATATTGGTCTCCAGTCTCCCGTCTTCTTGGGGACCAAAAAGAACCTTGAGTAGATTCCGGGCTCTGAATGATCTGTTGTAACTGGCTGAATGGCTCTTTTTTGCAGTAGTTTTAAGACTTCTAACTCTGCACTTTCCCTTAGACCGGGTGGTACACATCTGGAAGGGAATTTGAGGGATAGAAAGGACTTTCCTCGAAAGGAATTTTGTAACCCTCGGATATGATCGACTGTACCCATCTGTCTTGAGTGAGGAACGCCAGGCTTCTGGGTACAGCGATAGTCTTCCCCCGACTGCCTCCAAGGAGGGACAGCCGGGCAACATCTCAGGGATGCTGAAAGGGCTTGTCAGAGAGAGACTCTCTGTTTCCCTGGTTTTGTGGACCCCCTCTGCCTCTAGAGCGGCGTCTGTTGTTGTTACCCCCTCTGCCTCTAGGGGTAAACTGACCACGTGAATCCAGCGTGACTCCTTGGGATTTGCGGAACCACATTTTGCCACCCTTCTGTCCTTTGGGGTAAAGTCTAGAAGGGGTGGAAAAACGGACTCCTACGGCAGAAAGTTTTGCCATCCTGCTCACAACTGGTCAACGTTTCCTTCACTTGAGGGCCAAACAAAGCTGACCCATCAAAGGGAGAGTTTGTGAAGGACGCCTTAAAGGGATCTGCAAAATTACAGAGCCGCATCCAGGCTTGGCGTCTAAGAGCCACACCTGTACCTGCGGCCCTACTCGCTCCATCAGCAGCATATGATATCAGCCGCATGGAGGAGTTAGCAATGGAGTTAAGGGTTCCTACCTGCGAAGCAATTTTTTTCTTGAGCCCCTGCAGCTGTAGGATCCTGTACTACTTCACCTAGCTCCTTAAGGATATCCCTCTGGAGTCTGGTGAAGTGACATAGGTAGTTCAGCGAACGCATAGCAAAGGTCGCTGAAGAAAACATCTGCTTACCATATCTATCCATGATCCTAGAGTCCTTATTAGGAGGATGGACAGGTACGGAAGGATCTGCAAGTTCCTTCTTAGTGGCAGCCGCCACCACCATGGCATCAGCGGGGACACCTTTTGTGAGGAATTGCTTGTCCGACGGGGCAGTAATAAATTTAGAAGGCCTCCAAGGGACTGGCTCTACAGAGTCAGGAGCAGCCCACGCCTTTTGAGCAATAACCTGCATAAGGGGGTCGAAAGGCGGAGACACCCAGGAGGTGGAGGGCCGAGATCCAAACGCCTCCAGGTATACTGACTCATCTTCAGAGGGATTATTGGTGGGCCAGTTTCCCCTCTGTCTAAGGAGTTCTAGGATGTCTGAGAAGGAGACATCCTCAGAGGGGGATCTTGGGGATCCCTCTGACTCATCTAAGTCAGTATCTGAAGTGATAGACTCGGGGGAGTCTACGTGTTTCCTCTTACAGGTCCTCTTCCGCGGAGGATCTCCCGACAAATCAGGAGAATCCTCGGAAGAGGGGGATATTCCCAGTGGGGAAACCTGAGGCGGAGGATCTCTGGGTCCGGGAGCGAGAGAAGTGGCAGAGATGTCAACAGACACTATAGAGGGAGGAGCTAAGGGAACAGACTGCTGGCTGAGTCCAGTGGCCAGCACACTCTTCATCACCTCGAAGGCTCCCCTCCCAGGGAGGTCCGAGAGAACCCGCTCCGAAGAGCTAGGAACTCCAGGACCCACCGAAAAGGAAGGCTCCGAGGCAGATGTCGGAGCCGAGCTCACCAAGGCCGAGGCTCCAAGGGGAAGAGCGGGGTCGGACAAGGGTCCGATGCCACTCACCCCTCGGAGACCAGGAAGCCCGCCACCGAATCCCTCTAAGGAAGGTCTCAAGAGGAGATAAGAGTAGAGGCTGAAGGAGCAGAAGGGGTATCTGTCCCTCAGCCGTAGCAGAAACTATTCCGAAGACTCCAACTCCAAACTCTGGGGTAGAGTCGAAGGAGGAACTGCAATGGGGTGTGGACTAATAGTCGTCTGTTGAGACGGACTATGTAGCATTTGGGCCAGTGCCTGTGATTTTAGTAATCTACTGACCACTCTCTCTAAATCATGGTCAGAAAGCCTGGATGACCTTGAAGATCGGCTCCGATGGCTCCGTTCCGAGAGGAGAGGCGAAGCCGGAGCCGAGGGTATCGGCTCCAAGGAAGGGGACCTAGACCTCTTCCTCGAAGGAACCATCGGAGCCGATGAAACCACAGAAACTGTCGGCACCGACAGTTAGCTACGATGCATCGGCTCCAGGGTGTCGGAGCCGACACCGAAGCCTGAGCCACATGGTGGTCGGAACCGATCAGAGCCGACACCGAAGTGGTCGAACCAGAATCGGCACCGATAGCCATCAGTGCCGAAGGTTTGTGTAAACCAGAATCGGCTCCAGCCGGAGCCGATCTTGACTCTGAAAGAGTCGGAGCCGAGGCCACAGGCTTGGACACAGAAGCCTGGGCCTTGGAAGACTTAGAAGTCTTAGATGGAGCCGACTTAGCCGGAGAGCCCTCGGGCTTAAGAAGGCCCCTCAAAATCTATTTATTTCTTCTCTCCTGCAGGACTCTCTGGCTAAAAGAGTGACATATAGCACAGGAGTCCTGCAGGTGAAGAGGCCCCAGGCAGTAAAGGCAAGAAGTGTGACCGTCTGTCAGACACATCTTCTGACAGCACGAGTCACACTTCTTAAAGCCTGAGACCCTTTCCTTAGACATGGTGAAATAATACACACACAACAACACCAGTCCAAGAAATTAAATTATATATCCCAAAACTATCAATAACACACACACACACCCTAACAAGGGGGGGTGGGATGGGAGAAGGTCTGACTAAAAGTTTTAAGGAGACAGGGAAATTCTAGTCAGAAAGGGACTAAAACTGTGTTAAAACTATTAATTTTAAAGTTTTAGAAGAAAAAAGGGGCAAAAATAGTAATGTAAAAATCACTTACCAGGAGCTGGTAAAAGGAGGACCTCATCAGCGAAGCGGCAAACGAGATCTGGGTACTTACCGCCTTGCATCATGGGATATGGGGCTGCCTCGAGCTGGTAAAAGTGACTCTCGAGCTTAGCAAGTGCCGAGTCGGAGCCGAGGATCGGCTCCGAACCCATCAAGCAAGAATGAAGGCGAGATTGACAACTTAACATGGTAGCCCTTTTAAGGTTAGTTTATTGTACCTCTGTCAAGCAGGGACACAGAAGAGATCCTAGGGGTAAACTTATGATCTCCCATCCACTCGTCAAGATTTCTCTTGAAGAGTGTCAGTGAGGGGCTCTGCCTAACATGGATTGGGATTTTGTTCCAGAGTGAGGGGAGCCTCTAGGATATGAATCTGTCCCTCCAGCATGTCCTGTTTATTTCTGTGCTGAGGTTCAAGTCCCTGGAGCAAGTAAGCTCTAAGGGATTTGGATTTCCTGAGGTGAAGCATGTCCATTAATTCTGGGTTGGACATGGCTTTATATGTCAGACACAGATCGCTCTGAGTAGGCGGTATGCAACTGAGTAGAGCTGGAGTTTCTTTAGCCGAGCTGCATACGGCATCTGTTTGAGCCCCTTGATCCTCTTGGTGTGGTACTTTTGGGGTCTTTCCAGTTGCTGCAGGTGTCGGGTAAGGTACTTTCTTCCATACTTAATGGATTACCACCTATGTGGTAATTTGTGGGCACTTTGTTTTTCCCAATCCCTATCCAGTTTTTATACTATCTTTTGCTCTCACATATCCTTAGTTAACATAAAAGTATCCTTTTTAACCCATACTCCTAAATACATTTTTACTGTGTCCCCATAAATATGAGTGAGTATTGCTGAGCCAATTCATGTGTGGGTACATAGTTTACAGCTATATTCTCTATTCTGTCTGCATGAATTTTATATTCCTCAAACATTTGAAACTTGAAACTGCCTCAGAATGTTCCATAACAGTGAGATGTCCTTTTCTGGTTTTATCAGGTACAAAATAATACTGTATACAAATAAAACCAACTTTTCTTGATTACCATACCAATGATATCCTTGTATTTCTGAGTCTCTTTTTTTTTGTCAATGGCTCTAAATATAATTAAAATAAAGGGAAAGAAGACATCCCTACCTGGTTCCTCTATTCAGGTACAACTTACCAGTGAGGAACCCTTCCATTTTATTTTTGTCGTCTTTTTTTAGGCATGGTTCGAGATTTAGGCCTAAATGAAGAAGGAGGCGTCAGTTTAATATGCAAGTCCATAGGCCTGAATACACCCTCAGAAGCCAGTGCCTGCACAGCGGCTCCGGACCGGACTCCGAATGGGTCTCAGTAGAGGCCTGCGAATCAGAAGTAGCAGGTATCGGGCTGTGAAAATGCCTCACTGAGTACCGGCGAACTGGTGACTGGCTTAGGAGAAGCTTCATTGGCAGTTTTGGACCTCGGCAGCCTGTCTCTGTATTTACCTTAGAGTTTTTTGGAATCCTGGTAATCGGATGGCTAAGCGACGCCATTTCTGGATAATTAAACTGAGAACCGAAATATTTAGTGGCAAAAATATACTGACAATGGATAGTGCACTGAGTAAATAAAGCACAAAACTGACAGCAAGGTACGTCGTGGTCAGGGCCTAGGCAAGGAATACAGTACGAATGAAAATCTTTGAGATATTTGCCTTCCACAAGTAATGCAATTATAAACTTTTACCAACATCGGTAAGGAGCAAGAAAAAGTTTCCCCAGTGGGGTACTTAGCTTTAATTGAAGATTTCGGTTCTGAAACTCGAAAATGAAAATTTCAGGAGTCGGCCGGCCCTTGTGAACTGCTTCTGCTTCGGGCACCGCACGGCAAGAAAGACTGATGTAATGGCTCGGCCACATATTTTATAATCCTGATGACCTGACGTCATGGAAGAAGGGACAGCAACCTCAGAACCCAAGACTTTGTTAATCAGGCTGACCGAGGGCTACTGCAAGCAGAGAACCCAAATGTAATGACTGCAACAGTGAAACATGAAGAACATAAGGTGGAAACAGATCTTGTGGAATTAGATCTTGGAGATTTTGGTGAAGTCAAACACTTTCCTTTGTAGACATAAGAAATACAATCAAGGAGCAACCCAGCAAAAATCACTTTGGACACTGAGCGACCCAATTTTGGCTTAGAGAAGGAAATGAAAAATTGGTCAGGTTTTCTGAAAGCTTTAGTTCTATGGATGTAGAACCAGAGCTGTCTGTGTATTTCTAATAAAGGACGCATATATTCTCCTTTGTTCAAGAATTTTGGAAAGAATGCAGGCAAATTAATGGTCAGGTTGAACACATTCTCCGAGGCTACCTTTGGCAAAAAGGAAAGGTCAGTTTGAACAGAAACTCTGCCATTATGAAAAAATAGGTGAGGTGGCTGGCAGGATAGCATCTGGAGTTCAGATACTTGTCTAGCAGAAGTGATAACAACTAGAAAAATAGTTTTCCAGGATAAATACTTTAAATCTACTTTAGCTGATGGTTCGAAGGGGGGGGTTATACCAAGGTTTGCATGAGTACTGTGAGGTTTTAAGGAGGATCAGGATCTTTAAATAGGTAGTATAAGAAGAAAAGTACCCTTGGGGAATGCTTTGCACTGCCTGAGGTATGCTGGGGAGAAATGATTCTTGCCAATAAGAAAGATGGAAATGGCAGCTAACTGCACTTTGACTGTGGAGTAACTTGTTCCCTCACGGAAGATTAAAGCAAAAAAATCTAGGACAACTAGAACAGGGGCTGAGAAAGGATCCCAGTGTCTTACATGAGCTCAAATAGAGAATCTTTTCCATTTGCTCTTGTATATCTTCCTGGTTGAATCCTTTTGGGAGAAAGCAAGAATTTGCATCATCTGAGAAGAAAGCCCACACTGCCTAGCCATCAATGGAAGTTCTGAAACCATGCAGTTAGCATGAGGGCTTGAATGTCCACATGAGACTATCTGGATAAGTGAGACCAGAGATCTGGAGAGGGTGCATTAAACGAGGCCAAAGGAAAGGAAACCACACTTGTTGAGGCTAAAAAGGGGCGATGAGGATTACCATACTCTTATGTTAACACTCTTTCTGTAGAAACGTTGGTATAAGGGGCAGGTGGATAAATATAGAGGAGACCAGGGGACCAGTTGTGGATCAAAGCATTCATCAATGGCCACTCCACTGGGAGAATCGGGGTGAAAAACCTGCTGCACTTGGCACTGAGGGGAAAGGCAAAAAGACTGCAGTATGGCTCACCTCAATGGCAAAATATCAACTTTGCCACTGATGGACAGAGAGACCACTGATGAGGCAATAGAATAGATCTGCTCAGTCAGCCTGCTAACATGTTGGACTTTCCTGGAATGTGCATTGCTATCAGAAAGCAATTGGAAGAGATACCCACTATGACACCCTCGTTGCTTCTCAATACAAGGGATAGGAGCGGGATGCCCCATATGTTGATGACCAGTCTGATCATGTCTCTATAGCAACCATCCCTGGTGGAAGAATGTTCTGGAATGTCTGCAATGCTAGGAGGACTGCTCTCATCTCTAGAACACTGATGTGTAGATTGGCTTTTAAAAGGGACCATGTGCCCTGAACTGTCTGTCCCAAATAGTGGCCTCCACCCAGCTGAAAAGCATCCATGGTCACTGTGGCCTTGGGCAAAGGTGGAACAAAGGGTCAGCCATGATGGACTTCCAGGGCATGGATCCACCAGGACACATGTTCTTTGCATACCCTATTGATATTAATGAGAAAATTCATGGGATTTCATCTTTTCGACAACTGGGCAGCCAGTGTCCACTGTAGCACCCTCATATAAAATCTTGCCAGTGGTACCAGTATTATGGAGGCAGCCACAGACCAAAAATGACTTAAACCTAACCTGGCTGGGGTGACTGAAGAGATAAAAGATGTACAGCCTGATGTAGTAAAGTGTATAGTCTGAACTGAGATAGTCATTTTATCTGAGAAAATGTATCCAGGTCAGCACCCATGAACTCCAGGACTTGAGTGGGGGACAGGTGGGATTTAGTGTAGTTGACTGTGATGCCCAGGTTGAGGCACACATGGAGTAAGCAATCCCAGGAGTGAATAAAAAAAAGTCTTGGTGGGAGTGGTAAATAGTCAGTCATTGAGGCTGGTTAACACCTGGTATCCTAGCAATCTCAAGTGTGGTACAACCACTGCCATACGTGTGACAACTGGACTGTGGTGAGACCAAAGGGCAGGGGTCTGAACTGGAAGTGACTGGCCCTCAGCCAGAAGCAAGGATATTTCCTGGACTGTCTGTCTATTTTGATGTGCTAGTATGCATCCCGGAGATCTACTAAGCAATTCCAATCACCCTTCCTCAGAAGTGAAAGAATTGACTGAACCCATTGACCATTCAAAAGTGTTTTAGAAACAGAGTTAGGTGGCATAGGTCCATGACTGGCCTGAAGTCCTCATTTGTTTTATTTGGCACCAAAAAGAACCTCAAATAAATTCCAAACCCATGCTGATCTGGTGGGACCTTTTGGATGACTCTCTTTGCTAGCAGCTTTTTGGATTTTAAGGCTACGTTTTTCTTTTGATGGGGTGGCACATAGGAAACTTTCCTTGATTTTGCTGGTGGAGGGTTGGAAAAGCAATGCAATAGCCTCTGATAACCATAGTCTGCACCCCGACATCTTTGATGATGGATGTCCAGGACTCCGGGTGCAGAGATAAGCGCCCCAGACTACCTCCAGAGTACTGCAGTCGGGCAATCCTTCATGAACACTAATAAGGCCTCTCAGCAAACAGAAGTCTGAAGCTTAGGTTTTGAGGGTCTCCCCTGCCATGTGGGTGACATCATCATTTGAACTTTTCTCTCTGCTGCACCATGATCAATCTTCGTTATAGTCCTGGGAAAACCCTTCAAATTTTTGCAACCACATTTGCCTACCCCCTTTCTGATTTCTCAAAAAGGTCCTCTGAGTGATAGAAAATCATATTCCTATGGCAGACAGAGTTTTCCATCCTGTTCACTCCTACAGACCATTTCTAATTTTGGGTCCAGAGATGATCCATTAAAAGGAGCATTGATGAAGGACACCTTGAAAGGCTCAGAGAAATAGTTGCATTCAGATAAGCCTCCAAACTGTAATGCCTGAGCCTGCAACTCTAGAAACATCCTCTGTAGTGCTGGAGATTAAACACATGGAGGCATTCGAGATGGACTGAAGGGTGGCCAGTTGGGAAGACAGTTTTCTTGTCCTCCTCAAACACAGACCCAGAAAGGGGCCTGGAAAGCTCCTTGGTAAAGTCCCTCTGGAACCTTGTCAGTGTGCTTCCTCTTGCACTTGTGCTTCTGGGGAGCTTCTACAGGAGAATAATCTAGGGAATACTTGGAAGTCCTTGGGGAGTCCTGTATGAGGACTGTTAAGACTAGAATGGACTGGATGTTCTGATAGAACAGAATGAGAAGGGAAAGACTTCATGAAAGGATCAAAAGAACATCTGAAAAAGATGATTAACATGCATCTGCACTTGAGCAACTTCAACCACATCTGACTCTATCAGTGGCAAACAAGATCTTGGGTAATACAGGGTTTGGAGCAGATTACAGATAAGGGGACGAGTTTAAGCTATAGATCTCAAGTCTAAAAAGTGGCCAAAGTCAGATCCCAGGTCAGATCAGAAACACATCAATTAAGGAATAGATGAAAAAGACAACACCAGATCAGCTGATTATTAGTAGCAATCTTTTTAAACTCACACATATTATCCAGATAAATGCCTTAGTTTCTCTTTAGCACTTTGCAGTTTGACCTCTTCTTCTGCAACAGTCCCCTTATTCTGCAGTACTTTAACCTTTGTCAGACCATCTAAATAATTCTGGTTAATTCTTAACTCTCTCTCACTTTTTCTTTTATTTCTACCCTATTTTTAAACTCCACTTTCATTGTTTTCCACTCATTAGCTTTAAAATCTTAAGACATTTCTATTTTCCCTAATATTTCTCAAATAATTTCCACTACTTAGTCCTTAATTTCCTTTTGTTTTAATGGGTAGGTGGGGAAGCATGATCTAAAATAGTCGTTGGATGTGGGTGTGGCAGCTTTCACTTAAATGCACGTTTTATTTATTTAACATTTGTTAACGGGAAAGTCCAACTTGGAACAAAGCCAATTTTCAGCAGAGGCACAGGGAGAAACACTCCAGATGCATGTCTTTGTAATGTGGGAGGAAACCCACACAGATGCAGGGAGGACATGCAGACTCTGCACAGAAGACACCCCAGCTGAGAATCAATGTGGAGAACCTCTTTCTGTGAGGTGACAACTCAACCACTGCATCAATGCGCCATCCAATGTTCATGTTTCAAATGCTTCTGTGAAATATAATTTCTGTCTAGTCTAACCCAGTTATTGCACTTTGGTGGATAATATGTAAATTCTTTCAGAGTTCCTACCACTGAATTCACATCTTCCATACCAAATATTTTCATAAATTTCTTCAGCAATCTACCCTCTTTTGTTATATTTTCCCTTCTAGGTTCCCCCCAGATATATCCTTATTGTTGCAAATCAAGTTTCAGTCCCCACCTATGTAAGTACTATTCCCCTTCTGAAAGTTGATTATTTCTCCCAAAATTTTCTTAAGCTCCATAACAGCAGTTTTAGGAGGAGTATAAATACATGCCAGCATACTCCTGTCCCTTGCCAGTAGCCCTTACTACCCCAAATCTACCATTACTTTTTTTCCCTCTTCTATCACTATTGAAGCTTCTCTAGCAATTTGTAGAACCTTTTCCTTTGTCCCTCATATTCTGATGAATATCCATCCTGATATCATTTATAAAATTCATATGCTCAGTTCTTTCCAAATTTGTCTTCTGTAGCATTATTTGCACTCTGCTTTTCTTAACACAATTAAAGAGGCCTACCATTTTGTCTATACACAAGAGATCATTCGCATTCCAAAAATATATTTAATGAAGCCACTATGACAAGAAGTCATTACTCCCACCTATTATTTATGACAGCTTTTTTAAATGTATATTTCCAGCTTTTTTGTTACATGCATCCACTAATGTTTGGCAGGTTGATCTTTTATACAGTTTTTTTTCTTGTCAACTCCATTTGAACCTATGTCACATTTTACAAAACTTTATTTTTCGAGTTTTCATTAAAATAAACATGCTCAATATACACCATAATCTATTAACTTAAAACAAATGCACAAAACTACATACATCTTCAAATAATGACGTTTAACCCTTCTGATAGGAACTGTCCCAAACTTGACAACTGAACACACAGGCATAATTTAACATTAAGGTCATCTATGCAAAGACCCATGTTACAGCCTGTGCTCCTACTAACACTAACTGTGGTCTGTTCATGTCTTTCTTTCCCCTCCCATATAGGAAAAACAGCTTATATGCTTTCAGAAAACATTAAACTTTAGCATTAAAAAGTGTTCTGGCTTTTATTGCTTCTCCTTACAGTCATATCGTCTCCATGGAAATAAAAGTAAAAAAAATAAACATCTCTGTAAACCTCTCAACTTACACTGAGCATTTGTCAACGGAAAACATTTGATTACATTCAGTGCCCTCTTATTTACTAGCTTCACATACAAAAAGAATTTACTAGATTAAGCCAAAGGCCTTAACCCAGACATTCACCTACTCAAGAGAGAAAACATATCAACTCTACACATTATAATCTGTGCACTTTTACACCCTGTCCCCCACTTAACCTTCTCAAGATTACAGCATATTAATTTAAACATGCTTTGCCAAGCCTTTCTTCTCTTTTTACATTGAATGGCTATTTTTAGAAACTATGAAAAGAGGAGAGCATGTGTTTACTTTAGTATCTTTATCACATGCAACATTAACAGAAAATACTTTACTAAATAACATACAATTTATATCATGAAACATCCCATACAAATTACAGGAGGATGCCAGGCTAATGGCCCTGGGGCCCTTACAAGCCTAGCCAAGAGGCTATCCCCAAAAAGAAACCTCAGTCAGCACCTGTCTCCCAATGAGGGACACAGGTGGAACCTCTGGTACAAATTTGTGGTTTCCCATCCATTCATCCAGGTTGTGCTTGAACAGGTCAGCAATGTACTCTGTTTGAAGTGTATGGGAAGTCTATTCCAAAGACAGGGCAGTCTGTCTCTCCAGCAGGTTTTATTGATGTTGCATATTAGATTCAGGCCTTTTGAGTAAGTAATGTGCGAGGAGTTAGACTTACGGATATGGAGCATCTCTAGTAGGGCAGGGTCCAAGATTACCTTGTAGGCGAGATACAGATCACCTCTGAGCAATCAGTATGATACAGAGTAGAGTGATAGTGATTTGAGCCTGTCCGCATAGGACAGGTGTTAGCGAACACGGATTCTCTTTGTGAGGTACTTCCGTGGCCTTTCCAGTTGGTGCAAATGTTTGGAGAGGTACATAAACAGGGCACTATACTCAATTATTGGCCTAATGAGGGAGGAGTATAGAGAGGTAATAATCTCCTTTTTTCTAGATGCAATCCCTTTACTTGTGAGATGAACCAAGTAAAAGGCTTTTCAGACCATTGCCGCTACATGACGGATGACGGTCGAATGTAAGATTGTTATCAACCTGAGTACTGTTAAGAACATTTTTACTTACAGTTACCCACAAAATTAATACAGTATGTTCCTTCCAGTTCTTCTGATACAGCAGAAAATCTCAGGTTTTCCCTGTGAGCTCTGTCCTTCAATTCTACCATTTTTTGTGAAACAGCTCTTCCTGAGCAGTCTTGTACTCAACCAGCCTTTTCTTCATTTCAAGCTCTGATTTTTGCAGTTTTAGTCTGCCGCAGTGGTGCAGCGGTAGCGTTGTTACCTCCCAGCAAGAGGTTCTCCTGTTTGATTCTCAGCTGGAGCGCCTTCTGTGTGGAGTCTGCATGTCCTCCCCGCGTTCGAGTGGCGTTCGAAAGATATGTGTACATGGGTGTGCCTTCATTGAAGCTTGGGCATTGGGCTGGCAACTCGGCACCATAAAAATCTACTGTCAATCATTAGCAGACCAGAGTTCCGCTGTGGCAACCCCTAACCGGGAAAAGCCAAAAAGACAAACATCAGTTCATCTGAATAGCTGTTTAAAGCTTCTTACATTTTTCTTCTGAATGAGTTGATATACTTCTTCAATGTTTCATTTATTTTAATCATCTCTGAAGACATTTGATTTATGTTTTCCTCTAGATTACTGAAAGCCATGTCTTGCAGCAAAGCTAGAGCCCAAACTGCTTTTTGCTTAACAGCTGCAGGCTTCTACCAAGCCAGTGTATTCTCTTCATTTTTTCTAGCTGATTTTCTTTCAAGCTCTCTAAGTTTCTTCTTTGCTGGCATCCATACAATATACTTACTAGCCAGTAACTAAATTTACCAAAACATGCAGAATTTCTGGCCCTTATCTCTCAGTTTCCTTTTTAACGCTGGAAAAGCTGAAATTAAGTGGTTGATCAGTGTGTAGTCATCTTGGATGTCTCAGTCTTCTTACTTTTGATGAATTAATGATCTTTATTGCCTAACTGCGGTGGTGGTGCTGCGGTAGCGGTGTCAACTCACAGTTAGAAGTTGCCCGTTCGATTCTCAGTTAGAGCGTCTTCTGTGTGGCAACATGTGTGAATGGGCGTTCCTTCTTTGAAGGTTGTGCGTTAGGCCCGGCAAGCCAGCACGTAAAAATCTACTGCCAATCATTAGTGGACCAGAGTTCTGCTGTGGCAACCCCTAACCGGGAAAAGCCGAAAGACACAATGATCTTTATTGCCTGTTAAAAATGGTCACTATAAAGGGGATATATCCCAGTCCCAGTGTGAAGAGACCATAGATTATTACATTGTATGGGAAGAGTACAGCCCACTTGCTGTGTTATGCTCTCTGCCGACCATAGAGAAATTATTTTACTACAGGAATACTGTATGCATAGGAAAGTACTTGTTTTAGGTTACAGCAATGTTTTTCATGTCCTTCTGCATTATTGTACTTCATGTATAAAATGCAGGTAAAATGGCCAAAAATACAGACAGAATGGACGAGTGAAGTAATTTAAATATTAACACTGTTCTTCAGGTGGTAACAATTACATAACTAGACCAGATTTTGACCACAATTTCATCTCCTTGTGCTGACAGTAATCTGTGCATTGATTATGCCATAACAGCTTACATCACTAACACTGTAAACAAAAAAGAGGCAAGTTGTCAAACTCAGCCAAATATATTAACTTTCTCCTATGCTGTACTAATGCTGAGTTTTATATCAGTGGATACTCTTAACAGACTGACTTATCACTGTTCTCTTCAATATCAGTGTAATGATGCCGATTAATTATTTGGATGTAGCTTACATGTACCATGATTTTAAACATCTGCATATATGTGGACAGATGTGTCACCTTCCTGATCAACTTTCAACATAACATACAAAGAATGTTTTCAATTTCTGACCATCCAGTGAAGTGAATAATTTAAATGTCGACATGACGAACACACAAATCAATGATATATGTTGTGCAGATCAACGGCTCAGTGGTAAGATCTTGTCTCAAAGCATCACAGTCTGTGGTTCAATAATAATTACCAGTTAATGTGTGGAATTTTCACAATCTTCCTTCATGTGCCTGAAGATTTTTCTGGGCACTTTGGTTTCCTCAAAACTCATTACCCTGCCTGTGGAAAAACTAAAGTTACGTATTCACCATAACGATTGATCTGTGTTGTCTGTTTCTATCCTAACTCAATGCGTGGGTCTCGCAACCAACATGGATCAGATTTCAGCCGCTTCCAAGCTTTGAATCCAGTGCTCAGTTCCTCCTTTACCCATAATTCCTATGTATAGAACAAGCTACAGCTGATAGTGTTTGCCCACAAGAAGGAAAAAAGAAACTAACACAAAAGATAGCAAAGAAGACTAACTGGCATACCAGATAGCTGCAGCACAGATATCAAGAGGCACTCTAGAAAAGAAGGCTGTAGACAAAGCCACAGATCTAGTGGGATGAGCCTCTGGAATTACAGATAAAGATAAACCTCTTTGATGGTACACATAAAATATGCACCAAGACAGCCATTGGGAGAAAGTGATTTTGGATACTCCTTTCCCTATCTTGGTAGAGGAGAAAGAAATCAGCAACTCACCAGTTTTTCTAAAGGGTTTCATGTGATGCAAGTAAAAACATAACTGATAGTAAACATCCATCATGTGTAAAGTATATTTCCCCTTATCAGAAAATTCTGGGAAGAACACAGGAAGATTTATTGACTGACTGATAGTACACTCAGAAGCCACCTTTGGAAGAAAAAACTGATAAAGATCCAGAATGTTTTGTTTAACAGTATTTTAACAGGAAGGGAAGCACCAGCATCCATGAAGAAAGCAGTGGTGGCTGTAATACATAAAGAGGATACAGACTCATCAGATCCAGCTTCATATAATCCCATTTCAATCATAACCCATGATTACAAAAATGTTTATGTCTATAATGGCTAAAAGAATGGCAAAGATGATTCCAAAACTGATAAATATGGATCAGTGTGGTTTTGTGGTGGGGAGGCAAACATTTGACATTTGACCGCTGTTGTGGGTAGGTAGGTCTTGATGCAGAGAAAGCATTTTAGACAGTAAGTTGGGAGTTTATGAGCAATGAACTGGGCAATGGCAGCATTTGCATTCCTGATAATATATATAAGGGATTGGAGGAGAAAATTAAAGTGGGTGGGCTCCTCTCTGAAAATTTCTGTTTTAGCTGAGGAACCAGGCAGGGGTGTCCTCTTTTCCTTTTTATTTACATTATATTTAGAACCATCGGTAAAGAAAATACGAGACTCAGAAATTCAAGGATATAATTGGTATGGTAATCAAGAAAAGCAGTCTCTATTGGCAGATGATATTTTATACCGGATAAAAACAGAAAAGGACATTTCTATGTTGTGGAACATTTTGAGACAATTTCAGACCTATTTGTGATACAAAATTAATGAAGCTAAAACAATGCAGCAGCTGTAAATTATGTACCCACAGACAAATTGGTTCAGCAATATCTGTATTTATGGGGACATGGTAAAATGAAGTACTTAGGCGGATTAAAAAGGATTCTGTTGTGGCAGCTAAGGATATGTGGGAAAAGACTAAAGAAAAGATAATACAAAAACTGATAAAAATTGGAAGCTCTGTTTTATGGATATGGATAGCAAGATACAAACAGTTAAAATATTTAAATAATCCAAATAACAATGAGTAGCACAGGAAAATGTATGCTCCTGAGCAGAAAGCACAGAAATAAAATCATAAAAAAATAAAGGAAACTGCTCAGGTGCAAAACCATGCAGAAAATAGCAAGCAGCATACAATGAGTCGCTTCAGACCAGAGTCATATAAATCACACCAAACAGCATACGACAAGTCTCTTCAGAGCAGGAATATAAGAATAATCCAATCCAATGAAGCAAAATGCTGTTAACTTCTTTAAAACCAAATCTTTTATTAGCAGATATCTGGTAAATGCTTTCGCCAAAGTGGCTTCTTCAAACTATAAGAGTATAAAGCAGTTCAAGATGCACCTTCTATACCTTCAAGTATACCTTCAATTACTAATTAAGTCTAATGATGACATCATAATTAAAGCATATACATTTAAAGTGAACAATCAAATAGTATTACAATACACCTTTACAAGTAGTAAAGGCAAAATATTTAAAACATTATTACTGCATAAAAATGGACATCACTTAAGCATCCTAAAAATATTATATAAATAATATCTTTAATTAATCCATCAATAAAACAATTTATTATAAAAAATAAAAAATGTTTAAAAAACTATTTAAAATGAAACCTTCTGATTTTAAGAGCTGGTCTTAAAGGGACCTTATCATTAAGACCAGGGTGAATATGTGCTTGCAGTCTGATAATCCAGTTAGTTTCATTTCTTTCGGTATAATTCCTTAGGTCCCCTCTCCTCAAACTAGGTGTATTAATATATAAAACTAAAAACTTAAATGTATGTGAATCATTGGTTTCTAAAACATGTTTAGACAAAGCATTGGTGTTTGACCGAATACGGATCTGATATAAGTGCTCCCTCACCCTGTCCTTAAGCCTTCTATTGGTTTTACTGACATAGAAGGCAGGGCAAGAAGAGCATAAAGCGAGATAAACTACATGTTCCGTATCACAACTAGTACTGACATCAAAGCTAAAAAATTGAGATGTATTAGTATGTATAAACATGTTCGATTCACATATAAATGTGCAAAAATTACACTTATTACATGGTTTGGTGCATAAATGACTTCTATTTTCATGGAATGAAGTAGCATTAGTATAACATAAGAGTCTATGTAAATTCTTCTTGTTTTTAAATAAAAATTGTGGGTATTCACCCACAATTTCCCTAATATTAGGGTCAACTGTTAAAACATTCCAATGCTTACACAAGATGTCTCTTATTACGAGACAGTAGATATGGGTCCTGAAGCTCACCTCTGGTTCTATGGCAATATCCACTATATATAAGAGAGTTCACCCCTCTGCCAGAGGGTTCTCAGTCTTCATAAGTGTCAGGTGGATATCTCTGATTTGCAAAACCACATTCTCAACTCCTTTTTGGTTTATGGATAAAGTCCTCTGAGTGGTGGGGAATTAATCCCTATGGCTGATAGGGACTTACCTTCCCACTCACTTCTACAGATTTTGCTTAGGGTCTAAAATATGTTGATCCATTAAGGGGCATTTACAAAGGACATCTTCAAATGCTCCACAAAATAACACAGCCACATCCAAGCAGGTCTCCTGATAGATAGGCCTGTGCCAACTACTCTAGATGCAGCCTCCCTGGTATTGGAGATAAGGAGCAGAGAAACATTAGGCAAAGACTGGAGAGTAGTAAAATGTTACTCAATGGATTTACATGGATATACAGACAAGGTCCCGGACAGAAATGTGGAGCTCTCCTTAGTGAAATCCTTTTGGATAGACATGGAAAGAGTATTTATGCCTCATTTTCTTTTTCAGTGAAACCACTGAATTATTTGGCATATGTTGTGTGCTTCCAAGAAGGACTGATACCATTTGGCTAGGATCCAATGCTCTTGCCAGAGCCGAAGTGTCGAGAGCCAAAGTTCCAAGGAATGAAGTTTAAAAGAAGGTAGGATTTCAATGAGCTATGTAATGTTTGATTGGCTATGATTGGATAGATTATAAGTGATGTATAATTTTTGCAAATGGAATAATGTCACTGTCTGTGATGTAAAATGCTTGCAACTAAGATTATATCAATATGGCTTGTTTTCATTTATATAAATGTATGATTGCCTATAAGTGATAATTTAATAAAGATGTTTCTTGTTTAAAAAAAAAAGAGCCAAAGTTCCAAGTGTAAGGAACAGATTAGACAACCTCAGATCTGATCCTTCCTTATCAGAGTAGACACCGATCACTCGGCTCTGACACAGTTCTGCCCCCGGGGAAAGTCTAACCTGAGGACTCTGATCCAAGGAGATGGATCAGAGAAAGAGCCATAAGAGAACACAGGGAAGAAGACTGTGGCTGGAGCCTGGAGGACCCCTAACTTGATTTGGGTCCCAAAAAAATCTCATCTTGTCCACATCTGCTTCAGTGAGGCTATTGGAAGATCTGGCTGACCTAAAAGATGACAGAGGAAGGTGGCCTAGATTTCTTGTCTTGCAAAACTGGAGAACAGAGCCTGGGAGAAATCAGATCTGAAGAAAACCTTGATGAGTATGAGATTCTAGACATATCAGATACAAAAAAAAAAAAAAAGCAGTGGCTCCAAGGGTTTAGAAATTTTCAGATCCAGAGCTGGAGTGTTCAGTCTGCAGACCTCTTCCTAGAAGTTTTGGACTCGTCATTATCCACATCTTTATCACTGTCCATTGTTTTTTTTCCTTCTGTTTGTCAGATGGCTTCCTGGGCTTACAGGAAGATAGAAAAGATATGCTGTATACTCACATAAAGAATGATGCCACGGAATATAGAGTAATAGAATAAATTTAATCCAAAAACAAGTTAAATGCTTTTACCCACGGTCCGTGGGTTTCATCAGAACTGTTCTGATGAAGCCCACGGACCGTGGGTGAAAGCGCTTAACTTGTTTTTGGATTAAATTTATTCTATTACTCTATATTCTGTGGCATCATTTATTGTTGGACTTTCTTTGTGTGAGTATACAACATATGTGCTGGCGTTTGGAGCTTTGCTGACATACTGTTTTTTTTTTGTTGTCTTGAACGCCCGGTTCTTTAGTTGTTAGAAGATAGAAAAGATGAAGCAGCAGATTTTCCAGATACAGAAAAGGGGTGTCTCCTTCTGAAGGTGGAAGTAATCCCTTCAGCATCAATGTATTTCTATGTTCAATAATGGCGCTTTCCAAAAGGCTTCACAGACAGAGAATGAGGTGTCCAGGTGCGATGGCCCCAAACAATAAACACATTTATCATGTGCGTCTGAAAGAAGGAAATTGTGTGAACAAGCTATACATTTTTTAAACCCAAAGGGCTTTTTTGCCATGCTGAAAAGAAAAACACTGAAGAACACACTGTAGAAGTAAAGTGAAGCTTTTTTTTAAAGAAATACCATTGTATAAACAGTTTCAGAGTTTTAGATAAATAGAAAGCGTCCCATGCCACTGCGAGACGGAGAAGAAAAATGGAGTGGAAAGGGATCAGTAATAAGGTGTGATGTGATCAAGAGCAAAAAAATACATTGAAAGAGACAGAGTAATAAAGAAATGACTTATCTCTTTCACAAAATACTAAACACTTGAGCACTCACAGATCCTTCCTTTGCTTGGGGCAGCGAAAGAGATCTGAGGTATCTTGTTCTATACACAGGCATTAATGGTAAGGGGTGGAGCCTGAGCTTCAGATCGAAGCGTGGAAGTGCCTGAACTCAGATCTGTGTTTGATCAGAGGCCCATACATTGAGGAATGGATGGAAAAGATATCAGATCAGATTGTGTCTTAGAAGTACCAGATAAAATATAAAAAAAAAAAATATTAAATGTGAAACCATCTGCAGATTCTAGGCAACAAAACCATCTGGGGTAACTAAATTGTGAGCTCCCTGTGTTGCAGCAAATACTACAGCCAAATCTGTTGCAGTCACTGCAATGTATTAACTTGATCTAAAATGTGTATAATTGCATGACATTATCTTGCATTTTTAGCATTCACAGCTGCATTGAAAAGTCTATAATGTTCAAATTTAACATGTTTAAAATGTTATAAATGATTTTATCAAATCTTTAAAAACAGATCTATGAGGAAGAATCGGGATGTTATGCAATATCAAACTTTTCACAATTTTTGAAACAAAATTAAAGTTGTCATTTTGCATTAAATTTCTTATCATTCTAGCCATCTTCTACTCTAACATAATCAGCCAGAACAAACCCATTTTTTACAGTTCTGAGACACATTCTTATCTGCAGAGTCTGCCTCACTCCTGCAACTGCCCACCTCTTCCCAACTCTCTCTCTATCCATCTGCTAATGTTACCTTTATCAATTTTCTAACTCTCTGCTACTCACACCAATTCCAGAACTACAAGTAGTTAGTCAGAAACTCATATAGCCTTAACCTCTGAGCTAAATTGATAGCAGTTTCCTAACATTGATCTTAACATCACACCCAAGGAGGGGATGCTCAATGGATTGCCCATTGGGACACCACTCATTTATGCAGAGTGTTGCCACCAAGCAGTCCTACCCCTCCTCTACAGAATAAATGGTGATCAGTCCAGTTTCCATCAGAGAGATCACACCACCTTGTATGCCTCCACATGCATGCAACCCCCCACCCTTCCTGTGGGAGAGAAAACAGGCTAAGCCCCTTCAATCATTCCCCCTCCCACTTTGGTTCCTCCAGAGCCATGGTTCCTAACTGAACCCTACTTACCTGGACTGCAGTCAGAGCTCAATCCTCTCTGTTAAACAGTAATCACAGTATGCTTCTTGAAACTCTATCTATCCTAAATACAAGTCCCCCCTCTAAATCATGGTTCAACAGCTACTCTTCTGGCTGTCAGCAAGCAGTCCTATGGCAGGGACAACTGTACCCCCTGTTACCAGTTACCACAGGAGTCCCTCAAGGCTCCATCCTTGGCCCTTTGCTGTTCCCTTTACTTACTAACAAGATCTCTTCATCCTCACCCACTGCCTCAGTAGTACAATAAGCAGATGACACCACCCTTATATGTGCTTCCCCCACCCTAAGTGAACTACAAACCCGAACTCAAAATAACTTCACCCTAGCAGAAACTTGGTTCACTAACATCAAACTTCTTCTTAATCCCAGGAGACCCAAACTAATTATTTTCAGCCCAGGCAGATCTCCTCCGCTAAATAGTTATTTCACCATCTTCTCTAAAGAAAACATTCAAATTAGTCCAACCACACACACTAAACTGCTAGGTGTAGAAATAGACAATAACCTGAGGTTCGACATCCACATAGCACAAACCATCAAAAGAGTTAATAAAATCTTGGACTCCTCTACAGGAACAAACAGTTTATGACTAAACACACCAGAGCAACCATTGCAAGGACTCATCTTCTATCCACCCTCCTCTATGCCTCTCCCATCTTGACTAATCTCCGCCAAACCGATCTAAATAAAATGGAATCTTGCTACAAGATTGCTATGTTTGCTACTGAAGCCTCATATAGGTCTCACCACTGTCCATCACTTAAGCAGCTTAACTGGCTTGAGTTGCCTCATACTTCTTATCAACTCTCTATAGCACACAAACTGCACTACCTTCCTGAGAAAACCCCAGCACTTCAGCATCTAATTCAGCCCCACATTCCCTCTGGAGCCTTAAGATCTAGTAAACAGAATCTCATAACTGTCATCCAACACAGAAATGATGCCAGTAAATCCCTCTTAACCAGCATCATTGCTAAAACCTGGAACACACTCTACCAAGCCAATTAACTTCTACCACATCCTTTATTAATTAAAAAAAAAAACTCCTGAAAACCCACTATTTAAGTACCTGGCTATGTTCATGTCACTCACCAGGCTAATCCAAACTAAGAGAATGTTTCTGTGTATAGCCAAGTATAAACAGTTCCCCTGAAAGCTTGTGAACCAGTTGATATTTACTTGACAAAACTTACTTTCTGTAAAAATTATATCTGTAAAAATAACACAAACACTGTTTTAAGTTATGTACCACAATGATGGTCTACTATAAGAATTGTTAATCTCTAACATATTGTGTATGTTTGCTATAAGTATGCTCTATATTTTTTTCTCTTCTCTCATGTGCTAGACTGTATTGTGGAGCTTTTCTCCCCGGGCCTCCACTGAAAATGGACCTGTGTCCAGTCGGACTTTCCCGGTAAACAAATGTAAAATAAATAAATTTCTCATAAAAGCTGCCTTATGGCTGTATTGTACAATCCTAAATTCCATCACTGTTTCTGAGTCTACTAACTCTACTGTGGCAGTTTGATGCATCTACCACTCTGTGGAACATTTTCTTGAATATCCCTAGAGTTTTCTACCTTGGACATTTGTATCTCTTTGTTCTTACACATTTTGGTATGTGAAAGAAAGTACATCTGAACTTTGGGATGACTCTGTTGTACTTATTAAGCCTAATTTTTACAAGATAATACATGGTAAGCATTTCTACTACCTGGCTTCTATTGCAGACTTTAAAAATTGTCCTCTCCACTAAGCTAGCAAAAGGCTGATGGTGATCCCCAAGATGCACTTTGATTATTTGATTATTCCATTTACTCATTTTTTTTAATCAGGTGCCCTCCCCCAAGGACCTCAACTTGCAAGCCTCAAACGGTGTTTGAAAAAGATTCCTTAAACCATTTTACTACCTTTTTGATAACAGACTATTTCTATAATTCATATTATGGTATTCACAGTTAGGTGCCTAAATATAAGCACATAAACAAATGGCACTATTCTGCCTGGAGTTCTAAAAATTTAAATCCAATATGCCAGACTAAGTCCTATCAAATATGACATTACATTTGCACTGGCAGTGCCCCTGTCCTATGAATGCCAACTTTCCACCATTCTCCTTAATTCATTACAGCCGATTGTGCTTCCAGGTGTTTCTGCACTTATCTCCTACTGATGCCTCTAAAAGTCAATTATTATTTGTTCATATTTGCATTAATAATTCCAAACCTATGCTAAAATATATAAAATATTTAATCTTAACGCATACATGATGGCAAAAGTAATTTATGGATAACTGAACTCTGTCTAATGCAGCTAAAGAGATACTGAACATTATTTGTATACTGCAATTGTATTGTAATAATTTTCATATATTGCTAAATATTTCAACATTCAGGTAACTCAGAACTACACAGCCTCATATGAAAGCTCACACTTGTATGAAGAAAATCTTGCCGGCTGTATGTGTCTTGTTTGAATGGTTACTGAGATATGATAAGCTGTTTATACACATTAAAAATTAATATTAACTGCCTTTATTTTGGCTTATAAAACCCAGTTTAAAGCATCAAAGAGAATGAATGCTACTAATGTAAAGATTAATTTATCCTGAATAGTTTGCCATTTACAGTTTTCTAGTAACACTTAATGGTTCCAGACATATGAAGATTTGTTTGAACTGTAACACAACAGCTTCATTTTTTTAAAGGCTCAAGCCACACCTACTGGGAGCTAAAAGTACACATTGAAAAGAGCTGTATTACAGGAAATGAGTTAATGTATACAAGCTTGCACTTGTGTAAGGTGATCACTTTAAACTTGATGTAATAGCTGTGCCCGTCAAATCCTCACAGAATTTTGTGATAAGTACATAGAAAGTGCACTCAGTGCCATCTGAACTTGATTTCTGATTTTTGTTCTTTCACACTGTTTTTTGCAACTAGGTTGTACACATTTTCACAGGGTGAGCATGCCTGCATGACTGCTCCCTTCTTTATTCTATTATATTGCTGTTCTAGTCAGAGGTTAAAAAATTTGAATACAGTGAACAGACAAGGGAGTCCCCACAGCTCCTCCAGCCATTGTTATTGCCGGAAGAAAAGTAACAACCGAGATGCAATATCGGTAAAAACATCTTCAATCACCACTTATTTCTCGGCAATGGTTAGATGATGTGCAATCAATATACCTGATATAAATATTAAGCTTACCAATGCTATCAGTGCACAAATATTTCCTTCCAGTTGCATACTGTGAAAGCTTAACACATTTACAAGTTTTCTATGCTGCTAACATTACAACTGCCTGTTATAAGAACAAGTTAATAGTATGAATTTTCATTAAATTGACTGGACAAATGGTACGTCCATTTCAGCTGTTGAGGAGGAGTTTCTTGATATATTTAGCACGAGGAACTATCCTCAAATGGTTCGTTTTCCAACAAGAGGAAATAACATACTGGACTTACTTTTGACAAATATTCCAAAACAAGGTATTAAAAAAAAAACTAAGTTAAATCCACTGGGTAACTCAAATTATGTGGTCCCCTGCTCTTCTATTCCATTTGACTTAGTTGTTGCTCAAGATGTAGGAAGAATCTACTGTATTGCTGGTAAAATCAGATCCAACTTCATATAGGCCCATTTCAATTTTAAACCATGATTACAAAGTGTTTATGTCCATAACAGCTAAACGAATGGCAAAAGTGTTGCCAAAATTGATAGATATGGATAGGAAGCAAATATTTGACATTAATAGAAGAATGATGATCCAAAGGGAAACGGAATGTAAGAAAATAATGCTGTTGGTGGTGGGTCTTGAAGGAAAAAAGTATTCAACAGAGAAAGTTGGGATTTTATGAGTAGGACAGTGGAAGCATCTAGAGTCCCTCATACAATAATGAGGTTAATTTAAAAGATATACAAGGCATCAGAGGCATAAACTGAAGTGGGAGGAACCATACGTTTTGTCTAAACACAGGAACAAGGTAGGGTTGTCCTCTTTCCCCTGTGTTGTTTGCATTATACTTACAGTCACTGGCAAAGAAAATAAAGGACTCCAAAATTCAAGGGTATAATTGGTAGGGTGATCAAGAAAAGTTGGCTTTATTTGCAGATGATATTATTTTGCACCTGATAAAACCAGTGAAGGACATCTCAGTGTTGTGGAACATTTTGAGACCGTTTCAAGTCTTTTGTGGGTAACAATTTAATAACGATAAAACAAAGGCTATAGTTGTAAACTATGTACCCACACAGGAATTAGTTCAGCAATACCCATATTTGTGGGGACATGATAAACTATTTTAGGAGCATGGATTAAAAATGGATTCTGTTATGGCAACCAAGAATACATTAGAAGAGACTAAAAAGATAATACAAAAACTGATAAACAGGAAGCTCTTGTTTTTGGATATGGATAGCTAGATGCAAGCAGTGAAAATGTTTTTAATCCCTTTAGTTTTATATACAGGTCAGGCATATTTTTTCAACCAAAGGAGTAAATGTGGGTAGTAATAGAGAGTTCAAGGGTTGTATCTGGGAGGAGAAAAAGGGCAAGGGTCAAGTGAGTTACAATGATCCTTCCAAAAGAACAAGGAGATTTACAATTACCTGCTTTGAAGGAATATTATACAGCTACACAGTTAAGGCGTATCTAAATAACACAAGCAGAAAGCTATAGTTCAAAGTGGAAAGGGATTATTATGATGAAGCGAGGAAAACTTAAAAAAAACAAAGAGAGTGGGATTTTGGATGCAGATCCTTAAGGAGAACAGCAACAAGTCATACAGTTTATTATATGCATAATGTATTAGAAGGTATTTTAATAACTAAGGCAACACAAGAATGGAAAAGGGAGATTTTACTGATAGGGATGACTGTAATTAGGGGAACAGAAAATAGGTAAAGGGGGTTGGAACTTACTGGAGAAAATAACGCAAGTTATTGGGGGCAAGTAACTAGAGAGGGAAATGTGACAGAATAGGAAGAGGCCAAGAAGACATATGGATTGCAGGCTAGACACTGCATTCACTATCAGGGATTGATATCAGAGTATGGGCAAAGGGAATCCTAAGTGAAAGACCTATTCTGGGAGAGTTTTTGATGAATCTAGAACAAAAGCTGCTGATAAAAAAAGAGATGATTACTAAGGCATAAAAATACAGCACAATAACTACTGGAATCAATCAGATGATAGAAAGGATTACGGGGAAACCATAGATAAGCAATTCACAAGTAAACAATAGGAGGAGATATGAATGACTCCCAAATATACAACAAAGTCTAGAAGATTTAGGATTTTTGCTTTGAAGTATTTCCATAGATATTTTTATACCCCAAGCAGACTCCAAAGAATTTTTCCTCAGGTAGTTAGCAAACGCTGGAGGTTTGATGAGGAAGAAAGAGTTAAATGGGAACATATGTTTTGAGACTGTAGTCAGTTGGCATACTATAAAAATTCACTACAGTGTATTCTATCGGAAATATTGGTTGAGCAAAAAGGTGTAATTAAAGAAATTATTTTTTGATATGGGATACAAAATCTGAATTGCCTAGACATAGTAAGGCCTTAGCAAGTTTAATTGTGTTGGCTGTCATAAAAGCAATTACTAAAAAATGGAAATCAAAATCTAAACCAACTGTATTTGAAGTACTAAGCTTTGTTACAGAGATAAATGAATTCGAAGTGGGAGCTTTAGAAAAGGTTTGGGCCAAATTACATGGAAAAAATGGAAACTGTAGAAATAATACATGCACAATGTTTTGAAGGAGGATTGAGCTTTAAGGGAAGGCATGAATTGATCAATTTATGCAATGTTGAACTGATAATTATACAAAAGTATATATGCAATGTATCTAATCTGTTTTCAACTGAAACTATGTTAATGTTTTTTATCTTTTATACAAATATGTATTTGCCTATATCTTAAGTTATAACTCATTAAAGATATTAAAAAAGATGCAAGACCAATTTCTCTGCATAAATTATTACATTACAACATTGATCTGGTTCAGATATTTAAATGAGCATTTTCAAATATTTATCTTTATTCAGCCCAGTGAAACGGACATCAAATGTTTTCTTCCAGTTGTTAGTGAAAATATTGTTGCAAAATCTTCGGATAAATAAAAAAAATAAGACTAGCCATGACTCAAACAAGAAAGCAGGTTGTATTCTGGTTAAAATCAATACTTCTCACTGTACTTTGTTTAAATTCTATATTTGATAAAGTAAAATGGTTTTGTTCCACTAGCATGAAAATGAACCAGTGTTATCTCTCTTAGTGCAAGAAATCGGGACAAAGCCTGACAAAATGGGGGGACAAAGGCCCAAAAATAGGGACAACTTTTAAATGTTGTGCCTATAAACTTAGAAAGTTGCTAAAGTAATGGGATTTGTGTTGACATACATTTTTGTGATTTGAAGTCTGAAACTCAAATGTGTCATTTTTTTTTTTTTTTTACAACTTCAATCCTCAGATCATCCCAATGACTTGTCAGAAAAATAAATTGTATTAAGAAGAGACCAAAACATTAGGCAAAAATCTGGACATTCTGCAAAAAAACTGGGCAGTTGAGAGGTATGGGTGGCACTACTAACACAGTAAAAAAATACAATTAGGTTGACTCCCTTAAAATTATATTTTCTTTACTGGAATATAATGGCTAGATTAGTCCATTAACTGATATGACTCAACATGGATTTGTTAGAAACAGATCTACAATTGCTAACTTTGTTGACTTCTATGAACCTGTTAGTATCTCTTTGGACCTGGAACTAAGTGTATGCATCATTTATCTAGATCTTTTAAAAGCTTTTGATAGCATCCCTCACTGCATAATTATTGCTTATTTAAAAAAGGACTGCATCAACTGGGTAGCAGCATGGCTTTACAACAAGTAAAAATATCAAACCAGTATTCAGACTGTGCAAGAATTACTTTAGGTGTACACCCAGGGTTCTGTTTTAGGGCTCACTTAGTTAAATTGTTTTTTCTCACTTCTACCACCTGGCAGGCTATACTGGATCTCTAAACTTATGGATGATATTAAAATAGGAGTTCCTCTGTCCAGCATTAAAGAGGAAGCAAATTTTATTACCTATCTCAAAGATTTGACGTGTTGATTCAAAAGTTCTGGTCTAAACATTAAAATGATAAAAGCAAGATTATGCAATTTTGCAAAAGCAATAGTTGAGCCAGTATTAAAATGGGCGTTTTTTAACTATTCCAACTTTCAGAATACAAGAGAAAGTCACAAGATCACATAAAAGATGGTCAACATGAAACTCAAACAGACTTCCTCCTAGTGGGGTAGAATCAAGCGAGTGCAAAGTCATCCACAGCGAAACAGCTGGCCCACACCATAAACTATAGGTTGTCACAATCAGCAGTAAGCAGTGGTCAGAGAAGGCTCTAAGGTCAACAGAGACCAAGCTGAAGATCTGGAAGATGATGGGTGAGAAAGCATAACAGTTCACGGAATTACTCAGGGTTCTAACACGTCATGAATAGGAGGAAATATGTGAAGTTGAAGAATGGCAGCACCTCAAAACAGCATGTGTGACAACTGCAGAAGAGAAATCCTGCTGAGCCAGGTATGGACAGAAAGTCATCAAAAGAAAGGATGATTGCAGGAAAAAATGTGAGACAGAAAAGACAGACCAGGCTAAGAAGGAATACTACTTGGCTAACACAGAAGTTGCAATAGCAAAGAACAAGACATCAGAAGCACTCTACCATCTTCTGGAAAGTGACTTAACAGATGGCACAAGAAAACTATATCATGTTGCAAGGCAAAGACAGAAAGGGATGAAAACAACAACCTGCTCACCTATACACAGGAAATCCAAGGAAGATGGAAGGATAACTTCCATCAGCTCCTGAATGAAAAAAACTCCACAGAGTTGTACTTCCCCAGACACAGCCTACGATGAGAGAAGAGGAGAAACCCACCATAGAAGAATTAAGAACATCATTACGTAAAATGAAGACAGGGAAAGCAGCAGGCTCAGATGAGGTCACAGTAAATATGATAAAAGATGCTGAGTGAGACTGAGCAGAAATGGCTTTAAGCATATTCATAGCAGTATGGAGAGGAAGGCATCTCCCAGATGATTGGAGAATAAGCATATTAGTGTCACTGTTCAATAACAAGGGGGACATTCACAACTGTGAGCAGCAGAGAGATATCAAACTCTTATCACACTGTATGAAAGTTCTGGAGAGGGTGATTGATAAATGAATACACACAGTACTAGAAAGTAAAATGGGAGAGGAGCAGATCAGATTCATATCAGGATGCAGCACAAATGACAAGACAATTCCAGTGAGATAGATACTTAAGAAAAAGTTAAGGATGAGGAAAGAGTCCACTGGGGCATTCCAAGATTTGGAGAAAGCATATGCACGTCTCGAGAAAGCCAATTTGGGAATTCCAGAGGTGTTTCAAAGTCTCAGAAACATTGGTAGAATTAGCGCAGACGATGTATGAAGACCCAATGACTCAAGTACAGTGTTCAGTCTGAAAAAGGGGTTCCCAGTAGAAGTGTGCAGGCATCAGGGTAATGTTGTGAGCCCACTGCTGTTCATACTGCTGAAGGACTACATTAGCATACCAGTTAGAAGTGACAAATTAAAATTGCTGTATACAGATGATGTGGCATTATTGGCAAACTCTGAGCAAGAACTTCAGTAAAGGTCAGGGGAATGGGATACAAAACTGAAGGTACATGGAATGAAACTGAGTACAGCTAAGCCAGTTGTAATGGCAGCAAAAGGGGAAATCAGAAAAAGCTGAGAATTGAGATAGAAGGGAAAATAGTGCAAGAGTTTAACAGCTTCAGGTTTCTGGGAGAGGCGGCTGAGAAGGGAAGTCAGAATGAGGATTTCAAAGCTAGAATTAGACAGGCTGCAGACAAATGGCACACAATATCAGGGTAGTGTATGACAAAAGAATGCCAAAGAAGTTGAAAAGTAAGGTGTGCAAAACAGTGGTGATAGGCAGTAAAGGCAGAGCAGAGCAGAAGCCAAACTAGCTCCAATTGCAGAAAAGGTCAAACAGAACAGATTACAGTGGTTCGGGCACATGTGCAGAAAAACAAAGGAGGACTCCAGACAACCACGGCTAAGGATCCAGCAGTTTAATAAAAACTCCTTTTAAAACACAAGGTTAGCACTTTTGAACAAGATTCTTTCTTCAGACCATAAAAACCTATTAAAAGAAAGAATTTAAATAATCAGTAAAACCAATTAAACACCAGAGAAGACTTAATTACCAATGATGTCCTCTAACACAGAAAAAATGATCCAACCAGTAAGCTAGCTTAAAAAAGCCAAGCCTCCAAGGAGCAACATCCACTCAGTACTTCAGTAGGAGACTCTTATGAAAAGGCTTAATACTCATTTATCATTTAAGCCTGGTTCACAGTAAGATTTAAGCTTCAGAATCCACTTCTGCTCTTCTTTCTCAGTTACACTTCTAATACCACCACCCCTAACATTCAGACTAACTAGCTGTAAAACAAAAAAATTTAATTCATGTTCAATATAAACATTCTCTAAAATCCTATCCCCAAGGGTACGGTTTGTCTTTCCTATATAAAACGCATCACTTGCAGTGCAGATAGCCATATAAACAAGAACAGAGCTTCCACAACGTGCAAAATGGTCAAAACATAAACCAGTAGGCTAATGACAAAAAAGAGGTACAAGACAACATAAATGTAGAAGCTCCACATGTACCACATTTAAAAGTACCACAACAAGTGGATTTCAGAGAAAAGTCATTTTTAACATTTCTGTAACAGAGTTGTCTTTTCAGGGAAAGCTTATTTCTAAAACTGAACTTTGGTTCCTGGTCAATAGCTTTCTTGATGTCGGTGTCTGATAAAAGTATGGGCCAATGTTTCTTAATTTCACAGACCTGCCCAATATTACTTGAAATATGTAAGTAAAAACAGGTCTATTCTTAACATGGGCAACTCTACTGTCTTCTGTTTGTGTCTAATTCCACTCTCTCAGAGAAAAAGGTCTACCTATAGTTGCTGTGCTATCACGTGCCTCATTAATACATAGGTGAACCCCTTCTTTGTCTCTGTATACTTTTACAGATGCTTTGTTAATGGCATCTTTTTATTTGGGGAAATATAAAAGTTAAGCCTAAAGAATTTATAAAATACCTCCATAATACCACTACCTTCCTGAAATATAGTACCCAGTCATATGTCCATTGCATTAATTTTCTAGAGGCCAGTATTCACAAGGATGAACTTAAACTACTTGGTACTAGTCTTTATAGGAAAGACTAAGAACACTACTCTTCTTCACAAGACTAGTATGCATCCCAGGCATGCATCGAGTAATGTTATGAAAGGGCAATTCCTGAGGATTATGAGGCTTCACACTGATGATGCTGATTTAATCGAGTAATATTAGGCAGATGTGTGAAATTAAGAAACACTGGCAGTACGTGTAGAGGTTGCAAATATATTTTCTTGTACCTCTTTTTTTCATCAGGCTATTGGTTTAAGTTTTTATTTTGACCATTTTGAACATTGTGGAAGCTCTGATCTTGTTTATATGTCTATCTGCACTGCCTGTGATGCATTTTCTATAGGAAAGATGAACCGTACCCTTATGGACAGGATTTTAGAGCATGTTTATGATATTCAAAGGAACAGTGAAACCAAGGCAAGACATGTCAGAGCAAGAGGTATTGAACATTCATTTAAGTTTTTTTTTGTTTTTCAGCTAGTTAGTCTGAATATCAGAGGTGCTGATATTAGAAATGTAACTCAGCAAGAACAGAAGTGGACTCTGAAGCTCAAATCTTACTATGAACCAGGCTTAAATGATAAAATGAGTATTAAACCTTTTCTTAAGGGTGACCCACTGAAGCACAGAGTGGGTGTTAATCTTTGGAGGCTTGGCTTTTTTAAGATAGCTTACTGGTTGATTTTTTTTCTGTTAGATGAAATCATTGATAATTAAGTCTTCTCTGGTGTTTAACTGGTTGTACAGATTATTTAAACGCTTTCTTTTAATACTGAAGAAGGAATCTTGTTCTGAAAGTGCTTAGCTTGTTTTTTAAACAGTTTTTATTTAACTGCTGGATCTTTAGCTGTGGTTGTCTGGAGTCATCCTTTGCTTCTCTACAAGTTTGGTTTGTGTGTCTCCAACTTTTCCTTGTGTGTCATTTCTTTGTTCTGCATTGTTTCCTTGGTGTTTTGGCCTACAAGACATGGCTGAGGGGTTGAGCATTCAACTGGACTATATTCCAGCAAGGAACACAGACAGGCTGCATAAGCTTTTATTTTTTAATTCAAATCCTTTGTTGAATGCGTCTGCTACTCAAACTTTATCCACTGCCACATCTGAAGTACTGATTTTTTTGAAAGTCTTAAGGACCTAGAAAACAAGTTATACAAATGTAAACGTTGGCAGTGGCAACGACTGCACTTTGAGGCTGCCTTAAGATACAAGGCTATCCCATGTGGGCTTAGGGTTCTTAAAATGCCCACTTTGGGAATACACATCATGAGCTGCTTAAACAGCAACAAGCTTTGAATTTTCAGCTTTATTTGAATAATTTGAAATTGATGAATGATTATTTTCCTCCACTTGAAAAACAGCTAGCTGCAGAAATTGACAGAGCACCGAAAGACTTTTTGTTTGTTAAACACACTAATGATATCTGCAGGGTAAAAGGGGATGAAATGTTTGACAATACTGTTGAATATGAAAGATGCTTGCGTGCTAATAAAATTAAGAAATTGCAGCGGAACCTCGATGACTATTGCCAAGGGCTATATATTTTCATGGCCACCCGGCAATAAGGTGTTGGTGCCTATCAGTAATAGTTCTACTGATGTTACAACTGCTTCAGTGACTGAAGGATATGTGGTACCTGCTCCTCTTACTGTTCATACGTATAATGACAAGAGTACTACAGGCTGTTCTAATGAACCCGTGGCTAGAGTGAAAGAACAAAGAAAACAAAATGCAGCCCCTAGCACTGATACAGCAACCATTGATGCTCTTTCTACAGATTTTACCCTGCAAGCCCCTTTACCTATGTACAACACTCAAAGGAAGGGCTGGTCAAGGAGCAGAGCCCCCACTGGGCGGATGCACTATCAGAGTACCAGCAATTTGATACAGACAAGGAGCAAGAAACAGACCGTCTGGGTTTTTAATATTTCTTCTTTTGTTTTAACAGATCAGCAGTTAGCATTACTTAGCAAAGGTGTTTCTTTCATACCTCCTCAAAGATCCACCTTAACTGATGTATTGGTTGACCTTAGACTACACTCAAAATTTATCACCATCACTTTTTTTATTCAGAACAAACTACTAGTGAAACTCGTTTTAAAAAGCCTAGTGCCTTTGTCCCTCCAACCATGAACTCAAGTAGAGAGTCCTTTGTCGCTTTATGTGATGACGAGATCTGCAAGAGTTTAAATTGTTTTTGTAATTAGTCAGCTGCCGATGCTCTAGCCCTTAAAGAGCTATGTGGGGCCTCACGTCTGGAAATTTGGCCAGCTGACAAGGGAGATGGGATTGTGATCATGGATAGATCTTTTTGTATTGAACAGATGCTTAGCATGCCTTCTGGTGATTTAACTTATGTAAATGTAATAAGATTCAAGACACAAGTGTTTATTCAGAGAGTACATATTTTTTATATTACTTTCTAATGACTGGTCTCATAGACTCAAGGTTATATGATTATTTAGAGGTTGAACATCCTGTTATACCAGTCTTATATGGACTACCTAAGGTCCATAAGGATCGTGCGAGACCTACAATGAGACACATCCTTTCTAGTAAAGGCTGGATTGATGAGCCTTTATCAGTTTACATTGAAAAGATGTTAGGGCCATTTTTGGATACTGTATCTACAATTCTGAGGGATACTAAGTCCTTTCTGCAGGACTTGTATACTTGGTCAATTGATTTTCATGGGAATACACATTTTTGTTACTTACCTTACAGATACAAGGTTGATTCTCACCTTTGAAAGGAAAATTGGCTAGGCTTAAAATGGCCCACAGTGGCAGCTAGCCTAATACTAACCTTTGACTTTATAAGAAGGGGTTACACACCCATTGGCCTATGTATTAATGAGGTACGTGATAGCAGAACAACAGGTAGACCTTTTCTCTCTTAGAGAGTGGAATTAGCAGACCCTGACGTCAATAAAGTTATTGACCAGGAACCAAAGTTCAGTTTTAGAAACAATCTTTCCCTGAAAAGAAAACTCTGTTACAGAAATGTTAAAGACTTTTCTCTGAAATCTACTCATTGTGGTACGCACATTTATATTTTTGTGTACCTCTTTTTTCATCAGCCTACTGGTTTAAGTTTATATTTTGATCATTTTGCACATTGTGGATGCTCTGATCTTGTTTATATGGCTATCTGCACTGCCTGTGATGCATTCCATATAGGAAAGATGAACTGTACCCTTAAGAACATTATTTTAGAGCATGTTTATGATATTCAAAGGAATAGAGACACCAATGCTTTGGCAAGACATGTTAGAGCAAGAGGTATTGAACATTCACTTAAGTTTTTTGTTTTACAGCTAGTTAGTCTGGAGATATTACAAATATAACTGAGGAAGAAGAACAGAAGCTTAAATATTACAGCGAACCAGGCTTAAATGATAAAAATGCGTCTTAAGCCTTTTCTTAAGAGTCACGCACTGAAGCACAGAGCGGGTGTTACATTTTGGAGGCTTGGCTTTTTTAAGCTAGCTTACTGGTTGAATTATTTTCTTCTGTGTTAGATGACATCACTGCTAATTAAGTCTTTTCTGGTGTTTAATTTATTGTACTCATTATTTCAACTCTTTCTTTTAATATGTTTTTATGGTTTGAGAAAGGAATCTTGTTCCAAAAGCGCGAACCTTGTTTTTTAAACAGTTTTTAATTAAACTGCTGGATCCTTAGCCGTTGTCTGAAGTCATCCTTTGTGTTTTCTACAAGTCTGGTTTGTGTGGCTCCACTTTTTGCTTGTGTGCCATTTCTTTGTGCTACATGTGTAGAAAAGCAGAAGACAATCTGGTGAAGAAGAGGAAACAAGGGCATTCAGCAAAGTGGTGTATGTATTGTGTGAGAGATGACCTGCAACAGTCAGGCATGAGTGTTGAAGAAGGTAAGAGAGTTTTTTGAGAGTTGATTTTTGTAGTAAATGCTTAACAGAATTAAACTTAATAAGGCTTTACTATATATAGGCAATTCAGATCTAGTGTCCCACCTCAAAAGAAATGTTTCCTTAGTTACAACCATTTGCTGACCCAATAATTCTGACAGAGTATGCTGTAGGGAACTTTTAAAATCTGACTACTCACTATACTCCCAAAACATAACCCCACTAACCACACCCACTCCAATCAGCCTCAGTCTTCCCCATCCCCTACCATCTCTCAACATCTAGCCTAACCAGTCCCAGCCATACAACACTCCATTCATACCAACCAATCACTCATCCCTATTACAACCCTAAACTACAGCAATGCTAACAAAACCTTCCTCACTTATAACCCATCTACTAGTACTACTAAGTTTATCCTATCTAACCTACATCACCAAACCCTTTAACACTACTCACTCCCCCTATTATCAAACAACCAGTTCAATCCTTAAACACAAACACTCCTCCACCTCCATAAGCCCTCACATATACTTCTGCAACCTCTCCCTACTCTTCCCCTTCAAACTATTTCACACCTACAAACATATTACGCCAAGCCTAACTTGCACTACTTATACAAAACATACAACCCTTAAACCATACACAAAACTCTCTAATAACCTCTATTTTCATCTCCACCAACTTATCACCACCCAACTTTCTGGTGACATACACCCTAACCATGGTCCCTCTTCCATCAGCTCCTCAACAACCCTCTACTACACACCTTCATCTATAAAAACCCTCTCCTTCTCAGCATTAAATGCTCAAATTATATGCAACAAAATCCCCAACCTCCATGCCTGGAATCTCCATAACAATCCTGACATATTGTCAATCTCTGAAACATGACTAAAACCCTCCATAAACGATTCTGAAATAACTCCCCCCAACTATATCATCATCAGGAAAGACAGAACCCATAAAAAAGGAGGTGGAGTTGCTCTACTCTATTCTTCTCCCTTTTCAGTTACTTCATATTTTAAGCCTGTTCCCCAATTTGCCAATGCCAAATTACTTCTAGCCCTACTCCACCTAAACAAGCATAAAACAATATGCTTAGCCTCCCTCTATATCCCTCCTGGTGACAACATACCTATTCTTGTGGACATCCTCTCTTGGTTCTCCACCAACATTACAAATGAAACTGCTATCCTAGGTGACGTTAACATCAACTGGTCCTCTGTACAATGCCCAACAAACCCCCTAAATATAAACCTCTACAATTTTCAGAAGTTAATCAACTCAATATCCAGGCCATCAAAGGACCCTTCCTCTGGAGGCACCATAGACTGGATTCTGGTATCACACCCACACCTTATCTCCAGTAGTGGTACGCTCCATGACTCTTTCAGTGACCACTTTCCTACTTTCGCTCGCTGTCATTCTCCCTCCCTACAACTGCCACATACCACCATCTCTGTACGCTCCTTAAAAAACTTTAACCCTACCACCTTCTCTGACTTACTTAAACAATTTAACTGGAGTCCCCTACAACTTCCCCTGGATGAAGCTGTCACCTATTTTAATACATCATTTCTAAATCTACTAGACACCTTGGCTCCCCTAAGAACTAAAAGAATTAAGAGCAAAACCATCCCATGGCTAACCAAAGATACCTTAGCTGTCATGCACCTCCGTGATAAAGCCTTGAAAAACCACTATAAAAACAAAACCCCAGCCACCCTAAATGAATACAAAATACTCCGCAACAGAGTTAAAAAACTTATCACTTCTGACCGCAAATCCTACTATATCACCCTCCAAAACAATTACAAGACTAACCCAAAAAAATTCTGGGATAGTATCTCCTCCATCTTCAACCCTGGCAAAAAGGAAAACCCACACCCTGATCACAATACTTCTGATACCGACCTAGCCTCCCAATTTAACAGCTTCTTCATTGACTCCATATCTAAATTAACAACGTCCTTCACAAATAACTCCACTCACCCAGCTACAATTCCCACTATCCACTCCTCCTCAGGTTCTTCCACCTCCCTCTCTTCTCTCTCAAACCCATACCTGTATCTACTATAAAAAAATTTCTTCTAAAATTAAAACCTTGCTCTAATGCCCCTGATAATATCCCTTCCTTCTTCCAAAAGACAGCTGCTGAAGCCATTGCCTTCCCCATCTGTATACTTATAAACCAGTCAATCCAAGGTTATGTACCCCAAATTTGGAAAAAAGCCTACATTTATCCCCCTCCACAAAGGAGGAAACAACAACAACATCTCCAACTTTAGACCTATCGCCATCTTATCTCCCATCTCTAAACTACTTGAAAAATGTATCCACATACAACTATTACCATACCTCACTGACAGTCACCTACTAACCCCAAATTCATGGATTCAGACCCGGTCACAGCACTTCTAATGCACTACTCTCCTTCCTCAAAACTGTAAATAAAGCCAGAGACTCCAACTGCATCGTCTCCACCCTCCTCCTAGACCTTTCTAAGGCTTTTGATAGCATCTCCCACTCCCTCCTGCTGACCAAACTCTCTAACCTACATCTTTCACCCTCTTGTATCAACTGGTTTACCAATTACCTTTCCAACAGGCAACAATCTGTCAAATGGAAGAAATCGACTTCCTCATTCCTCAACACTGTCACTGGTGTACCCCACGGTTCCATATTAGGTCCCTTACTGTTCAACATTTTCATTAATGACTTCCACCACAATATCCCGAACGCTAAAATAGTCCAATATGCAGACGATTCAACAATTATCTGTGCTGTTAACTCCATTTCCTCCCTTATAAAACTAACTCAAGAGGCCTTCTCAACCACTGAAAAATGGATGCACGATAACCATCTAGCTTTCAATCCATCAAAAATCACACTCATGTTATTCACCCCATCCAAAAGCATAACTATCGACATAAATTCCTTCCTTATAACCAGTCACAACAACACATCCCTTGAAATTGTTTCCAGTGCTAAACTGTCAGGAGCTCTCATCGATTATCAGCTTAAATTTGATTCCCATATACAAACAAACATTAAAAAAACACATCAGAAACTTATGTTCTATTGCCATATTTGCTTCCTCTCCCCATCCACTAGACTACTCCTCTCTATCACATACCTCATTCCCTTCTCTCCTTTATGGTGCCCCACTCTTAACCAACCTACAATCCTCTATCAAAACAAAACTCTCCTCCTGCTACAACAAAATCGCCAAATTCACCACTAGGCACAGATCCTCCTCCCATCACTGTACTGCCCTCCACAAACTAAATTGGCTAGAGCTTCCCAACTACCTTATCTACACTCAACTAACCCATGCTCATAAGCTCATTTTTAAGCCCTCACTCTGCCCCTCGCTCACCTCAACCTTCACCATGCACCAACCTAGCAGACCCCTAAGAACCAGCACTCAGAACCTAACTGAACTCCACAAACCTGCCCGTCCAGCAGGCAAACTCCTACTCTCTTTTTCCCTAGCCCGTCGCTGGAACTCCCTCCCACCTCATATCCGCAGCCTCCTTAAAACTCTCCTCCACTCACATTTATCATCTCTCTGGGAATGCTCATGTTCCCATCCTGCATAACATCCCCAGCTACTGCCTTACCCCCTTAGTCTACAATCACATCCCCCTTATGGGAACATACACACTGTAAAAAAACACTTATGTTTAATATCTTCTGTACATACCTACTAACTATTGTCTTTAATTTAACATCTTTTCTAGTGAATATAGAGACTAAAAAATGTAAACTGATATGAATTGTTGCATTTGGCTCTTCTTTGTATTCCAGTTGTATTAACATTTACTTGTGCTTATATGTACTCTTCTGCTACTTTAACAGACTGTTGTTTTATTTTATTTCATACTTTTATACTTCATATTGTATCTATGGAGCTTTTCTCCCCAGGACTCCATTGAAAATGAGCTCATTCGGCCCAATGGACCATCCTGGCAAACAAACTTCAAATAAATAAATGTTACCAGGTAATTCTTTCTTTCCCATCATACCTCCCACATTTGCTATCTACGTGAAGAAAAATTCTTGGACGTCTGCTTGGGTTATAAAAATACCTATGCAAACACTTCCAAACAGGGATCCTAATTAAACCTTCTGAACTTTGTTGCATACCTGGAGGCTATCCATATGCCCTCCCCATTGTTATCTTGGAAAGAGAGTGTGGAAAAGCAGTTGACAACCATTTCTAACCTCAAACTGATTCTTATAGTTACCATGCAATATTTTATATGCCCTATTAATTATCTCTTTGTTAACAGCCACTAATCTAGATTAATCTAATCACTCTACCAGAGCAAATCTTTCACTTGAGATTCCCCTTATCCCTTTCTCTTTGCCTATATGCTGATATCAATCACTGGTAGGAAAGGCAGTTTCTAGTCTGAAGTCTAAATGTCTTCCTGGTCTCGTAACAATGTATTATGTCTCCCTCTGTAGTTATTTGCTCTCCATACCTTGGCTCTTTTGCCAGTTTTCTCTAGTAATTTCTAGCCCCCTTAGCAATTTTCTGTACTCCTACATGCAGTCATCCTTATTGGCAAAATCTCCTTTCTCCATTCTTGTGTTTGCTTAATTCTTCGAAACTTTCTGCTACTTTAATAATATATATAATATAATATTCTGCATAGTTATTTTCCTTAAGAATGTGCATCCAAAATCACACTCTCTCTCACACCCCCTTCTTCATCACTTCTCGTTTTGAATTACAACAATCTGCTTATGTTTTATATACGAGCCTTAACTGTGTAGCTTTAAAATATCCATTCAAATTAGGTAATCCTAAACAACTTGTTCTACAGAAGGGATCAACTTAACCCACTTGTGCCATCTTGCCCTCCCAAATAATTTCCTTCAACTCTGTTAATTACTGCCCACAAAGTCTCCTCTGGTTGAGAAAAATATGCCTGACCTGTGCCTAAAACTTAAGGGGCTAAAAACATTTTCACTGCTTATATCTCACTATCCTTAACCATAAACAAGATCTTCCAGTTCCTCAGGTTTTGTATTATCTTTTGTTCAGTCTCTTCCCACATTTTCTTAGCTGCCATAACAGAAGCCTTTTTAATCCACTATCCTAAATACTTCACCTTATGTCCCCATAAATATGGGTATTTCTGAACCAATTTTGTGTGTGGGTACATAATTTACAGTTATAGCCTTCATTTTATCTTCAATAATTTTACATCCTGAAAAGACATGATGAAATGGTCTCAAAATGTTCTACAAAACTAAGATGTCCTTTTCTGGATTCATCAGGGACACAAAGAAATATCAGCTGCAAATAAAGGCAACTTTTCTACATTATCATGCCAGTTACATTCTTGACTTTCCGAGTCCCTTATTTTCTTTGTCAATGACTCAAAGTATAAAGAAAATAATAAGGGGAAAGAAGATAACCCTGCCTGATTCCTCTGTTCAAACACAACTTGTCACAGAAGAACCTTCCCACTTTAACTCTTGTCTTTTATCCTTCATATATCCTAGTAATTAACCATATATCAGGGAATGCAAATACTTCCATTCAAAGTTCCAACTTACTCTCAAATGCATTATCTACATCAAAACCCATAAACCACAAATGTATTTTCCTTCATTCTGCTCCACTCTGGATCATCATTGTTCTATTAATGTTGTTAAATAGTTGTTTCCCCTCCACAAAACCACAATGAACCATACCCATCAATTTTGGCAACATCTTTGCCATTCCTTTAGCTAGTAAAGACACAGAACAGTTACAGTTATGGCTTAAAACTGAACTGGATGTATATGAAGCTGGATATGATGAGTATTTAACACTATTATAAAAGGAAGAAAGCTGTGGTGGCTGTATTACGTATAGCTGGTAAACAAAACCTTTCAGATCTTTACATTTTCTTTCCTCCTAATTTTTAAACGTTCACAGAAATATCATCTGTTCCTGTAGAATTTCCTGAAGATTAATTATATAGCACTGTTATCAAATCCCCTGTTATCTTAACTGTTAGTTGTTGAGCCTCATCAACCTCTAACCTTGATATAATGAAGTCTTCCATAAATATTTCCATGTGTGCTTCTTGATTTCCACATTTCTCTGCTTCATGCAAATGTTTATAACACTTCTGAAATACCTTTACTACTGCTACAGGATCCTTAGTTATTCTTCTTGTTATAGGCTCCCTACGTTTGGTGACAAGTCCTTTTACTTTCTGCTACATTAGTTGCTGCATTAAGTTTTTATATTCTGGAGTTACTATCAAATATAGTTGCTTAACAGTTATCTTTCCAAATTCATGTATGTTATCCAGATACTCCCTTATTTTCTCTTTAGCACTCTGTATTAGGGCTTCTCCTTGCTCAGCGAGATTTCCCTTATTCTGCAATAATTTAACCTGAATAATTCCTATTACTTCGTAACCACATCTCTCTCTCTTATTTCTACCCTATTTTTAAACTGCATTTGCTTTTTATCCAACTCAGTAGCTATAACTTCTGAAGAAATCTATATCTTCCTTAATAACTCTAATAAATTTCCACTACCTACTCCATACATTCCTCTCTTTTTAACAGGTAGGATGCGAAAGTGCCAGTGTCTCATCTCTACTTCACTAACCTGCATTTTTATCTTAGTTTTCATCAGTGCATGATCTCAAATTATTGGCTGTGTATCGAAGCTTTCAATTAAATGCATATGATCCTGCAAAATATTTCTATCCACTCTAACCCAGTCGTCGTATCTTGGTGAATATTATGGAAATTCTGGCCAAGTTCCTATTGCTGAATTCACATCTTCCATATCAAATATCTTCATGAATTTCTCCTGAAATGTACCCTCTTTTGTTACATTTTCCCTACTAGGTACCCCTAATATATATATTCACTATTGCAAATTAATTTCCAGCCCCAACCTCTAAGTAATATTCCCTGCTGAAAGCAGACTTCTCCCAAAATTTGATAAGCTCCATAACAGCAGTTTTTGGTACAATATAAATAAACAACACACAAACACTTTCAAGACCATGTCTACTGTAGAAACATAAAAGCATACTTTAAAATCAAAAAGTATAAAGTAGCAAAGCTCCAAAACAAGTGAGCTTTCAGGCAAAGCCCCTTCTGAATGCAAGTGAAACATATGGCACATATCCATTTAAACTAATGACATCACAATTCATAACGATCACTTGATCAAAAATAATGTAATAAAAAAAAACCTTTAAACAAATTTCAAAACTGTACATATTACAACCTTAGTATACACAATATTAAACTTAAAGCACACACAAACATCTTTGTGTTGCTTTTAACACAGGTTTAATGGTCACAGCTGCATTCAGCCCAGGTTTCTTATCATTCAAACATGTTATCCATGAATATTCTGCAATTTCAATTTCTAAGAATTTATCTACCATTTCTTTATCATGCTTAGCAAGAGTATTAGTTTTAACTTGCAGTTTAATGTTTGATAAATATTCTGACATGCTTTCCTTCAATTTTAAATTGCCCTTACCTATATAAAAATCATGAGCAACCATTACATACATCTTGATAAATAATATTCTCAGTATTACGTGTAGCAAAACATCTAAATGCATAATGTCTTTTAGTAAATGGATGAATAAAAGCAATTCCTTGTCTAACGTATCAGTTAAAGCATGGTATTTTACCTTTGGTTTCAAATTACAAATGGGTAGGAGACACAGTTTTAAACTTAGAGTTATTCAAAAATAATTTTTAAATATGAAAGATGGAAATATTCTGCCAGAAATTTAAACTTCAGAATATAAATGGATAACACTCTTGAATGCAGATAAGAAACCCGGGCAAAATTCAGCCAATAGCCCTTTCCTTCCACAAATCTACCAATATTGTCTTTTCTCTCTCTTCTAACACAGTTATTTTACATTAAGAAGGTTTGTGGTCTGTACTCTTGTGGGAGAAGAGGTTGGACTCTGCCCTTCTGAGGTGGGAATTTCTGGTTAAAGGTTTATAGTGCCTGAATATTTGAACTGTATCTTACTGAAATTGGTACACCTTGTTTGCTGTAGCATAGACTAGATCCAGGCCAGCTGAATCTAGCTTTGTTTATATGCTTGTTGTTTGTTTGCTTGTTATTTCCCTGGAACGCTAACTCCACCTAATACGCGGCTTCTCAGCGCTTCTGTGGATCACTAGTGATATCTGCATTGCTTACTGTACTTATTTCCTTGTTTCACTTGAAAGAAAGTTACTATTTGTCGTTTTTGCATTTAAGTTACCTGTAACACATTGCACTTAAGTTACCTGGCACTTGCTCACTAAAGCAATTATATAAGTCAGCACTAAAAATTAAAAGCACTACACCCTCACTCCACACTGGCCCTAGTTTTCAATTATTAAGGAATTCCCAATATTATTCTAGCATGTCCAAAGGTCAGTTGTCAATCTCCTCTCCGGTCCAGCTGGTGAATCTGGGAATCTTGAGGCAATGTTACAACTGCCTCATGTACACAGACAACCATCTCCTCCTCCCAACAAATTCCAACACATGTGAGAGATGCAACCATATAGCCAAACTGGAGGCTAAGCTCTCTCAACTCAGTACTGGCATAACCAGTCAGGAGGAGAAGGAAACCACACTCACTACAATTCCAGTCTCACATACCTACCACGACAGCAAACCAAACACATAATCACAAAAAAACATACTCGGAGGCTCTAAATAAAGATCTGCCGAAGCAGCAGAGACCTCCAAAGCAGACACCCAAGCAGCCGCTACCCCAACAAAACACGTGCAACACATCTCACAAAGCCAGTGTGCCAAACAGTCACAGCCCTTAAGACTAAACAACACACCTGATACACTTGTAATAGGTGACTCTATCGTCAGGCACACTGACGTCCCGCTCACCAGGCTGAACAAGGAGAGGGTCACGGTGAGCAGCCTGTCAGGCGCTAGGATCCGCCACATAACACAAGCACTCAGGTCACTCCAAGGCAAGTACAAATATGACTCAGTCATTGTCCATGCTGGTGTGAATGACCTGAGACGTACCTCCCTGGACTACATGAAAAGAGACATAAAGGAGCTCTCTGAGCATGTAGCCCAGGCCGGTATGACCCTGACCTTGAGTAGCATCTTACCCTCACCAAGAATGATGCCACAATATGAAGACAAGATGATCAATTTCAACAACTGGCTTAAGTACTGGTGTCATTCAAAGGGGATCCAATGCCTGTCATCTTGGGATGATATGCTCGACAAGCCATGATGCTTCGCTAGGGATGGCTTGCACCTGTCACCCCTGGCTTTTGGATATTGGCAAAGGCTCTTTCTACCCCCACAGTGCCTTTTTTAAGCAAGGCTCAAAAGATGAACCCACCTCCATAGGTATCACAAGGGATAAGAAACTAAGAGTAATGCTACTCAACGCCAGAAGTCTAAACCTCAAGATGCACGCACTCGAAACTCTCCTTAGCATGGAGAACATCAATATCTGTGCAGTAACAGAAACCTGGTTCACGGCTCCCGAGAGCACCCCAGCACTACCAGGTTATACCTCATACCATGCTTTTCGGCCCCCAAAACTTGGACCGAACCACAAAAGGAGGGGGAGTATCGATATTCATCAAAGATACCCACACCTCCAGGTTGGTGGAAAAGCACGAAGCATCAGAGACTATCCATGTGCAACTAACAGTGGGTAAAACTGCCTTCCAGTTTATAGCCTGTTACAGACCACCCTCCCAAACCCAGGAACCCCACTCGGCCTTCCTGAAAACACTGGAAAATATGAAGGTCTCTCCAAACACCATTATATTGGGCGACTTCAACTACCCAAACATAGACTGGGAGCATTACTCTAGCTCCAACACCCTAGCCCAAAGGTTCCTAGAATTTATAAACTCAAATGCTATGGAACAACTTGTTACCACTCCCACAAGAGGGGAAAACATACTGGACCTGATCATCACCAACATGGGGACTCTATGCTCCAGACCAGAAGTGTATCCCTCACTGGTAAGATCAGACCATAAACTAATCTCACTGGATATTCACATCCAGACCCCACCCCCTGCCCAGAAAACCACAGTGAAAAACTTCTCTAAAGCAAATTTCACACTCCTCAAAACTGAGGTGGAATCCTTCAAAGCCCCCAGGCCTGTGGAAAATACAGCCCAGACCACAGAATCCTTTATAAACACATTCTATGAACACCTTCAGGAATGCATGGATCATGCGATCCCAAATAAAACCAAGACCCAATCCTCCAAAGGCAGACATCCAGTCTGGTGGACCCCAGCCATACACAAACTATACAATAGAAGGAGGAAGCTACTAAATGATAGAGCAAAATCCCAAAAAGGGAAGGCATCACTGATCAGTATTAGCAAAAAACTACGGGCACACATAAAATTGTCTAAGGCCAGCTTCGAGAGAAAAATTGCACAGGACACTAAGGATAATCACAAGGTTTTCTTTAGTTATGTTAGGAACCTGGGTGGTAATTCCCAAATATGCTCAGAATTAGTCCAAAATGACAAAAAATACACCGAACCCACAGACATTGCCAACAGCCTAGCTGACAGGTTCAGCGCAAACTTCTCTCCCCCCCCCACACATAAAACTACTGTTCAATCTCAGCCTTACTACAGGATATGTGCCCAAAGAGTGGTGTACAGCAACAGTGGTCCCTCTCCATAAAGGTGGTATCTCAACGGATCCTGGAAACTATCACCCCATAAGCCTGACTAGCTTGGTCTGCAAAGCTATGGAAAGGATCATCATGGACCTCATAAATAAATATATTGGGGACCTAAAAACACTGGATCCTACCCAGTTCGGCTTTGTTAAGGGCAGATCCTGCCTCTTAAACCTGGTTGATTTCTTTGAAACAGTCACCAAGGCCACTGACGAGGGGAAGGTGGTCCACACAGTCTACCTGGTCCTTGCAAAAGCCTTCGATACAATATCCCACTCAGGCATTATAGATAAGCTCACCATCTTAAATATAAACCCCTATGTCACTAGATGGATTGCAAAACTGGCTCAAGGACAGAACCCACATGGTTAGAATTGCTGGAGCCATGTCAAACTCCAAACCAGTTACAAGTGGTGTCCCACAAGGCTCAGTCCTGGGACCTCTCTTGTTCGGTATATATTTCTCGGAGGTACAGGCCAACATGGAAGGACTGTGGCTGACCAAGTTCGCAGATGACTGCAAACTGGGCGCCATAATCGACTTTCCAGCCGACACAAGCATCCTCCAAAAGGGCCTCATAGAAACAGACAACTGGTGCCAGAGCCATGGCCTCAAGCTAAATGCCAAAAAGTGTATAGTCATCCCCTTTGGCAAAAACAAAGTGCCCACAAATTACCACATAGGTGGTAATCCATTAAGTACAGAAGAAGTAATTAGGGACCTGGGGACCCAAGTTGATAGCAATCTCTCATTTGACAACCACGTGGCCAAACTGGTTAGAAAAACATTTTATATAGCCCATCTAATCATGAAGGGATTCACATCTAGATCAGGGGAGGTCATCGTGCCTCTTTACTCATCCCTCATCAGGCCCATAATTGAGTGCAATGCCCCTTTTGGGATGTACCTTACCAGACACCTGCAGCAACTGGAAAGACCCCAAAAGTACCTCACCAAGAGGATCAAAGGGCTCAAACAGATGCCATATGCTGCCCGGTTAAAGAAACTCCAGCTCTACTCAGTGGCATACCGCCTGATAAAGAGGTGATCTGTGCCTGACGTATAAAGCCATGTCCAACCCAGAATTAATGGACATGCTGCACCTCAGAAAATCCAAATCCCATCGAGCTACGCGCTCGAGAGACTTGAACCTCAGCAGTGAAATAAATAGGACATGTTGGAGGGACAGATTCATAATCCAGAGGCTCCCTTCACTCTGGAATAAAATCCCAGTCCAGGTTAGGCAGAGTCCCTCATTGACTCTCTTCAAGAGGAATCTTGATGAGTGGATGGGAGATCGTAGGTTTACCCCAGGTATCACTTCTGTGTCACTGTTACAGAGGCACAGTATACTAACCTCGAAAAAGGGTATAGCAAAATAAATTTAAAATGGGTGGCGAAAGCCAAACACATTCTGGCTAGGCTTATAAATGCCCTAGGGCAGATAGCCTAGTATGAACCTATGAACCTATTTGACCTTTTTAGCAATTAGTATAATCACTCCCCTTTTCATTTGTCCCCGATATTCTGCTGAATATTCATCCTGAAATCCATTCTTTGTGAAATATGCGTGCTCATTTCTTTTGAAATGCGTTTCCTACAGCACTATTTGCTCTCTGTAATACTTAACATAATTCAACACGTTTTCCTTTTTTTACCATACCTGTAAGGCTATTTACATTCCAAGATAATATGGATAGTATAACTATTATGATCAAAAGCTACTGTCCCCGCCTCTTACACATGTTCAAAGGCGTGCAACTAGGCTAATGGCCCTGGAGCCTTTACAAGCCTAGCCCATAGGATTACCCTGGCATCATAAGTTTTTTTCACATGCATTTCCACCTTCTGTGTTACATGCACACACAGTTTGGCAGGCTGATCTTTTAAAAAAAAAAAAGTCTTCTTCTCATCTCCATATGAACCTATGTCACAGTTTCAAGACTTTTTATTTTAATGAGAACCTTTAAACCAAAAAGTAAAAATGTTTTTATAACAGCCCTATCCCCTATTAACTTAGAACAAGCACACAAAATGAAGTCACAGTCCACCCACAAATTTAACAAAGTCACTCAGTCACTTTTTCTTACAAAGCCATATTTCACAAATATGATTCATGATTTATAGTCTCCCATTTCTTCAATTATCAGTGTTGCCGGTCTTCTTCCTGTTCATCTCAGTCTGTAACACCTGACTCTGGGTGAAGTCCAAGGTACTCCTGGTTCTTCTATTCTAACTCCAGTGTTGCTTTCTCTGTCTCAAGAATTTTCCTTCAATATAGTGGAAAAGGTTTAATTGTCAAAGTCTCTCTCGCTTTATTGTCAGGATGAGAAGCTGAATACCCTTATGCTTGCTGCTCACTTTTTGTTGGATAAACTTTTTTTTTATCCTCATTAGCATGTTCTGCAACAAAATAGGTCTTTAATCCTCCAAGAAAAAATACTCAAACAGCTGGATACAACAGCCTGAATCTCACACCTGCCTCTCAACATTTCCTGTTTGTTGGTATAAATTTGCTTTCCTACTGGCTGGTGTACAGAGAACAATTATTTTCCCCAAGCACTCCGTCTCCAAGTTTTAATACTTTTTCTTTCTGCCACAGTTTTGTCAGGATCAACTCTTTAAGCTAGTATGATTTCATCTTTACTAATAATGGTCTTGGCTCCTTTCTCATGGCCTGGTTTGGAGCATACACTCAAATGTGATCTTTCAGTTAACAAATCCTGCTGTGGAACACCATTCCAATTGCTTATTTGTGCTTTTGTAAAAAAATAACACTGCTTTCTGCTGAACAGCTGCAGGATTCTTCCCAGCTAATGTTTTCTCTCCACTTTTTCTTGTTCATTTTCTTTCAGTCTCTCCAAACAACTTCTTTGCTGACACCCAGGCAGTGTACTTACTAGCCAGTAACAAACATTTATTCAAGCTGACAACAACACTGGTTCATATTTCAAAGTTTCTTTTTTTCATACTGAAAGAGCTGAAATTAAGCTGTTGATCAGTGTACAGCCATCTTGGAAGCCCACATCCCTCAACCTTTCCTAATTCACCCACTCCACCTCTCTGAAGCTTTGCTGGTCAGCACTATAGCACCCCTTGTATATTTCCTACTAATTCTTATTTCTATCCTTCTCACCGTTCACTCTTTTACTCCTGACACAGATTCTCATCATCTTAGTTTTTTCCTACTCTTCACCACGGACATCACTTATCTTCTCAACATCCTTCCCCTATACCATACATAGCACTCAGTCTCAAAAATGGTAAGTTTAAATCCACAACTACTAATCCCCCCTCATATCAAAACCTGCAATCCTCCATGTCATTATCCTACGAGTTCCATGAAGGTACTGCCCTATCACATGCATTCCCCTGCCTGCTTCATGAAGGTGTCTTCTTCCATATGCAAACACACTCATCATTCCAATCCCTTCACAATCTTTTTCTCCTCCTACTCTTTGGTGAGACTGAACTTAATCCTGGTCCTCTGTCTCTTCTCTCACAGCTATCAAACTCCTCTATACAACCTCTAACTTAACGTCTTAGCATTTCACAAATGGACACCTGTATTCTAAACAACAAATTCAATCTTCTTGAGTCTTCATTATCCTGCTATGCTTGATGTCACTGAAATTCAAAACTGAAGATTCTCCAACCATTTATTACAAACACCTACAAAAATGAATGCCCAATGACAAAAAGTGGAAGAACACTCACCCGTTAAATCAAATCCCACCACATCTCTCTTGTTGCCCCCTCCACCTTCCTACTACACACTAATCCACCAGCTGCCTCCACTGCTTCCATCCCTTCTGAACTCACCAGCTTCTTGGTCCAAAAATATAATTTAATTGTCCTTGGTGATCCAATTCTTAACTGGTCACAGCCTCTCCATCAAGGACTAGAACAAATCTCAGCCGATCATAACCTCTCCCAAACTGTTATACATCCCATTCACCTTAACCCTCGGAATAACAGTGTTCTTGTAGCCATGCTTCTGGCTAGGGTTTCTAGGTGATGCTCCATCAAAATTCTCCTTAACTTACTCAGTGATTACTGCCCTATATCATCCTATTGGTCTCTAAAAAAATTCTAAACCAACTTTTTAATGAACATGCAGCTGCTCTGTGATCTACCTACATAGGTGTGAACATAAACAATGCAAACACCTGAACAAAAGTTGTCACTACAAAACCTATAACAAAGGGACTTTGCAAGGGGCAAGCCTCCTACACCCAAACATCCACATTACTCATACATGACAACTTCAGAATCAATGTTTACTGGAAGAAATATAAAAATAAGTCTCCATCTTTGAAGGCAAATCTTGCTATTCGCTTCACATATTAGTGATCTCACATAACAGTGACAATCAATAGTGTGTCTAATATAAGTCTGGAACCCCAACCACTAACTTTTGCCTTTCTGACAAATTCAAGAAAACATTGTTAAAATTCACCTCTGCTCTACTGACTAGAAACCTCACTACTCTTCCCCTTCCCTGTCTATCTCTGACCCCAGTGACAGTCTGAACCCCCAATCTCCTGTTATCCATACAAAAATTACCCTTATCAAATTACTGACACTTTAGTTTTAGTCCACAGCAAGTAGACTGGCTGCCCTTATGGGCCATTTTAAGACTACCCAATTTCCCTTTTTTGGTTTGTGCTTGAATTAACCTATCTCATTTGGTTAGAGATGGCCTTACCAAACCCAAGGTCAATAATTATATATTAACTGGATCATACTACAGAAAATTTGAGGGGGAACCATACATGGGATAACGCATTTAGGAGCTGCTTTGTCAGTTAGCAGTAGAGGCGGCAGTCCTGAGCTAAATGTTCTGTTTCCCATCCATAGGTCTAAGTTGTGCTTGATTATGGACAAGGATGAACTTTGTTTTATGTGGACGGAGAGTCTATTGGAAAGCAGCAGTATTTTCTGCAACCTATACCTGTTCCTCCAAGCTGATGATGTTGCAGAAGATGTTTAGATCCTTAGATTATGTGGATGGAGAGTTTACTGGAAAGCAGCAGTATCTTCTGCAAGCTATACATGTTCCTCCAAGCTGATGATGTTGCAGAAGATGTTTAGCTCCTTAGACAGCATTTCTGAAGCGGTTTCACTTGCTGGTTTACATTAAAATCAATCAATACTGGGTCCAAGGATGCCTTGTATGCCAGACAAAGGGCATCTCTTACAAGTCTGTATGACACAGAGTATACGGACAGGTCTTTGTGTCAGGCCATGTAGGACATATTGTTTAGGCCTTGTTTACTTTTAATAAAGTATTTCTGTGAACGTTCCAGTTTTTGTGCGTGCCTGGACACATACATATTTCCATGGCAACTACTATCCCTGGCTAACCCCTGAGCTTAAACATCTCATTATGTTTCATTTTATTTTATTTTACAAATTAATAAAAAGGTAAGTGAGCTGGTCTACAGTCCTTTTTCAGTCAAGTTCTGGGTACAAGATAATTGGCAAGTATTAATAAACACACACACATATATATATATATATATATATATATATATATATATATCTTAAATATATATATATATATATATATATATATATATATATATATATAAAAAACATATATTTAAGATATATTCAACATATAAAAACATGTGCATGCATAAGTGGCAAGTTTTTTTTTTTTACATAAACACATTAGTAGCAAGTAAGCAGCAGTATATTTTTATAATCTTAGAAATTATTTATACATTCTGTACAAGTATGTAGAAGAGAAATATGCTTGTAATGTGTTGTGACACGATCATTGTAAACAGAATAGGTGCTCTTACATTTGTTTTGTAGAAACTGACCAGGGTTTTTTTATATAAATCATCAGTTTAAACAATACCCCAACAAGCCTAACCTACTCTCCCCCATCATTGGTGTTGACATACTAATGGATTTCTTCACTTCCTCTCAAACACACATCCTACCCTTGTCTTCTGATCACATACTACTTCCCCATTTACAACAGCCGCTAGCAACACCCCGGATATCAAAGTCTTTCATCCCAGACCTTCCATGCTAAAATGGTCTCCAAGCTTACTGATGCTATTCCAAGCAAAATGTGTCCCACCGATCACCCTAAATTTCCAAAGCTTGCCACGAAGAAACATTTCTCAGGAATGAAAAAATGCTGCAATAATACCAACACCTAAAATTCCTTATACTTCACAACTAAAGCACTGTAGAATCATCATCATCCCTGCCACCTTTATAGAAAACCATGAGAAAACTAGTACATAAACTTCCTGAACATATCCCCTTCTAGTTTCTTAGCAATTCCCAGCATGGTTTGAGGCCAGCATTTAATTAATACCAAAGATGTACTGTCCATGATTCTTGACTTCATATTTTCCAATATGGCTAAAGTTCTTCTAAATGTGCTTGTGGACCTGAAATTTGCCTCTGACCTGGTTATCCACTCTCGCCTCTCCTAAACTCTATTTTTGCGGAATCACTCAACAATAATTAGCTAACCAACTGCCCCGTTTCTCTCTCTCTACACTGGCATTCTAATATTTTTGCTCTGAAAACAAAGGCCCACCAACGTTCCACTCTTGACTCCATTTTTTCTTCCGTTTTTAAACAGGTTTCCATGAGAGAATTTTCAAAGTGTTAGGTCAAAAAGTACAGTTGTGTCCACTTACCATAAACGTATACATTCAAGTGCATTCATTGTTGCATTCATTACATTTGGGTTATCTGCTTGCAGTAGCCCTCAGTCAGCCTGATTAACAAAGTCTTGGGTCCTGAGTCAGTTGCTGTCCCTTCTTCCATGACGTCAGGTCGTCAGGGGTATAAAACATGCAGCCGAAGCCATTACATCAGTTTTTCTTGCCCCGGATGTCAGGTGCCCCCCTAATGGAAAGCAATCAAATCTACAAATACAAGGATATACCTCCAAAAAAAAAAAAACAAATACACCAAAAAGTTTTTAGAGCATAGTAAGTGAGAGTAGAGGTATAGCCAAAAGAAGAAAGGGGGCTGGAGGGAGGGTAACCAGGACTGCAACAGTGAATACACTCTAACATCTACATTTATGGTAAGTGTACACAACTGTACTATGTTCTTCGTGTTTCAATGTTGCAGTCATTACATTTGGGTAGATTCCCAAAGCTACGGTGGGAGGAGGAATTTAAATAGAATGAGGACCAGCTATAAGGCCCTGCAAGACTGCAGTGGCAAAACCAGCTCTGGATTTAGAGAAAATTAGCAAATGATAATGCTTGGTGAAAGTATGTACAGAACTCCAGGTAGTAGCTTCTAGGATTGTCCCTAGTAGGGACGCCCCTGAGAAAGGCTGCAGAAGTAGATGCAGCCCTGGTTGAATGGGGTCTGATGCCCTGTGGGATAGGTTTTCCATGGTGCTTATAGCAAAAATGAATGCAGTGACCATTTTGAAATGGTTTGTTTTGAAATAGCTTTCCCCTCTGTCCCTGCAGCAAATGCCACTAACAGTTGTTCAGACTTTCTTTGAGATTTAGTCCTGTCCAAGTAGAATCTAAGCTGCCTCTGCACATCTAGAGTGTAGTATTCGTTCTCCTTTGTTCTGTGGGTTAGGAAAGAAGGTAGGCAAAATGAATGGACTGATTAACGAGCCACATTGGATACCACCTTGGGCATGAAAGAGGGATTGGTTCTGAGGGACATCCTGTCCGCTTGAAAGATGATGAAAGGTTCAACTGCCATAAGGGCCTGTAATTCAGATACCCTTCATGTAGAAGTGATTGCTAAAAGGAAAGCTATTTTCCAGGAAAGAAATTTTAAATCTGCAGTAGCAGCTGACTCGAAAAGAGGAAGAATGAGTTTCTCCAAGACAAAGTTAAGATCCCAGGCTGGAGTTGGAGCTCTCCTGGGTGGCCTTAAATTTTTGGCCCCTCTGAGGAACTGCTTGAGCAGTGGGTGAGAGAAGAGGGGAAAGCTCTGTGCTATGAGCTGAAATGGCTGAGGCCTGAATTTTGATGGAGGAAAAAGACAAGCCCTTATGAAGCATCTCAGTCAAGTATTGTAGAATCTGAGGGTAAACTGGGCACTGCTGCGGTCATTCCTTGAGATTGGTTCCAGGCACAGAATCTTTTCCATTTTGCAGCATAAGATTTTCAAGTACTAGGCCTCCTTGCCTCTAAAATGATATCCATCACTGATTTACTGAGGGATGGTAAAAGAGAGATTAGGTAATTAGCCAGGCTGCTAGGTTCAGGGTTTGCAGCTGAGGGTGCAGAATCTGGTTCTCCTGCTGAGACATCAGGGAAGGAGTCTGAGGCAGGTGCCATGGGGCCAAGCGTGACACACTGCGCAAGAGTGGATACCACTGTTGGCGAGGCCAGTATGATGCAATTAAAATCGTTTTTGGCCTGTCCTGTTTGATCTTTAGTAGTACCTTGGAGAGCAGAGGCAGAGGAGGAAAGGCATAAACTGATATTCCAGCTGAAGGATAGAGCATCCACTTTCCAAGCTAGTTTGTGGGGAATCCTTCTACAAAATTTGTCCAATTGATGGTTCTGGGGGGAGGCAAACAGGTCTATATTTGGGCTCCCCCATTTGCTTGTCAACATGTTGAAAATCCTTGGTTCCAGTTTCCACTCATGTGGGTCCATGAGGTTTCTGCTTAGTCCGCACGCCAGTGTATTTTGTTTTCCTGGCAGGAATTGGGTTTGTAGATTCACTGGTAGCGCAAGGCTGTGTTACACAATGCCAAGGCTAGTCTGCAGAGGGGGTAAGAATGTGTACCCCCCTGCTTATGTACCACATGACAGTGGTGTTATCCATCTTTACCATTAGTTGTCCTGGAAGAACGTGGTCCTTGTAGGCTGTCAGAGCATTCTGTACAGCTAAGATTTCCTTTTGATTTATGTGCAGGTGCATTTGACTTTGGTTCCATTGCCCTGAATGCATTTCCCTGCTAGATGAGCCCCCCATACATAGTCTGATGCATCTGTTGTTAAGATTTGGGCGGCAGGGGGTAATGTGAATGGCAGTCCCCTGTTTTGGTGGCAGGCCTCTACCCACCAAAAGAACTCTAACATATGAAACTGGCAGTTTAAAGCCCTAATGGCCAAGGTTGCAGAAGTGTAAACTTTCTTACCCCATCTGTCCAGTGCCCTGGAGTCTCTATCAGAGGGGGTAGGATTTTTAGCAGTAGAAGCCTTAATGCCCATAGGTCCCTGTGAAATAGTCTCTGGATCCGCAATAGGAATTTTAAAAAGGAACTTATGAGAAACCGGAACCCTGTAACATCTGTCAGGTTTTCTCTCCTCCTGAGGCAAAGAATCAGGAGCCAAACTAGATTCTGAAAAGGCATCATCAACAATGTCCAGTACAGGAGGCATAGCTAAAGGTCTATGCTGAGGCAGGAGTAAGAAATCCCTAAGCCTCTTTTCTGAATCAGAAAAGTCCTGGCTTTCCCAGTGGAAATGCTCCCTTAGAGTATGTAAGGTCTCACCAAAAGAAAAATCCTCTGGAGGGGAAGCAGAAGGAACAGAGTCCTCTGCATCAGAATCCTCATAAGTAGATAAGGGCAAATCCAGACCATCAGAAAAATCAGAATCCTGTTCAGAAGATTCATAAACAACTTCAGTCCTAGGTCTTTTAAAAAGGGGGAGGTTGGCTTCCCCTGATTAGAGTTATAAGATCTTCAGCCATTCTTATTTGTTTTTTAGATATAGAGGCCTGAGCATGCGGCCTGGGCGTGGGTTTCTTAGGCATGGTTTGAGATTTTGGCTTAAAAGAAGAAGGAGGCATCAGTTTAATATTCAAGTCCATAGGCCTGAATACACCCTCAGAATCCGATGCCTGCACAGCAGCTCCGGACCCATCCAAGGTAGAGACATCTGCAGGTTCCACAGCTGAAGCATCTCGCGGCATACTGGACTCCAAATGGGTCTCAGTAGAGGCCTGCAAATCAGAAGTAGCAGGTATCAGGGGCTGCAAAAACGCCTCACTGAGTACCAGTGAACTGGTCACTGGCTTAGGAGAAGCGTCGTTGGCAGTTTTGGACCTTGGCGGTCTGTCTCTGTCTATCTTTGCGTTTTTCAGAATCCTGGTAGTCAGATGGCTAACCGATAACATTTCTGGACAATTAAACTGAGAATTGAAATATTTAGAAGCGAAAATATACCGACGATGGAGAGTGCGCTGATTAAATAAAGCACAAAACCGACAACAAGGTACGTCGTGGTCAGGGTCTTGACAAGGAATACGGTATGAATGAAAATCTTTGTGAGGTATTTGCTTTCTACAAGTAATGCAACTTTTACTGACATCAGTAAGGAGCAAAAAAAAGTTTCATCAATGGGGTACTTAGATTTAGTTGAAGACTTTGGCTATGAAACTTGAAAACAAAAATTTCAGGAGTCGGCTGACCGGCACTTGCAAACTGCTTCTGCTTCGGGCACCGCACAGCAAGAAAGACTGATGTAATTGTGTCAGCTGCATGTTTTATACCCCTGACGACCTGATGCCATGGAAGAAGGGACAGCAACCGACGCAGGACCCAAGACTTTGTTAATCGGGCCGACTGAGGGCTACTGCAAGCAGATAACCCAAATGTAATGACTGCAACAGTGAAACACGAAGAACATCAGTAATGTAATCAGACTTGCTTTTCATAATGTCCTTGATGATCTTTGTTACTGTTTCCTTAGCAGTAACATCATTCTCCATGACAGTAAACACAAATCTTGCTTTTTTTTGCACCACAAAGACTGGCTGATAATCCTTTATTATCTGAAACCCAGGTAACACTGTCTTAGATACCAACATATAAACAGATGGACATTGGTCTTCACCATTCTCACTCCTTCCACTTAAATGTAGTAACCACCTCCAAAATTCTACCAAAACTCAAAAACTGCTATAAATGTGTCATCCATATCACCACAGAATCTCCCTACCAATTAGCATCTTTGCTTACTCTCTCCCAATTTTAAAAATGACTTAAAATATGTAAATATATCACCCTTGCTGACCAATGCACACATCACAGCCTTCTACAATAAGTGACCATTACTTTTCCCATAAGTCAATGAACCACATATCCGTTTTCTTTTGCCCTTTACAAAACGTTACTTAGACTTCTGCCATCATATTATCTGCAAACTTAATGTAAATAATAATCATTACCAACCCATATCTTCCTTACCTGGGATGATCACCCTACAAGGGCTTCCCTTTTCTTTGTCGATCACAGAAAATTCCTCTTCAAAAATAACTTAGCCAGCATTGTGGAACCTTTACCTAATATTCCCCTCTACAACCTTTCCATACTTCTCAGTACATTTTTAACTATCTTTCTATTTGCTATATTTGTGCTACTGCAGAACATGTAAGCATACTATTATTTCACCCTGCAAACATTCTATACCCTATTGCATACTTGCAATATTGCTGCTTACCCTGCAAATATTCTATACCTAACACCATCTTAAAATACTAATCTGCAATTTAATATAAATTTTGTGTCTGTTTACTTGACATCATTTTCTTACTTTACGATTTCCCCCTTAATCCAACACAGAGAGACAAGGGAACTGCAGCTTCTCCAACACTCAGTGGAAGTACGGCATAAATCATTTGATTTAAATCTGTTTGATTTAACTGTAAATGCTTATAGATCAAACACTGTTGTATGTTTTCTAAATTTAAATCACTCATTATATTAATTAGTGAATTTGTGTACGATTTGTTGGCTCCAATTCATTTAACTACCAATTTTACCTGTTGGCTCAGGCTGTGGCTGATAAGGTTTCTGTGACCAAGTCCACTTACAACTAACAAAAATAATTGGGTATGCATCAGTTTAATATGAAACTATGAAGGAGCTAAGAAAACAATAGTGACTATTGTAAGTTAAATTCACAAAATTCCCATTAATACACCCTAAGCATTAAAAAAGAACAGTCACTGTACTGTTTACTGCTTGCTTGCTTACAGCAAGTATATGCAATAAAATCGAGCAAAGTTAGACAATTATACAACTTTTACCAGAACTCAAACTTTTGAGAGACTTGAACTTGCACAGTAACATGATTAAGAGTACAATTTATGCTATGCAGAAAGGAGCATCTGCACTCCCTCTCCTAGAAATGAAACAGAATCTGCTACAATGAAGAAAACTAAACTGGGTCCCATTTTAGGGATTTCTCTCATCAGGTATGACTTCCCCCAGCAATGCTTCAAAGTTTCTTCTAAACCACTAAACTAGAGATCCCAAACAAGCTTCAACTATTTTATGCCTTACATTACACAGTACTTTTGATAAGTCATGTTAGTGCTACAGTGGATTTCATATATGGTACTGTCTTCAGAGCATTTCACTTAAGCAATCTTTCTTGTTAGGTGCTTCATCTTAAAAAAAAAAAAAAAAAAAAAGAGAGAGAGAGCATATTCCGAGGGAAAGAAAAATACTGTTTCCATTTCTGTTGTGCATTTAATGTTCTGTGAATATGGCTTTTCATTTCACATATCCATAAGCCTGATATCTGCATTTCATATGCTAAAAAGTCATGTGAGGTGACCAACAGCAAGTACTGAAGTTGTTGAAATGTCTCATAAACCATTTTAATTCCACATTTGAACAAAATAAGTAAAAGTACAATACACAAATGTGTGCATACGTTTTATATATATATATATATATATATATATATATATATATATATATATATATATATATATATATATATATATATATATATATATATATATAGATATATATATATATATATATATATATACATACATATATATATATATATATATATATATATATATATATATATATATATATATATATAAAACTGCGGTGGTGGTGCTGCGGGTAGCATTGTCGCCTCATAGAAAGACGTTGTCCTGTTCGATTCTCAGCTAAAGCGTCTTCTCTATGGAGACATGCGTGAATGGGCGTACCTTCGTTGAAGGTTGTGCGTCAGGGCTGGCAACTTAAACCTTTGGTTCTACTGTGTATGATCAAACTAATTTATTGTCAAATTGAAAATAAAAAAGTTGGAAATCACACAATACCAAAAACAATATTATAATAATAAATTAATTATAATCTTTTTCTTTTGGCTGCTCCCATTAGGGGTCGCCACAGTGGATCACCTGTTTCCATTCCTTCCTGTCCTCTGCATCTTGCTCTGTCACACCAACCACCTGCGTGTCCTCTCTCACCACATCCACAAACCTAATCTTAGGCCTTCCTTTTTCCTCCCATTACCTGGCAGCTTCATTCTTAGCATCTTTTTCCAATATACTCTGCATCCCTCCTCAGCACATGTCCAAACCAACGTAATCTTGCCTCGCTGGCTTTGTCTACAAACCTTCCAACCTGGCCTGATCCTCTAATATACTTATTCCTACTCCTGTCCACCCTTGTCACACCCAGAGCAAATCTTAACATCTTTAACTCTGCCACGTCCATCTCCGACTCCTGCCTTTTTGTCAATGCCACCGTCTCCAACCCATATAACATAGCTGGTCTCACTACCCTCTTGTAGACTTTCACTTTCACTCTTACTGGTACTCGTCTGTCACAAATCACTCCTGACACCCTTCTCCACCTACTCCATCCTTCCTGTACTCTTCCACACTCACCATTATTCTGAAATGTTGATCCCAAGTATTTAAACTCATCCACCTTCACCACCTCTACTCCCTGCATCCTCACCATTCCTCTATCCTCCCGCTCATTCACACACATATTCTGTCTTATGTTGTGCCCCCACACACACACACACACACACACACATACACAACACTAGCCTCAAATTAATCTGAATAGTGGCAGTGTTATGGGATTTTTTTTAAAAAGGTAAGGTATAAAGTTAGGGTCGAGGGAAGGGGCAGTGTTATGGATAGCACCCATTACTAAAGAAGGCTGGGGGTGGAGCCTCCGTGCGCCACCTCAGTAATGACTGCTAACCCTAAAGCTGCCCCTTCCCTCAACCCCAACTGTGCACCTTACCTTCATAAAAACATTCCCGAAACTCTGACCCTACACAAGACACACTCAAAACACATGAATGTTCACAAACACAAACACTATCTATCCCCTAACCTAATCCTGACCTTAACCCTAAAATACACAAACATGCACACAACATACAACACCTATCCTTTACTCATCCCTGACCCTAACCCTAACTCAAATACACACACACACTCTCACCATTATATACCATTGACATGTGCACTACTTGGTTACTCGTACCACTGACAATAAACCAAATCCCTTGCATTTGTCGAAGAAACTGTATTTGACAAAAAACAGAGGACCAAGTGGTTGATGCATGTACTGCTTAAATTTGAACTGTTGAACTGGGTATGCTGATTTAAGCAAATGCCAGGATAATTGAAAAGTTACTGTCTGATCACATTTAAATTTGACAGTAGAGTGTACTAAGAAATAATTCTCCCCACTGTTGTGCAGACTCAGAGTCATCATGTTTGTGTGTATTATATATATACATGGTTCTATATTATTTATCTGAATATGCATTTGACTTAAAAATGTAATCAGAGGCTACAAATGACTGAAAACTCATTTGACTAACTGAAAGAATTCTACACAACAAATACAGAATAAAAAGTTTTTTAATTATATATACTAACTCCAAGGTTACACACCTTTGGAGAAAGGAAAAAACACACACACAAAGTGAGTCAGTGCGATCACACAACATACAAATACCTACAGATCCAGAGGCACAACATGAGCACAGCAAGTCCACAAATCTTATTTTTGTACACGCACACACGTAGATATATATTATGGTTTACTATCAAAATTTGGAATGGCAGTTGTACGACTGCCGCTTAGTCGAAATCACGTTTCCCAAGGTTCGCAATGCCAAACTGCAATATTACAAACCACAACAACAAATGTAAAGCTGCATTCGTTATTAAGAGTTCGGCATTGCGATTGGAGATCATGGTACAGTGGGGAGTGGGCAATTTCCCATTATCCTCACTGTAGTGCAATCTCAGAGTTGGTATATATAAGTTGCAGGGAGTGTGGGGGTGCAGGGGGGTTTGCCCCCCCCCCCTGCAAAATGTACACACTAACATGGAATTTCGATTCCAAAACTTCGGTGTTGTGAATAGGGCCATCGCTGTTATCAGTTATGATATTTTGAACTAAACGGTGAGTACATTTTCAAGTTTTTGGTTTGGCATTGTACATAAATTCACAACTGCCATTCTACATTTTGATAGGAAACCATATATTTTATATATTTCTGTATCTATATGTATAGCTATACATACCTATATAACTATATATATATATATATATATATATATATATATATATATATATGTGTGTGTGTGTGTGTGCAAATTTATATCAGCTTCCAAATGAAACTTGTAATCCACAAAATGAAACAGCTTTTCAGGCAAAACAATAAAGCCCTGAGCAGTGCAAGCTTAGAAAATTGTGAAAAAACCCACAGACAGCTCAGCACACTTCAGTTCACTTTATTCCACAGAAACACTGCACATTAACGCTCCACCATATGTTTTCGTTTTTAAAAATCATTTCAGGAGGTTTTCGGTCATTTGTAGCCTCTGATTACATTTTTAAGTCAAATGCATATTCAGATAAATAATATAGAACCATGTATATATATAATACACACAAACATGATGACTCTTGAGTCTGCACAGGAAGTGATTTTTGAAACGAAAACATATGGTGGAGCGCTTGATTTGGTAATATTTGCCCACTCTTCCTTGCAAAAGCTCTCCAAATCTGTCATATTGCAAGGGCATCTCTTGTGCACAGCCCTCTTCAGGTCAATAGCAAAGAGTTTATTTTCCACTAATTGCTAAAAGTCATACAGCCTATAAGTGGAAGCTATGGGATTCAATCTCAAGAACATCAGTTTGGTATTTAATATAAAACCATTTATCTTAGCACTATCTGAGTTTTAAGTTACATAATACTTTTTCTATCATCTCCTACAATGTTATTATTGATTCATTTGTACATATAACTGTCAGTATGTCATGAATGAAAAAAGGTTGCAGCAGTTCAGCACAACTGTTAAATAAAAAAACTGTTAAATAAAAAAAGCAAATAAAAGTAGACAAACCTGTCCTCTATTATTGTTGTGTTTAGGTCCATCTTATTTTAGTGTAAAGTGATAACAGAAGTAATATGACTTTCTGTTTTTTTGTATTTAGTTGTTCATGATCAGGTTACAACCTTCCCTCTCCGCTGTGCTGTGGTGTACGTCTAAATATTCATGCATGTTGAGAATTTTTGCTTTAAGCAGGATCTGAACATGTATCAACTGCTTTGGAAGCCACTAGGTTTTGCATCACACCTTCAAAGGTTGTTGCATACATGTATAACTGTGCTATTGAGTAGCCTGCAAGCTCCTGATGACATGGGCTCTCAATATTGCAAATGTATCAAAACTGAACTTATGAAATATGGTTTAAGAAATGTGAGTTATTGCTCTGCACTGCTTTGTAACCATCTATTTTCTCTGTTTAGCCAGATAACAGAATCTGTGCAAACTGACCTATGAACAGATTTCCCTACATACAGAATTAAAATGTCTTTAATCCTATAAACAGGCAGTCTGGAATATGATGGATATGAAAGTGATACTTCCGAGTAGGCATTTCTCTGCGTTAGTTACTGAATACTGGAGACTTTCAGGAAAAGTCATCAAATATCTGACATTTAGTCCTACATATGATCCTCACTCAGAGTGAAAGTCCACTGGTAAAGACAGATGATTAATGCCATACCCTGCATATCTCACAGTGAATGCCATCATGCGTCTTCACTCACATGGAAAACCAAGATATATGGCTCTGATCCCACTTCTGTTGATGTGTCAGCCTGAGTCATAATACTGGTTTATCAGATGTGGGTAGAAATTATCTTTTTTCTTCCAAGAATTTAAAATCTGAAGATATTTGATGTTTCCATTTTACAAAAAGATGAAAATATATACTGTCACTTCTAAGTGGTATAAGGACATACTTCTCATCTTCCACACTAAAGACACAGCATTATAACTGGTCTTAAAATTTTAAGTAAGGAATTTCATGCCACAAAATGAATGAAAGGGGTAGATGGATGCTCTTAGGATCAGAAATTAGTGTTACAATGAAATGTTAGACATTCCTCAAAAACAGCAGAACCTCTCATTAACAGCCCTATTCACATTTTCAAACCTGCTGCATAAAATAATAGATTTAAAAATGTTGGAGTTTGTATCTTCTTTCCATACTATCACTACCACACTTCAAAATCTTAATGATCCAAGACCTGGGGATATACAGGAAGTAACAGACACAGGAGAGAGTAGCAAAGTAATGAACGCAGGGCATGGAGGTCAAATATGGGGCAGATGTCTGACACACAGTTTGCCTTGTTTAATACATGTGAATGACAATCCACAAAGAAAGGAATGTTAAAAAAAAAGTGGCAATCTAAGCTTGATACAGGAAAGGGACAGAAGCAGGGGAAAGTGGTAAAGTAATGACAAGGAGGTCAAAAGGCACTGTGGCACAAGATTCTGATCTGCAGCTTGTCTTGTTTAATATGTATGTATGCAATGCAGCAAAGAGGGAAATATATATTTATGAAAGTGACATGAAACTCCACGATATGACAAACACAAAAATAAGTCAGAGGTGACTGCAATTAAAATAAATCAAGAGAAACTAAAATGAAGTTCCATAAAATTATCGACTTTAAGTGCAGTGTTCGCCAAAGTTATACTCACTAGCAGGACCCTTACACAAAATATTGAATAATAGTGGACCTCTGAGTGTGTGTGTGTGTGTGTGTGTGTGGGGGGGGGGGGACGACGACGACTCAGATAAAACAAAAAAAGAGAGAAAAACAAAAAGAATGACCACAAACAAAATTACCTTGTTTATGACATGCGGGTGTAATGAAGCACTCGCAAAACAACACTTCGATAACACAACAGGAAAGGAAGAGTGGCCATTACGCTGAAGATACTTTCTGGACACTTTGCAGAGAGTACATTATAGCAATAACCCACGCCTGGGTGTGGGTGATGCTGGATTTACCCACGGCTGGTGTGGTTTGGTCATGAGGGCGAAGCCAAAGTGGCCAAACAAAGCCAACTGTGGGTAAATCCAGCATTATCCACACCCAGGCGTGGGTTATTGCTATTATACAATGACATTATGTAAGAAAAAAAATAATTACTTTTCTTAAATAATGGCATTATATAATGCCTCCTTGCTGCCCTTCCGCAGCTGTCTGGTATTTTGCGGCAGTTCTGATGTACTGCGCATGAGCAAGCCTACGCAGTACATCAGAGCTGTGGGCAAAAGCAACGGAGAAAACAAAATCTCCGTTGCCTTTTAAAAACTGTTTCACTATGTTAAATGAGTTTAACATAGCGAGACAGCTTTAAAAAAAGCAACAGAGAATATCCGTTGCTTTTTTAAAGCTGTCTCGCTATGTTAAACCCATTTAACATAGCGAGACAGTTTTGAAAAAAGCAATGGAGAAAGCAAGATCTCCATTGCTTTTTAAAAACTGTTTCGCTATGTTAAATGAGTTTAACATAGCGAGACAGCTTTAAAAAAAGCAATTGAGAATCTCCGTTGCCTTTTTAAAGCTGTCTCGCTATGTTAAACTCGTTTAACATAGCGAGATAGTGTGAAGCAATGGAGATCTCGCGTTCTCCATTGCTGTAAAAAAAAAAAACAGTTATAGTAATGGAAAAAGTCTGGGCGACTGGACCTTTTTCCATTACTATAACTCTGATTTACAACGTGCATGCTGACCAATCAGCGTGCACGTTTTTGAATATTTAATGGGGGCCGTTGTATAATGCTTAAATACCCAACTAGAAAGGAAGGAATCCAAAGTACCACTTCAATGCAGTCATCTCTTTCACTGATTTGCATATTAGCCATATCCCGACCCAGCACTACAGCATACAACTCTATACACTAGACAGCCAGTCCTCTAATTTTGACATGCTGATGTTTAAAACTGCCAACCTTCCAAACAAAGCAATAGCACCCACTGGGCTGTCATCTTCAGGAATGGCCCTTGAAGGAACAGAGTTAATTTCAATGCCAAGGTCAGACAAGTCAAAGGAGATGAAGAATTGCATCTTTCAGCCCTCACTTTACTAGATGGGATAAATTACATCTCTTTCCTCTTGCTGACTTAATCTCACTCTTCACCTACCAAAGAATGAAGATAAGTAGATAACTGACTGCTCATAATGTAAAAGATCATAGAACTGCAGGAAAGACAAGACCAAGCTTTCTGACCATATGTCTCACACCTGTAGTTTGGCACACAAGTTTATGACTGTGCCTCTAGACCTAACCCCCTGCAGCACTCATGGATTTGATTCCTAACTATCCACTGTGTAAATCAGATCAAATAATTTAACCAAAACATACTCACAGGCCTCCCCTGAAAAGTAACTGCCAGTTCAGTGGGCTTACCCAGTTAACAAATGTTTCTTTATTCCATTCTACCTTTCCGCCATAAATGGCAGGATATCTAAAAGGGACCAATAATTGATATCTTCTGGCTCTTCGCTCTAATGTGTTCATCATTATCCAACAGATAAGAAGCTAGAGCAATGCCACTGCCAATCTCTCAGATGGGAATAGTGTAAAGCTCCAGTTCCTAACACTTACGTTTGGTAGCCTATGTTCAGTCTTAAATTCAAATTGCTAGTTCTCTAATTCTGCAGCCTGAGCACAGGTACAAAGGGATGGTTTTAACTATGACAGCATATGTAGTTATCATACTATAACCTTTTACTACACTGCTTCAGAACCGCCTCATCACTGAAGACAGTTCTAAGATCAGCCCACCAACCCTGTCAACAAATGATAAATGATAAATATATTATAATCTCATAATTTTATGACTTCTGAGGAAAGTAAGTTGTTCAATGACTACTTGCCATCTTTTAAACTGTAGCTAGGGTTTCAACAAACTGAAAGGTTAAAAGGGTGATGTTCTGACAGTGGCCTGTCTGTTTTGATGATGTCTCAACACTTGGTAAACTGTAACAGGGTGGTATTACAGTACAATGTGCTATAAACTGAACTGTATCTTTCAGAGATTGGAATAAAACCCATATATTAAAACCAGCATGTGCTGTAATACTGATCAAGGCAGTTAATAAAAAACACTTCAGGGCCAACCTCTTAATACTAGGTATTGTCCACCATGTTCCATCATATAAACACACACAAAAGATAATGATGTTAAACAGGAACACATCATCAGATGTTTGGCTGAAGTAGAACCCTTTGCAAGTTAGCCGACTTTGCAATCCAAGTACTTGTAAACTGATTCTCCATACCATACATATATGTACACAAATGCATACCTAGTACACACACACACACACACACACACACACACACACACACTTTCTTTGACTTCTAATTCTCACCAGAAATGCACTATAAATAAATATGTTCAAAACTTAAAAGCTTGGTTAGCCTTCTACAAAGTAAGTTCCCTGGCCTCAAACTTTGGAAATAAGTGAGCTACTGGTATTTCTTTCTAGGATGATGTCATACAATGCAACTCATTAAGTACTTTATAAAGTATATACCAGTTGTTGAAGCACCACAAGAGAAAGAGTTAATTTAATGAAAAGCTTGTTCTAGCAATGAGCACCTTCATTGAGCACTGAAGTTATGCCTTCACAAGGCTCAATTGTAAAGCAGGTCTGCGGTCCCAGGACCACTACATCATGAACAAGGGTCACCATTTTTCATTTTTTTTTTTTTATGACAGCAAGTTGAGGCAGTGGGAACACGTTTGATGATGCTTACTGAGGTTTATATGCTTTACCATAAATAGATACCTGGTACAGCAAAAAGAAAATGCTGTTCATTTTCTGCCTTGTTCACTGCAGAAATATTTCTGGATTTTCAAATACTGGTCTCAAGAGGATATGGGGGTCAGAATAGTAAAGGTGGAATCCCTTAGATGCAGTGTAGTCTAATGTGGACCTCTTGGTAACAAGGGTAAAAGTGGAGCCATTCAGATATCAGACTGGACTATTCCCTAGTGTCTCTGTCGGTAGATGTCTGCAGCCTTCTCATTATCACAGGTGCATGAAGCAAAGCATCTGCAAGTATTCAGTGTTTAAAAAATGAGCAATAAAAATAACTGCTTAAATGTAAAACTTCAGTGTTAAAGCTTACATGCTTACATACTTGACAGTTTAAATAATTGAGGTGAACAATAAACTGAATCCAGCATTGCTGATAAAAAAGTACTTCTGCTGAATATAAACATTCCTCCACGGCAGTTAAAAAAAAATCATACTTCTGCTAGTCTTGAAGTTGGCTGTTATGAAAGTTAGTGTATCAGCAAAGTGACTACTCAGTTTTACCTTCAGTGTGTTCCTCAGACAGTATATCACATATTGTTCAAATGAGAAGCTATGGAGGTATCAGAGCATTCTCCCAAAATGACACCAGCAGAGATGGTCATAGAAGCTCTCTGCAACCAGCTCTGAAAACAAGTGCATTAATGAGATAGCTCTTTGCTATGCATGTGGGGAAGGTTACAAGCAACTCTATTACTAGAAAAAATCTTCACAGCTCACTAACTCCACTGACAGAGTCCTCCAGCCACCCCCCCCCCCCACACACACACACAGACTATACTAAATGCTCAGCTGAGTCTGATTACAGAGCATGAGCACAAATGCTGGGGAGCCTGCCTGGGTGGGGGGCTGACAGAGACAAAGCAATTAGGTTCACAGATGTGTACTAGGCTAATGACCACTGGGGCCTTGCTAAGCCTGGCCATGCATTACAAATATCTGACATGTTCTGGTACCCTTGATGAGTGAATAAGGGGCTTGGGAGATTAACTACTTACAGAATGCCTGTGTCCATTTGAAACATAGGTGTCAAACCAGGGAATAATTTCCTTTTCCCCATCTGATTGCTCAAGTTACACCTGCATTGGGTTAGGGAAGAACTCTGCCTCACATGGATGGGGAGCCCGTTTCAGAGAAGTGGTAGTCTATGGGATACATACCAGTCTCTCCAGCAGGTTTTATTTATATCGCATGCAAGGTTTAAGTCTTTAGAAGAGGTAATTCTGGTATTTTTATTTTTTTTGTAGATAAGCAGGAGGTCCATCAGGGTGGGGTCTGACAATGCCTTTCATGCCAAGCATAGATCTCTCCTCAACAGCCTTTAGGAGACAGAATACAGGGATAAGGTTTTGCGGTGGTCTGCATAGGACATGTTGCTTAAGCCCTGTATCCTCTTAGTGATGAACCTCTGCGGACGTTCCAATTGCTGGATGTGTCTGGTTAAATACATACCTAAGAGGGCATTGTACTCAATGACAGGTCTGATTAATGCCAAATACAGTGGAACACTGACCTCCTCAGAACTAGATGCCATGCCTTTGTTTAGAAGTTGCACAACACAGAATGATTTCCTCAAAACTGTAAACTCATGATGGTCAAAGACTAGACTGCTGTCTAAGTGTCCCCAAGTCCCTTACTTCTGGTGTGTTGTCAATATGATAGTAAACAAGGGGTGGATGACTTGGTACTTAGTTTTATTCCATGGTTCTGACATCAGTTATTTGTCTTTGTCAGCCCTTCCTGGAGAACACTGATGTCGGTGAGGGATTCTATGACTGCTCTTAATTTGCAATCTGCAAATTTTGCCATCCAGATGCCCTTCACATTGACTTCAGAGAGGTAGATGCCAAAAAGAAGCGGTCCCAGGACTGATCCCTGAGAGTCTCTGCTGGTGACTGGCCTCTTTGTAGAGGTGGACTACCCAATTCTAACTTCCTGGGTCCTGTCTGTGAGCCAGCTGGCTATCCACCAGGTAACAAGGGTTTATATCCAACCCCCTGAATTTTTCAACAATGACTGTGTGTGGCATTGTGTCAAATGCCTTAGCCAGGTCAAAGTAGGGTAGTGTGAACTGTTTTGCCCTTGTCCATTGCGTTGGTGACCTTCTCAAAGAAGTCCATCAAGTTGAGTAGGCATGACCTACCCTTGACTAAACCAAACTGGGTTGGGTCCAGTGTCTGGAGGTTTCTCACTTCATTATTGACCACATTCATGAGAATTCTTTCCACAGTTTTGCACATGAAACTAGTGAGACTTAAGGGTCTTTAGTTTACATGGTGTGTAGATAGACTGCCTATGTACAAAGGCATGGAGGTTGCTGTTGTACATTCATGGTTCACAAAGCCTGTTAGGAGTATACAGTTAAATAGTGATTCCAAAGGGCTGACCGGTCATGTTTTATGTTATTTAGAAGCAGCCTGGGATACTGTCTAAGCTCATCAATACAGTGGTCTTGGACACACAGAAAGCACCGAGGACCTATTCCCTGAATATAATAGGGGGAAGTTATATTCGATGGTACATCCTGAGGGGGAGGCTAAGGTAAAAAGATAGAAAGTTAGAGCTGAATTTGTCTGCCAGTACGTTTGTTATACCTTCTGGATCAGTACAGGTGGCTTCATTAACAATGAGCTCTGCACACAATTGTGTATTGCCTTCGGGTTTGCACACATAGCTAAAGAATGCATTGTGATTTTTCTTGGCATAGGAGGCCAAATTTAAAATGTGGCTTTGGTAGACTATTTGTCCTCTGAAATGTTTAATTTGGTGAGAATGTTTTTATCCTGCAGGGTGCTATACCTTCTAATTCATGCCATGATTTTCTTCCTTCTGTTATACAACCCACTGATGATGCGATTCCACCAGAGTGGCTTGTTTTTGAGATCGTTCTGTACTTATTCCTGGTGGGTACAGATGCCTGTATGCAGCTATTAACACGCTTGTATAGGGTTTCTGTGAACAATCCCATGCAGGCAGCAGTGTTCTCAGGGTTTAGGGAGGCTGGAAATTTTGCCTTCTTATCACTTAATAGTAGGAAGTTAGCCTTAGAATAGTTCCTGAACATTCCAGGGTTAGCTGAATTTCTGGGTTTTATTTTTTTACTTCAAAGGTCATTTTGTGGTCTGACCTTACCAGAGAGGACAAATACACTAGGGCTTGTGTAGTGCTCTCCCATATCAGGGAGGTCCAGATAAAGTATGTTTGCACCCCTGGCTGGTGTACTTACCATTTGGTCCAAGGAGTTTGTGTTTACAAAAATCAAGTAAATCCCTGTGGCTGGGAAGATATCCCAGTAAGTGCTTCCTCAACTGGAGGGTCAGGGGTTAACTCTATAAGAGGGGGGAATGAGATTTGCAAGGTTTCTGTATGGACAACCTCATGAGGCACAAGTGTAGAACAGTTACTAAAAATATTTCTGTCTCATCTGTAAATATGATGCCCATGATTCACCTGAAAAAGAACTGCTTGATGCAGCTGCGGTGCTTATCGTGTATTTATCTGATTGGCCTGAGTGTTTAACTGTGTACAAGTCTTTCATCTTGCTGGTATTTCTGTATTCAGGAGCATTTCTCAGGGTTGTGAACTTACTAAATTGCATTTATTTAAACTGTATTTGCATTTATTTAAACTGTATTTGCTTTAACACTGCTACACACTCAAGTATGCTAGCTTGAACTACACTTACATTTTTTTTTTAGTGTTGTTTTTGCTGCTTTCTGAAAAAAAATTCTAAGCTTGTTTCATGCCTTTCCTGTAACTAGTCTAGTCCAGATACAGATTTGCTGTATCCTGGACTGTTTGTAAGCTTCTGAGCCCCCCAAGGCTTTCTGTGTTGGAGGGAAGCCTTCTAGTTTATCAGTGGGAGTGGTAAGCACTAGGTAGCTTATCTACCAAAGAAGAGTGTTTCCTGGCCCAGAAATTGTAGTTTATTGATCGTTTGGGCAGTTTTTCCATCTCTTTCAAATTTCTGGTTTAAAAGACCATGTTTGCCCTCGTTTCCCACCTTTCCTGTAACTAGTCTAGTCCAGATACAGATTTGCTGTATCCAGGACTGTTTGTAAGCTTCTGAGCCCCCCCCCCCAAGCCTTTCTATTTTAGAGAGAAGCCATCTAGCTTATCAGTGGGAGTGGTAAGCACTAGGTAGCCTATCTACCACAAGAGGAGTGGTTTCTGGCCCAGTAATTGTAGCTTATTGGCTGCTGGGGCAGTTTTTTTTTCCATCTCTTTTAACCTTCTGGTTTAAAAGCCCGCATTTGAGCTTTTCCCACCTTTCCTGTAACTAGTCTAGTCCAGATACAGATTTGCTGTACCCAGGAGTGTTTAGAAGCTTCCGAGCGGTGCCAAAGTCTGCTCTTCAATTTTTCCCTTAGATCTTTTTTTTCAAAACAGGTTTATTGTTTTAACATATAAGAGAAATATCATAACAATTTTATACAAGTAATTAAAAATAGGTATTATTATAATATTCAACAAAACAACTAAAGTATTTACAAAGACATCCACTACAATCAGATCAATTAATTAAACTAAAATACGATGCTATTGAAATTAAAATTTTTTTAACAAATTTTGTAAATTATCCCATACAATAAAATAAGATGTTTTTCTATTTGTTCTAGTCCTAATTGTGTTTATTTCCATATGGCACACTATATTCATAACATTTTTAAATTCATTGAACAAAGGAGGTGTATCTGAAATCCAATTTCTAGTTATTATTTTCCTAGCCACTGCTAGAATAGACCATAACAAGGGAAGCTTAACTTTTTTAACACTTTGAGGTACAGGTGTGTTGAATAATATAAGAGATTTAGAAATAATGAAATTATCTGTAAAAAGAGCCTGCAAAAATTCATTAATTGACTTCCAGTATTCTTTCAATTTTATACAGTCATAAAACATATGAGCCCAGTCAACATGAATTTCTACATTACATCTCTTACATAGATTATCTTTATTATTTATTTTATTCATCATCAAAGGTGTATAAAAAGATCTATGTAAAAATTTCCATGTATAAAGTCTCCAGACAATGGAAGACGTAGTTCTATAAGCAGATTCCAATATATATTGTTTATCTTGTTGATTTGGTGGGTCCCCATTAATAGAAGTGAAATAATTCCAGTATGAATCTACATTGTAAAAAGTTTCTTGTCTGATAACTTTATGTATGTATGAAAGTTTACCTTTATCAGAAACTTTATGTTGTAAATTTAATATCAAGTAATCAATCAGTGTTGGAATAGATTCTTTAACAGTTATAGACATTAAATCTATTTTATTAATGAGATGTCTAAAGGTCTGAACCTCTAACCAGCAAGTTTCTCTTAGATCAAATTCTTGTTTTAAGAAATCTAGATTTTTAACTTTATTATCAGATATCAACTGATACCAGTACTTTAGATCATTATCTATAGCTAAATGAGTTCCTTCAGAAGTAGATGACAAAAGCATACCCTGAGTATACATTATAGGAAATACAATAAAATTCCATTCCCTATACTTAGGGTGCATGAATATAAAGTTACGATAACTAATAATAATATTTAATGGGTAACAAACCATATGTTTAGGTGTAATAGGTGAAGTACAAAATTCCTTTAGTAACCATAACATGGAGTTATTTACCAAAATACCAAAACTGTAACGAATAAAAAACAAAAAATGGCAAAATGCAGCTACTCTTGAAAAAAGTGACAGGAAAAACCAGGAAATAGCGTAACACTCTCTTTATTGCCGCTTTCGTCCGTGGACTTCTTCAGAATAAAGTAACACATCAAACTCACAGCTTAAATACACATATAATTAGCACTCTATAATTGTAAAAATTACCAATTAAAGTGATCCACACAATTATAAAAACATAAAAATCTATTAAAAAGTAATACTTTATAAAATGTGTAAACAAATCAAATCATTGCTTTTGTTTACTTTAAGTTTTTGATTTTTTAAAAAACATTTCATGTTTATTGACTCATTAAGACCAGGGGAATGATCTGCCTTATTTGCCACTCTGCTTCCTTTTGTAGCAACAGATTCTTAAAATCACCTTCCCTCAAATCTTTATAACACACTTCTAAAATTGAAAATAAAAATTTATGAAAAGACTCACATACCAACGAATGTTTAAAGAGGGCATTCTTGTCATCCTTACTTTTAATTGAATACAAATGCTCTCTGATACGTGTTCTTAATTCCCTGGTTGTCATGCCCACATAAAATGCAGGGCATGATGAACACAGGGCTATATAAACTACACCAGCACTACGACAATTAACATAACCTGGAACTGCAAACACCATTTCTGAAGTACACACTGAAATATATGGACCAACAGCAATATATCTGCACATGTTGCAATCATTGCAACAGTGCATTCCCTTCTTAACTGTGTTAATTTTTAATCTCTCAACATTATGTTGTCCCAAAATATGCTTTAAACTATTATCATTTCTTTGCACAAATACTAGTTTTTCACCTAAAATGTCAAACATTTCCGCATTACCTTTAATGACACGCCAATTTTTTATAATGATGTTTTTAATTTGATTACTGTCTGAATTCATACCAAGTGTACACATTATATTATTATTATGCACAAAATTATTTGTCTTATTGCCACCTGCAATCATTGTATCTCTACATAAATTTAATAATGGTGGAAAATCAATTTTACGTCTACTAAAAATGTCATTAGCTATTTGCTGTAACTGTTTTGGAGGATAACCTCTACTAACAAATAAAGAATTGATGAAGTGAAACTCATCAATGACATCAGATTCCTTAGATGTCATCCGACTGGCTCTAATGAACTGGCCTTTAGGAATATTAGAAATAATATGCGTCGGATGCCCACTTTTATAATGTAGATAACCATTATTAAAAGTATTTTTTCTATGGATAGTACTATGAATCCTCATCTCTGCTTGGTCCCACCTTAGATTGACATCCAAAAAATCAACTTCCTTGCCTTTACCACCGATAACAAATTTTATATATGTAGATAAAGAATTAATATACCTAAGAAATGCATCATTATCAATGTCACTATGATCTAAAATAAAAAATAAATCATCAATAAAACGACACACAAATACTACTTTAAATCTGCTCATCAACAATGGCATAAATTGTTGTTCCCACATTGCCATAACAACATTTGCGTATGCAGGAGCAGCCGGAGAACCCATCGCTGCTCCTTTACATTGTCTATAAAAAGTATTATCAAACAGAAAAAAATTATTTTCTAAAATTAATTCCAAAAATCTACAAATTAATAAAACAGTATTTGTGGAAAAACCTTTATGATATTTAGACAAAAACTCCTGTACTGCCTCAATACCTTGAACTTGCGGAATGCAAGTGTATAGTGACACCACATCCACTGTGAGCATTATATGTTTGTTAGGATTAAAACAAAATGTAGAAAGAAATGCATTTAATTTGGTCAAAAAGTGCCAAGAATCACAGATAGGACTTTTCGTCAAAAATAGTGGGCCCCAATAAAGCATCTATGACCAACGCCAAACCTTCTGTTATTGAGTGGGATGAAGACACTATAGGTCTAAAAGGTGGATTAAGTAAAGATTTATGAGATTTAGGAATCCCAAAAACACTCCAATGCGGTTGGTCTATGACGCAAAATTCATAAAGTTCCTGACTTATGTCACCCTCCATTAAAGCCTCATACAAATATGAATATATCCTGCGTTGGCGTTTATGAATTTCTGAAAGTGAAATAGTGACGTATTCATCCCTATTATTCAAAAGTTTCAGTAAGGATGACAAGAATGCCCTCTTTAAACATTCGTTGGTATGTGAGTCTTTTCATAAATTTTTATTTTCAATTTTAGAAGTGTGTTATAAAGATTTGAGGGAAGGTGATTTTAATAATCTGTTGTTACAAAAGGAAGCAGAGTGGCAAATAAGATTAAAGGCAGATCATTCCCCTGGTCTTAATGAGTCAATAAACATGAAATGTTTTTTAAAAAATCAAAAACTTAAAGTAAACAAAAGCAATGATTTGATTTGTTTACACATTTTATAAAGTATTACTTTTTTATAGATTTTTATGTTTTTCAAAATTGAGTGGATCACTTTAATTGGTAATTGTTACAATTATAGAGTGCTAATTATATGTGTATTTAAGCTGTGAGTTTGATGTGTTACTTTATTCTGAAGAAGTCCACATAAAGCGGCAATAAAGAGAGTGTTACGCTATTTCCTGGTTTTTCCTGTCACTTTTTTCAAGAGTAGCTGCATTTTGCCATTTTTTGTTTTTTATGGAGTTATTTACAATCATATGTTTATGTGTTAAGGTGATTTTCATGGAGTGTATACTAATTAGCTCCCAATAATCTTTCCATTTTGTGACATATGACTGATCTATTAATAAAGTAATAAGTTTTACAATAGAAGATATAGTATATAAACTAAAGTCTGGAAAAGAAATACCCCCTTGAGACCAGCTATTAGCATGTTTCTTTAATGCAATCCTAGGTCTATTAGGTGCCCATAAGAAATTTAACATTAGTGTGTTCAGTTTCTTGATAATTATTTTTGTAGGTGGAAGTATTATTGACTGTATTTAGTATAAAATCTTGGGGAATGTTATCATTTTAATAATTGTAAGTCTCTCCTCCATAGTAAAAAAACATATTATTCCAGGTATTAAAAATATTTTGTATATTAAGAAAACAGGTATTATAATTATTATATATAATAGATTTAATATCTTTAGATAGTATTATACCTAAATAAGTTATCTGACCTGAATTGGGTACATATTTAGTAAAATCACTAATGAGAATATTTTTTCGTGTATATATAGGTAGTATTTTAGTTTTTTCTTCATTGAATATTAAACCAGAAATACTTTTAAAATTCATCATGTTATCAAATAGAGACTGTATAGAAGAATTAGATCCTGCTGATGTAATTAGAACATCATCTGCAAAAGTTGAATTTTGGATGTTGTATTTTCATCTATTTCAAAACCCTCTATGTCAGTACTGTTTCTGATCAAATTAGCCCAAGGCTCCATTACTAAAGTGAATAATAGTGGAGAAAGTGGACATCCTTGTTTTGTACCTTTAAGAATGGGTATTTTTGTGAAACATATGTTCCTACCTTAATATAAGCCAACGTTCCTTTGTATAAATGTTCAATTAGATTTACAAATGCATCCGAGAAGTTTGTGCACTTCATTAAGGTAAACAGATAGTCCCAACTTACTGAATCAAACGCTGAACTTATATCAAGACTAATAAGTGTTAAATCTTTCTTTTCCTATTTGCAAAATCTATTAATGTTAAAGTTCTTCTTATATTATCAAAAGTATTTCTATCTACAATGAAGCCTGTCTGCTCTATATCTATAATGCAGGCAATGGTTGTCTTCAATCTATCAGCAAAGATATTCATAAACATTTTATAATCAACATTAAGTAATGAGATGGGCCGATATGAAGAACATCTAGTTGGATCTTTATTAGGTTTTAAAATTGGCGAAATAAATGTATATTGCCAAGATGGGGTGTTATTAACTCAGTTTGGGCCAAAATAAAAACCTTATGTATTAATGAATATGTATTTTTAGAAAGGATTTTATATATCTCTGGTATAATACCATCATTACCCGGTGCTTTGTTTGATTTAAGCTTATTTATTTGTGTAATAACTTCTGTATATGAAATACTCTTGTCCAATAGTTTAATCTGTTGTTTATTAAGCTTTTTATTCATATTTGTGGTTATAAACTCCTTTATTTTATCTTTAGGTTCCATGTTAATATTATTATGGTTAATTTTGTGAAAGTGATTTCTAAATTCATCTAGTATTTCTGGTATACTAGAAACATTATTCTTTTTCCTTGGAG
>NC_056737.1:1909419382-1909689382 GCF_019279795.1 Protopterus annectens
CTCTGTGAGAATTCTGAGAGTTGAAGCTTTTGAAGTAGCTCATGGACACTGTGCATGAGACAGCCCACATCCCAGATTGTCTCTCTTAACATTTTGGCGGGAAACTTATTAAAAACTAGTGACAAACATTCATTTAGCAGTGTAAATGCATCTAAACATGACAAAACCTTCACAATGCATTCTACAGGTTATTACAGACTCTATGTAAGTGAAATCAAGCCCAAAATTATTAATAAGTAACAAAACTCAACATTTTTGTCCCAACTCAACTCCTATGCGAATCTTATTATTTACTGTGTCTATATGATCAAAAGTATTTCTATATATTAATAAAGAAAAGAAAGAGTAGAAAGTAAAAGGGTGTAAGGCAGAAATAAAAAAAAATGCAAGAGAAAGCTATAAGAAGTATATACAATAGAATATTACTTACTGTTTATATTAATAGAGTTAAAAATAAAACATATTATTTACTATTATTTAGTTCTAATTATTATTAGTTAAAGCATGACAGATTATTTACAAACAAGCAGTGTAATCAAGAAAGTATAATTAGGAATAGCATTTGAAGAACATATAAACTTTTAAAGGAAAAAAAATGTATCAAATTACTGACCTTATTTTTCCTCTTCAGAAAGAGAAACAAGTTAAATCACAGCTTGCCATTAAATCTCCAGATATTTTGACTAGTTATGAAACAAAACATTTCTTTGCGCACAGAGAATAACTTTGATTAAATCTTTTTCAAAATATTTGTTGCTTCTTGGAAATGCAGGAACTATATTTAAAAGGATTAATAATAAAATAAAATGATGAGAGAGAAAAAAAAAACATAGTACAAATCATTTGTTTTTTAGTTTCTTCTTCTTCTCTGAAGTCTTCCACGAAGTTTCAGTTGCCAGTCTCTTTAACGAAGGACTAGCCCATTCCAGTTCTTCTATTTTTTCCAAAATCTTATTTTTTTTGATAAACAGTAAAGCAGAGTCTAAGTCATCGAAAATTTTAGGACCATCAGGAAGGAAGATTTTAAGCTTGGCAGGAAACAGAAGGTATGTTTTAAACTGTGCTTTTAAGCTCCCTTATTAGTGGCAGAAAAACTTTTCTTTTAGCTAATACCATGGAAGAATAGTCATTGTCAAAGCACAGTTGTTTCATTAATCTTAACAGGAGCTTTAGCCCAAGCAGATTTAAGAACCATCTCTTTATCAAAAGATGATAGAAATTTAACTATAACTGATCTAGGATAGTTTTTGTTAGAGTTAGTATTAGCTATAGATCTATGTGCTCTTTCGATACCAAAAGAGAATGCTTCTGGTAAATCTAAAGTTTTAGGGAGCCATGTTGTTAAAAAGAAGTAATATTGTTACCTTCAATATTTTCTGGCAGTCCAAAATCCTAATGTTATTGCCTAGATCTATTTTCCAGGTCATCCGGCTTTGTTTGTAAATGTGTATTTTGTTTCAGCAGAAACTCAATGTTGATTTCCTCCTCTTGTATTCTATTTTCCATGTCATTCACAGCTTCTTCTATGCCTGTCATCTGGATCTTCTGTTGTTGCAGGTCCATATGTAACAAGTCTATTTGTTTTGTAGTTTTTTCTATGAAAGTGTCGATTTTAGTATCCATTTTATCCATCTTAGCAGTAAGTTGCTGGATTATAATTATCAGAGACTGAAGTTCTTTCTTGATGCTGGAGTCTTGAGAATTTGTCTTACTGGAACTCATTTCAGACTGATAAACTGACAGGAAAAGTAATTTCTGACAGGAATATTATTAAGATTTCCTTTCTTTTTTAGATATAGTTCAAGAACTATATAAAACAAACATATTTAGAAAGAAAATTACTTCAAAAATTAATTTTTTAAGTAATTAATTCCTGTCAATGTAATGAAATTGGTGGAGCTGAAGAAATCTGCTGCTATCTTGTGTTCATCCTTGGCCACGCCCCTCAATTTTTCCCTTAGATCTGATAGTTCTCTCCTCTCCTGCACTTTTAATAGCTTAGTAGATTAGCACTTTACCAGACTTCTTGTAGCAATTATTGTAGCACACAAAAGTGCTAGCAGCACTAAACATTCTACAAGGAAACAGCTCCAGTACTTATTATTAATGCCTACCCCTCCAGGCATGTCTAAAGGTCAGTTCCCTGTGGTTTCTCCTATTAACCTGGTGAACTTAGGCATCCTGAGGCAATGCAGCAACTGCCTCATGTACACTGACAAATCCCTCCTCTTAGCTCCCAACTCTCAGACTTGCGAGAGATGCACTTATATATCCAAAATGGAAGCCACACACTCTCCAGACAAGACTGGAATGGCTGGTCAAAAGGAGAAAGTCAACACTTGCACCACATCACATGGAACACATAAGCCTTCCAGAACACACACCAGCACTGCCTTCACATAAAAACACAAACCAAACACCCACCTTCACAGAAGCTCTCAATAAAAATCTACCCAAACAGTAGAGACTTTCAAGGCAGAAACGCACTCGCTCACCACAGCACTAATCATAAGACACATAACTCACCTAAACAGTGTGCCACTCAACCAAAGCCCCTAAGGCAAAAAAACATGCCCAAAACGCTAGTCACAGGTGACTCGATAGTGAGGTACACTGATGTCCCATTCACTAGATTGAATAAGGAGAAAGTTAACAGTCAGCTGCCAAGATCCACCACATAACGCACGCACTCAGGTCCCTCAACAACAGGTACAAATATGACTCTGTCATTGTACATGAGGGTGTGAATGACCTGAGAAGTAACTCCCTGGACTACATGAAAACAGACATGGAGGAGCTCTCGGATTATGTAGCCCAGGCAGGTATGACCCTAGCCCTGAGCAGCATCCTACCATCACCCAGAATGATACCACAGTACAAGAAAAAAATGACTGATTTCAACAACTGGCTAAGTTTCTGTTGTCATTCTGAGGTGATCCAGTATCTGTCTGCCTGGGATGACAAGACTGACAGACATCGATGCTTTGCCAGAGATGCCCTGCATCTGTCAACCCTGGGCTTCTGGATACTGGCAGGTTCTTGCCACCCCTATAGTGCCTTTTTAGGTGGTGTTCCAAAGACCACATTACCACTGTAACAGCTACAAACAAATGCAATCTGAGGGTCACACTGCTCAACGCTTGAAGTCTAAATCTCAAAAAGGACTCACTGGAAGCACTCCTTAAAATGGATAACATCGACATTTGTGCTGTAACAGAGACCTGGTTCAAGGCAGCAGAAAGTACCCCTGCACTACCAGGCTATAACTCATTCCACACCTTTTGGCCCCAGAACTTGGACAGAAGCTCCAAAGGTGGTGGTGTTTCCATATTCATAAAGGATGCACACACCTCCAGACTGGTAGCCCAACATACCGCATCTGAGACACTTCAAGGTGCAGCTAACATTGGGTAAGATAGCGGATTCAGGTCGTAGTCTGCTACAGGTCCCTAACCATGTCCCAAGACTCACACTCCATGTTCCTAAGCACCCTGGAGAATATTAGGGTCCAATCTAACACTCTCATACTGGGCAACTTCAACTACCCCTCCATTAACTGGGAAAATTACTCGTGTACTAATACACTTGTCCAACGTTTCCCAGAATTCATTAATTCCAATGCCCTGGACCAGCTCGTTCTTACCCCCACTAGAGGCAGCAACATCCTTGACTTGGTCATTACTAACATGGGTGACCGTTGCTCTACACCAATAGTCAACTCCTCCCTGGTTAGATCCAACCACAAACTAATTATCTTGGAAATCCACCATCCCTTCCACCCCCCCCCCCTTACAAAGATAACCACCATTAAAAACTTCTCCAAAGCTAACTTTGGGCTCCTAAAAACAGAGGTGGCTAACTTCACGGCACCCATGCAAATGGAGAATAGTTGCATGACTGCCAGATCATACACCAATGCACTGTATGAACACGTACACAAATGTATGGATCGCGCCATACGCAATAGAACCAAGACATTCTCCTCCAAAAGAAGGAAGCCAACCCAGTGATCCCCTGCCATAAACAAACTCTACAACAGGAGGAGGAAACAGATGTGGAATAAGGTAAAGTCCCAAGACTGGAAAAACTCCCTTATCAGCCTCAACAAAAAGTTGAGATCCATCATCAAATCCTCTAAATCTAGCTATGAAAACAGAGTTGCATCAGATAGTAAAGACAACCACAAGGCCTTCTATAGTTATGTAAAGAACCTCCATGGCAATACCCAGATTTGCTCTAAGCTACTGCACAATGGTACCTTCTATACCGAGCCAATAGATATTGCCAATATACTGACAGACTGATTCAGTGCCAACTTTACCCCCTCCCCAAAGGACCAATCAGAATACCAGTAGATTGCCAGGCACCCAGTATTACTGCTGCACAGGTTAAAACAGCACTGTCCAAGGCCAAGAATACAGCTTCTATGGGACCTGACAATATCCCTGGCTGTATTCTACATGAACTAGAGAGTGAACTGGCACCTCACCTGTGTGTCCTGTTCAATCACAGCCTCACCTCAGGCTTTGTCCCTACCGAATGGTACAATGCTACAGCCATCCCTCTACACAAAGGAGGAGCGACTACAGACCCTGGGAACTACTGCCCCATTAGTCTGAGTCTGATATGCAAAGCTGTGGAACACATCATCATGGACCTCATAAACAAGGATATAGAGAATCTCCAAACTCTGGATCCTACGCAGTTTGGTTTTGTGAAAGGTAGATCATGCCTGCTCAACTTAGTCGACTTCTCTGAGTCAGTTGTTCATTGGGTGGTTTCAATTGAAGGGATTTAAGGGACTGTTATTTAAACAGCCTAAATGGTGAGACATTTTGGTTTGATAAAGTCCACGATTAACGTGGACGAAAGCACTTACCATTTGGATTGTTTTACTGGAACCTATTGCTGCTGCTATTTCGCTGCTTGTGTATTAGTTGCAAAGCTTTTATGGAATTTTCTTGTCATCGGAGAATAAACTGACTTTTATTACAACTACTCTTGGCGAGTTACTTTGGGCATGAGAAGTTTAAGACAGAGGTGGAATTTTGTTTTTATTGTGTGGTGGATCCACCGGATCGCTCCGTTTTGATACAGATATATATACATATATAAAAATTTTTTTATTAATTTATTTTTTTAATCAGTTTTGTAGGCCCACAAAAGGTTTTAGATAAACTCAAGGTCTTGGAATCACAGGTGTCCAAGCCAGGCACATGGAAACTCTAAGTAAGCACAGTTTCACAAAAATCTAAGGCTGTTATACTTGCAGGATGAATGACTTTTACACAGTTAAGCCCTTAAGCCAATCAGAGCAACATGCAATAATTCTTCCATTAGCAGTTCCCACCCAACATGGATGGGTTGGATCAGCCCTCTGCTCCCACCAGAGTGCAGAAAAATGCTCTTAATGTAAAATGAAATGGTTTTGAGCTCAAGTGCAGTAACAAATGTTTTAGTTCATAGGTTCATAGGTGTGTACTACGCTAATGGCCTTTCAGCATTTACAAACCTAGCCCATAGGATTACCCTGGCATCCTGCCACCTGATCTTAGTTCCCAGTACCTCTGTCGAGTAGAGCCACTGGGTGAATTTTCTATTTCCCATCCACTCATCAAGATTTCTCTTAGAGAGAGCCATTGAGCTGCTCTGCTGTTATGTATTAGAAGTCTGTTCCATAGCATGGGCAGCCTCTGGGTTATGAACCTGTCCTGCCAGCATGTTCTCTTGATTGTGGTAATGAGGTTGAGGTCTCTGGAGCATGTGGTGCAGAGGGATTGGGATTTTTTTAGATGTAGCATTTTTAACAGAGCTGGGTCAGTCATGGCTTTGTAAGTCAGGCAGAGATCACCTCTAAGTAGGCGATATGAGAGAGAGAATAGTCAGAGTTTTTTTGAGTCTGCCCATATAGGACAAGTGTTTAAGGCCTAGGATCCTCTTTGTGAGGTACTTTTTCAGCCACTCCAGTTGTTACAGGTGTTTAGTGAGTTACATGCCAAATGGGGCATTGTACTCAATGATTGGCCTAATGAGGGAAGAATAGAGGGAGACAGTGATCTCTTTCTTCCTGGATGCAAAACCCTTAGTAATGAGATGTGCCACATAGAAGGACTTTCTGACAACAGTGGCAATGTGGTGGTCAAAAGAGAGACTGCTGCCAACCTGTGTTCTCAGATCTCTTATAACGCCTTCTGTGTTCAGTGGACTACCATCGATGTGGTAATTCAAGGGAAATGTTTTTTTTCCCAAGGGGAATGATGACACTTTTTGGCATTGAGCTAAAGGCCATGGTTCTGACACCAGTCATTGGTGTCAATGAGGCCTTTCTGTAGGATGTTAGCATCACTTGGGGAGTTAATAATAGCTCCCAGCTTGCAGTGCAAGTTTCTACACCTTCACTAGACTTGAGTGAGAGGGATTCGGGGGGGGGGGGGAACCAATTAATCCATTGGTTGTAATTTATTCTGGTTGATAACTCCTGTTATTTTTGAAAGAACTAGCTCCTAGACAGAGAGGGGCAGAGACTAGCAAGTGTTTACTGGATTGATGATTGATTGCCATTATTTTAGGTGAGAAGCTGTGGCAGGGAGAATTAGCCGTGGAGATTGTTCTGGAAGCATATGTTTTTTTTTTCCCCTTGAGGCAGAGTTTTGACAATGTGGCATTGTGCATGGTGAAACTGCACTGCTCTGCATCACCAGCACTATTAAATAGTTCTCCTACAGACAAACTGGAATTTCATTTTGTTTTTATTTTATTTTTATTACTTTACTTTGTGGGGAGCAGCAAGCATTTTATTACTTATATGGTGCGTCTGACATGACACACAACAAGTGGACACTGACTTAATTCTTGCATCATTGTTATGGTGCATACCACACAGTTTTTGTTGTTACAATGGGGTATTGGGGTTTGGGGCAGAGGTGGACTGTGACTTTACTTTTAGAAGAAGTAACTCTCAAAGGCATGTCTGACCTGTCCAGATTTTCACAGAATGTCCAGCTTTTTTCCACTCAAAAGTTTTGGTCTGTTCTTTTGACAAATCACTGAGAAATGTGAGCATGGATAGATCGTATACATTTGCCTTCTGTCTTCATATTTTTCAGAATGTGCATGGTAACGTACAACCTGTTATTCTAACAACTTTAGGTTTATATTTTGGAGTCCCCATCATTAGTTTTTGCATTGTCCTGTCCAGGTTTCATGTACAGAGGTTGGGATGTGCATTCTGCAAGACTCTGTAGGATTAGTTTGAATAAAAATACAAGCAATCGTTAAAGGATATGATAGCATATTGACTGTTTAGCAGGACTGTGGATTGGAACCAATGCAGCTGAATCAGTCACAGGAGTAGGAAGCATATTAGCAATGAGCCCTCAGTGAAGACTTCTCCTCTCTGTAGTCCTTCCTGCAGTACTGAATGATATGCCAGGCATTCTGAAGAAAATCTGCTTTGTATCGACTTGTCAGTCAAGACCTTAGACGTTTTCAGGCAGTGGCACATTCACCAAGCAAATGGTAATACCAAGTGAAAGATCAAGAAGTTATGTACTCACCATAACGTTCGATGTATGTAGTCCATCTCTCTGCACATTCTTACCTGTGTGTTCGGAGCTGAATGTCGGCTCCGACTCTGCCAAAACTTTTCTAGCTCGAAGTCTTTCTATTGGCTGGGCTAAGATGGTATCTCATGCTGCACTGCTCTATATCCCCAGATCTAGTTTGATGCGAACACCAGCACTCATTCTCCATGCCTAACAACACCTAAGGAAAGGAAGAACAAATAAAGAATTAAGGGAGCTCTGAAACCAGACCTAACCTCCAGATCCTCCAGGAAGGGGGAAGGAGGGGGGGTAAGTAAGAATTAAGCGAGATGGACTACATAAATTGGACGTTATGGCGAGTACATAACTTCTTGATGTTATGTAGTCCAATCTCGCCTACCATTCTTACCCATGGGACAGCGTCCCTAGCACCTAAATCCTGGGAGGCTCAGTGGAAAATACTTCTGAGCACTGTGGAACCAAAGGAAGACCTGCCCCTAGATACCACATCCAACTTGTAATGAGTAACAAAGGTGTGAGGAGATGCCTAAGTAGCCGCAGCACAAATATCATCCATAGACAATCTGGCCTGACAGGCTGTAGATGTGGATACAGACAGAGTAGAGTGAGCCTTCACCGGGAACGGTAAATCTTTACCCCCTGAGGAATAAATGAAAGAAATGCAATTGGAGATCCATCTGGACAGTGTGACTTTGGAGACAGGAGACCCAATTCTGTTTTCCGAAAAGGAAACAAACAACTGATCAGACTTTCTGAAGTCTTTGGTTCTGTGCAGATAAAAACGTAATTGTCTGTGAACATCCAACTGATGAAATTTAAATTCTGCCTTGTTTGAGAACTGGGAAAAAACACTGGCAACTCAATAGATTGATTAAGGTTACTGACTGACGCCACTTTGGGAAGAAAGGAAGGGTTGGGTCTGAGAGAAACCCTGTCCTTATGAAAAATCAAATAAGGGGGTTTGATTGATAAGGCTTGAAGCTCTGAAACGCATCTGGCTGACATAATGGCTACTAAAAAGACAGCCTTCCAAGCTAAGAATTTTAAATCACAAGTGGCTGCAGGCTCAAAGGGGGATGAAGTAAGAGCCTGTAGAACAAAGTTTAAATCCCAAGGCATGACAGGTTCCGATACCGGAGGACGAAGTAACAGAGTGCCCTTCAGAAAAGCCTTACAGAGTCTATGAGCCATCAGACTAGGTTCGTTTGTGACATGAAAGGTAGAAATCACCGCTAACTGGACTTTAATGGTTGCGGCCGCTGAACCCTGGTTAAAGAGCATCGACAAGAACTCCAGTACAGACTAAATTGGAGCCGTGTAAGGGTCAGTCTTTTGGGTATAAGCCCAGATTGAAAACCTCTTCATTTACTGTAGTAACTCTTCCTGGTGGAGGGATTATGAGAGGAAGATAAAATATGAACCACCTCCGGTGAAAAATTATGAAGCCTAACTAATGACGGAACTGGAGGGTCCGAAGAGAAGAATGGAGCTGCCCTGATATGTATGTCAGTAAGTCTGGTTGTGGGTCCAGAATCCAAAGAGCGTCCATGAGATAGGGATGGAGAAAGGGGAACCAAATTTGACGAGGCCAGTGTGGAGCAATCAGAATAATTCTGCTTCCAAAGGCTTGCGCTTTCTGAATAACCTTTGACAGCAAGGGAACCGGAGGGAAGGCATATAGTAGACCGGAGGGCCAATCGTGGACTATAGCGTCCCTGGGAGACTCCCTCTGAGGGGGGATCAACGTGAAGTAGTTGCTGCATTTGGCATTGAGGGGGTTGGCAAAGAGGTCACAGCAAGGTTGACCCCCACCTGTGGAAGATCTGTTCCACAACTTGACAGTTCAGGGACCACTTGTAAGGCATCAGAATAGCTCTACTTAGCCTGTCTGCGATCACATTGGACTTCCCGGAATGTGCGTTGCCACCAGAAAACGTTGGGAAGACACTGCCCACTGCCACACTCGCATGGACTCTCTGCAAAGGGGATAGGACATGGTTCCTCCCTGCTTGTTCAGATACCACACCACTGACATATTGTCTGAGTGGATTGCAATAGTCCCGAGAGGAAGAAAGCTCTGAAGTGCTTGCAACGCTATTAAAACAGCTCTCATCTCCAGGACATTGATATGCAGATGCATCTCATGCTCTTGCCACGTGCCTTGGACTGTCCTGCCTAGATAATGCCCCCCCACCCCATCTGGGAGGCATCCGTGGTCACTGTGGCAATCAGGAATGCAGGAACGAAGGGCTTTCCTGCATTCAGGTTGTCTGTGCGAAGCCACCAACTGAGATACTGTTTGCACCTGTCCGTGAGTAGAATAGGGTACGAAAGTGGAAGACGTTGGAGAGACTATTGGGCAAAAAGTAGCCACTGAAGGAGTCTGATATGTAACCTTGCCAGAGGGACTAACAATCGTCACAGCCATTGTCCCAAATAGTTGGAGGACCCATCTTGCCTTTGCTCTTCTCAGGGGAAGCAAGGCATGAACTTGTTGTAGGACTCTGATTCTTTCCTGTGTAGAAATGCCCGCATGAGGGTGGTGCCTATAAAAGTGACACGCTGTGAGGGCAACAAGGCAGATTTTTCTCAGTTCAATGTGATGCCCAGCTGTTGACATAGGTTTATAGTAGCGTTCCTGGTCTGAATTAGTAGATGCCTGGTGGTGGCAGTAAGGAGCCAGTCATCCAGATATGGAAACACTTGGAATCCCTGATGTCTCAAGTGAGCAGTCACCACTGCCATGCATTTCATAAACACCCTGGGGGCTGTGGTGAGACCAAAGGGCAGGGCTCGAAACTGAAAATGACTGGCCCCCAGCCAGAAGCGTAGGTGACTTCTGGATGCCCTGTCCATCTTGATGTGGTAGTAAGCATCTTTGAGGTCGATGGAGCACAGCCACACTTCTTTTCCCAACAATGGGAGAATAGACTGCAATGTGACCATTCGGAACTTGGACTTTTGCACGTGGGTGTTCAACTGGCTGAGATCTAATATGGGTCTCGGGTCCCCTGTCCTTTTCGGCACTAAAAAGAATCTTGAGTAAGTCCCTAATCTGATCTGGTCTGAGGGGACATGTTGGATGGCTCCTTTTTCCAGCAGCTTTGAAACTTCTGAAGCTGCGTAATCCATTTGACTGGGTGGAACATCTTGTATTTTCTTGACTGCAGGGGGATCTGACGAGAAGGGGATGACATATCCTCCGGAAATTATTTGTAGAACCCATTGGTCCTGAGTGATGTGTTGCCAGGCCACCGGGTATAACGAGATTCGACCCCCAACTGGTTCCAGAAATGCACAGTTGGGCCTCCCATCAGGAGCGGAGGTAGGGAGAACCACGAAAGAAATTGCAGTCTCCCGGGTTGCGGGAGCCTCCTCTGCCTCTAGAGCTGCATCTCCCTGAATAACCAGCCCCTCCTCTGCCTCTGGAAGGGGGCTCACCTTGTGCACCAGGAAAAAAACCTCTGTGATTTCTTGAACCACATTTTGCCACCCCTCTGGGCCTTGGGATAAGGCATAGAGGGAAGGGAAAAACAGACTCCTACAGCAGAGTTTTTTCCCTCCAGCTCGCACCTGATGAGGGTGTCTTTCTCCTTGGTTCCAAACAAAGAGGAACCATCGAAAGGGGGTGTCGGTGAAAGAAGACTTGAAGGCCTCCATGAAATGACAAAGGCGCATCCAGGCCTGTCTCCTAAGAGCAACTCCTGAACTCGCTGCCCTACTCACTCCATCGGCTGCATATGAGATCAGCCTCATGGAGGAGTTAACGATGGAATTGAGGGTAGACATCTGAGCGTTAACCGTCTGGGTCACCGCCTCAGAAACATTACCCGTGAGAGTATCTCCAAGCTCCTTGAGGAGATCTCTCTGGAGCCGTGTAAAGTGAGATAAATAGTTCCGTGACCGTAAGGTAAAGGTCGCTGAAGAAAGGGTACGCTTCCCGTACCGGTCTCTGGTCCTAGACTCCTTGTTAGGAGGATGGACGGTGGAAAACATCTCGGCTAATTCCTTCTGAGTGGCCGCTGCCACCACCAGGGCATCCACAAGGACTCCCTTGGACAGAAATTCCTTACCAGGAGGAGCAGACAAAAATTTATTGGGTCTCCTGGGGACTGGTTCCACAGAGTCAGGGGTCTCCCACACCCTTCGACAGACCAAATCCAGAAGCTCGTCGAAGGGTGGAGATACCCAGGAGGCGGAGGGCTGAGCACCAAAGGCCTTCAGGATGGCTGACTCCTCCTCGGAGGGGGCTTTGGATGGCCAGTCATTTCTTTGCTTCAAAATCTCTAGGATGTCAGAGAAAGAAACATCCTCAGAGGATGACTTTGTGGACCCCTCAGTTTCCTCGAGGTCGGTGTCTGATGTGAGACACATCCTGGGAGTCTGTGTGCTTCCTCTTGCACGTCTTCTTTCTGGGTGGCTCCTCAGGCAAGGACTCTGAAGGGCCCTCAGAAAATTGGGGACCACTCATGGGGGTACCCTGAGGCCTTGGGGCTCCGCTGTCTAGAGATAGATGGCGATCAGAGACCTGCACCGGTGTAGTAGGGGACAGAGTGAGTGACCCGCATGATGCCGCTGACGACCGAGCCAGCGCACTCTGCATGGCCTCGAAAACCGGTCCCCCTGAGTCAGAGGAGCGACCAGCCTCTGAAACCACGACAGGAGTCAGAGTTCCCCGTGCTGAAGCAGAGTCCTGAATCCCATGGACGGCGCCAATGGGGTCAGAGCTGACGTCGGCACCGATAAGCCAGGATGGGCTATCAGAACCAATCTAGGGACATCACACGGAGCCGAGAACTCTGGCTCTGAAAGCTGAGATACGCTCAGAGGAGGAAGTATCGAAGCAGGTTGAAGGATGGGCTCCGGAGCCAACTGAGTCAGAGCCGAGAACAATTTTGCCAAAACTAGTGACTGAAGGAGTCTCTGCACCACTCTATCCAAGTCCACATCTGATAAGGTCCTGGAGGATTTAGACAATAGAGCAGAAGAGCGAGACCTCCTCTCCGAAGGGGACCTGCGAGGAGGTGATGCTGGCCTAATGCTAGGTGATCGGCTCCGAATAGGTTCCAAAATGATTGGAGAGGATGCCGCTTCCATAACCACAGACACTTTCTGCGGCCCCAAGGACAACGGAGCCGAGGATGTCAAAGCAGACTTTGCTATTTTCTCCAGTGGCTCAGAGGAGACTGATGGAGCCGGAGATCTCTTTTTAGATTTCGAAGATTTTGTCTTGGAGTTGGAAGCAGTTTCCAGACCCTCCTCGAAGGAGGGTTTCAGAAGTCCCTTCAAAATCAACTTATTCTTCCTCTCTGAAGAACTCTCGGACTAAACGCATGACAGAAACTGCACGACTCCTGGAGATGGATTTCTCCCACACAATACATGCAGACAGAATGTCCATCGGTAATGGACATCTTATAACTGCACCTAGAGCATTTCTTGAAGCCTGAGGGCTTCTGCTCCTTAGAATCTTTGGACAGTTAGCTACAACAAAGCACCAAAGACAATAACTGACAACAGTACCAACAGTAAAACAGTCACAAGACAGGAAAAACACTACCACACACGAGAACCTCAAGATCTCTAACTAAAATGGTCCTTTGGCACAACACAGGAAGGGAAGACTAAAACCTCTAATTTAAATGGTTTTGGACCTGTAAAGAGAAATAACACAAGGAAACAAGGGGCAGACTAGGTCCTCTAACTGAAACGGGCCTAGCCCATTGGAACAGCTAGTGGGATACCACAGAAAAAAAACTATCAAACACAAACATTTTCAGCATACAAGACCAGAACAGACAATAGCTATTAAAATAGCTTTTTGTTTGCAACAAATTCTCTAATAATGAAGAAAAAAAGGGTACTTGGCCACAGTCAAGAGCGAGACCACATCCGAGCTACACGAGCGGCAAATGAGATCTGGGGATATAGAGCAGTGCAGCATGGGATACCATCTTAGCCCAGCCTATAGAAAGAGTTCGAGCTAGAAAAGTTTTGGCCATGTCAGAGTCGACATTCGGCTCTGAACCCACGGGTAAGAATGTAGGCGAGATTGGACTACATAACATCTACTATTCTCTGGTTTCCAGTCTTGACAGAATCACATTGGTTGCATTTATTGGTCAGTGGGTGGACTTAAAAACTCTTGTAAACACGTATAACACCCATATAGACAAAAGACAGTGTCTGACATACAGAGCAACACAAAGTAAAAAAAAATGCCAAGATTTGCAGGCAGAAATGAGAGCAGTGTAAAAGAAAAATAGCCAGGCAGTTCCAATAGTAGTAGGAGCAACATGACTAATATAAAATGAATTGACAATTGTACTTAAAAATGCTACCAATAATGCCACGGTGGTACGGCGGTAGCGTTATTACCTCACAGCAAGAGGTTCTCCCGTTCGATTCTCGGCTTGGGAGTGCCTTCTGTGTGGAGTCTGCATGTCCTCCCCGCGGTTGGGTAGCATTCGAAAGACATGCATGCATAAATGGGCGTGCCTTCGTTGAAGGTTAAGCGTCGAGCTGGCACCTCAGCATTTCTTAAAAATCTGCCAATCATTAGCGGACCAAAACTCTTGGGGAAATTAAACAAAACAATGTGCATATTTGAAAAGAGTGAGTGTTTACAGAACTGGAATGTAGAAATCTACAGGGTATGATCTTCAGACCTTTAAACAGACTTTTACTTGTATGGTGTATAACTCTGAAAAAGTAATTTGACACTACCGATTTTAATTATTTGCAATATCAAATGCCCATATGCACAATTAAAATCTAATAATTTTTAATGCTGTATTACCTGACTACCATTAAGAAGGAGCACTATAGAATCATGTACTCTGCCAGAAGAAAATACTTTTGGAATCAATGCAACTACCTGGTTACCAAATTTCTAATAATCAATTTTAAGTGAATGACTTGCTGAGGCTTATACTACAATTTCTGTTTTGTCCGTTTTATCTCATTATGACTTGGATGAGGATAATGGAGAGTGTGTGTGAAGGAATCTAGTGAGTCTAACGGAATGAATAGAAATGACAGACGATTTTCAGCATACTTAAAAGCAATGTTATTTATTTATTTAATTTGTGCTTACCAGGGTGGAGCTCTGATCAAATTTATTTTATTTATTAATAAAGTTTTGAACTATAGTTACAGTAATGAATGAACAATATAGGCAGGAAGGTAGTGACAACCAAGCTCGAAAAAGGACAAAGAATAATTTTGTCTAAAATGAATCACTAGAAACAAATTAAGGAGCCCTTACAAGCGCAGACAATGTCAGACTGCTTTGTCTAAGGACTGGAATTTAATGATACTTAATCTCGCTGTACAAAACTTTGGTGAGATTGCACCCAGAATACCTTGACTTGCAGTCATTCCTATATGTAAATTCTCCTTTCTCTACTCATGTGTTGACTTATTTCTTAGAATACTTTTGGCTACTTTACAAGTATAATAGTTTGCATGTTTATGGTGATTCGTCTGCTTGAGAACCAGCATACTAAATCCTGCTACCTCATTATTTCGCTAACCACCACCCCCAACTCTATCATTATCAACATCCCTTTCCACTTATTTATGATCTTCCGCTCAAGTTACATATATCTATACATCTTACACACACACACACATATATAGATATATTTAGATTTATGACCCTTGACTGCATAGTGTAAAATATCCATTCAATTTAAGTAATCCTAAACCACCTTGTTCTATGGGAAGAATCATCTGGTCTTACTTAACTCTTACCATACCGAAAGCTCCACTTATCACCTCCCAACCCACTGGTTGACTTTCCAGACTGCGCCCCCCCCCCCCTTCTGTAAATTCCTAGATCACCACTGCAAGCCCCTCCAAACCTGGATAACACTGAGGCCTACTCTGAGCTGTACATAACAGCACTGTACAACCACATTCACAGCCGCATAGTGGAGGCAGTACCTGTCAGAGACAAACCTATGACTACTGGCAAAAATAAATCACCCAGGTGGACCCCTAGCATAAACAGGCAATTCAAAAAAAGGAAAAAAATTATCTCCAAACCCAAGAAGGAACAGACAAAACAGTGCAAAAAGGCATTCACCTGTCTAAACAAACAAATTAGAGAGCTGGTCATATCTACCAAAGCAAACCATGAGGCAAAGATAGCCTCCCAGGTGAAGGATAACCATAAAGCTTTTTTGTTTTTTTTTTTTAATTATGTCCATAACCTCAGGGTAAGCATTCAGCAATGTGCAGAATTAATCATGAATGGTAACACTTACACCAGCCTAAAACTATAGCAAACCAGCTGGCTGACAAGTTCAGTTCAAACTCCCCTCCATTACCTCCTACCACACCCAGAGTAATACCAGCAACCATCTCCCTACGGGTCATTATTAGAGAACAGGTCTTTACTGCATTCACTAAAGCCAAAAACACAGCCTTCCAATGTTCCAGGATGCTTCTTAAATAGCTTAAGACTGAAACCATCAGAGCCACTAAAAAAACTTTTTAACCATAGTCTCCAGAAGGGCTTTCTCACAGAAGAATGAAGGACTGCAACAGTCATCCCTCTGCACAAGGGAGGCTCATCAACTGACCCAGGGTACTACAAACCCATAAGCTTGACCAGTCTTACCTGCAAGGCCATGGAAAGAATTATCATAGACATGATCAATAATGGCACAGGAACTCTCCAAACACTAGGCCAAACCCAATTTGGCTTTGTCAAAGGGAGGTCTTGCCTGCTCAGTCTGGTAGACTTCCTTGAGAAAGTCATCAGGGCCATGGAAGATGGTAAAATGGTACACCACTTATTTAGACCTGGCCAAAGCTTTGGACACAATCATCCTCTCAGGGATCATAGATAAACTTACTGAGTTAGGCATAACCCCCTGCATCGTCAGATGGACAACCAACTGGCCCATTGACAGGACACATGTTGGCTGGATAGGTGAAGCCACATCCGATAAGAAACCTGTTACTAGTGGTATACCTAAGGGCTCAGTGTTGGGGCCCGATTATATACTTCTCTGAAATGAAGACCAATGTTGGAGGCTCCCTGGTTCACCCCATTTGCCAATGACTGTAAGCTGAAAACAATCACTGAATCACCAAATGATGCTGACATCCTACAAACAGGCCTAAAAATGACAACTGACTGGTGCCAAAACCATGGTCTGACACTAAATGTTAAAAAAATGTATAATCATGCCTTTCAGTAAATCAGATATCCCTGCAAATTATATTGATAATACACCCCTAAAAGTAGACCCACTGGTGAGGGACCAAGGAACACTGACAGTAACCTACACTTTGACCACCAGGTAGCTACGGTAGTGAGGAATCCTTGTGTGGCTCAACTAATAAGTAATGGTATGACATCAAGACCAAAGGAAGCCATGATACCATTGTATTAAGCCCTCACATGGCCCATAATCAAGTACAATGCCCCCTTCTGCATGTAACTAACCAGGCACTTACACCAACTGGCCCCAGAGGTTTCTCACAAAAAAATAAAAATATAAACCACAAAACACATACCTTATACAGACTGACTAAAGGTCCTATCCCTTTATTCCATCTCATACTGTTTACTGAGAGTTGACTTGTGCCTAACCTACAAAGGATTTTCCGATCCAGCTCTGATGAAAATGTTACATATTCACAAGAAAAATTATACAAGGGTTACGTGTTCCATGGACCTGAACCTTATTTGTGACTCTAACAGAACTTGCTGGAGAGAGAGATTTATATCCCCCAAAGGCTTCCTTGTGAATGGAATAAACTTCCCATCCTTTGTAAAACAAAGCCTGTCCCTCACTCTCTTCAAACAGAATTTGGATAAATGGATGGAGAACTGTGAATTCACTCCTGGGGTACTTCCCATGTACCTTATGGACACAGGCAGTCTATAAAATGACTCAGGGCTCCAAAACCCAAAGACCCATTACCCTGATGCTACCCCATCCTGTAACTGTAACTGGGGAAAATAAGATATAATACTGTCATATTCCGGTATTACTGGCTAGGCTTGTAAAGGCTCTTGCGCCATTTGCATAGTAATTACCTATGAACATACGGAATGCACTGTATATGTAATGCATGCTGCTATTCTGATTCATAGGATCATAGCAGGTTACTAGGCTATTGGCCCTGAGGCTCTTAAAGGCCTAACCAAGAGTTCAGCCCATGTTTGGACAAGTCAGTACCCGATGACATTCCTGAAACATTACCGTACTTCTGGTTGAACGTTAATGAACACAAGTAGAAAAGCTACTTACAAAACCTCCCATACATAAAAACAGTTGATAAACTATGTTAAGAAGCAGAGCCATGCACCCACTACTTTAAAGCCAAAAGAAAAGTACAGTTTTGTACCTACCATAAATGTAGATGTCCGATAGATATGCAACTGCAGTCATAACATATGGGTTGTCCTGCCTCAGGCAGCCCTCGGTCGGCCGGATTCCAAAGTCTGGGTCCGACGTCAGCTGATGTTGCATTTCTCTCCGACGTCAGAGCGGCTGGAATACATAAGCATCAGCCGACGCCATCTTCTTCAGTGTTTCTTGCCCCAGATGCCAGGTGCCCTCCAAGGAAGGCTGTAATCAAATTGGGAGAAAACAGATTTCCAGACAAATAAATAAGCAATAAACAGATACACCATAACAGATATCCCCAGCTAAGGGCAACAGGGATAGGAGTGGACCCAATGCATAGAGGGGAAGGAGGGAGGGAAAGCCCGACTGCAGTTGCATATCTATCGGACATCTACATTTATGGTAGGTACAAAACTGTACTATGTCCTTCAAGAATGCAACTGCAGTCATAACATATGGGTTGAATACCATAGCTTAGCTGGGGGAGGTGGAAAGTTCTAAGAAAAGGATGGTGTAGCTATCAATCCCTGCAGGACTGCAGAAGCAAAGCCTGCTCTGGATCTGGAATATAGAGGGAGGTTGTAGTGTTTGGAAAATGTATGCATGGAGCTCCATGTAGCAGCTTCTAGAATGTCTTTTGTAGGCACCCCTCTTAAGAATGCTGTTGAGGTGGCTGTAGCTCTGGTGGAGTGTGGTCTGACATTGGCTGGTACACTCTTTCCATGGAAGGAATAACAGAATCTGATGCAATGTCCAATCCATTTTGAAATAGTCTGTTTGGAAATTGCTTTTCCTTGTACTCTAGGGGCGTAAGCTACAAAAAGCTTATCAGACTTCCTACTGGTCTTGGTTCTGTCCAGGTAGTAGCGAAGTTGTCTGTGAATGTCCAAGGTATGCAACAGTCTTTCCCCTTTGTTCTCAGGATTGGGAAAGAAAGTAGGCAGGTGAATGGCTTGATTTAAAGAAACCCTAGATACCACTTTTGGCATAAAGGAAGGGTTGGTTCGTAAGGAGACCCTGTCTCTGTGAAAGATTATGAACGGTGGTATTGCCTTTAGGGCCTGTAGTTCCGAAACCCTTCTCGCTGAGGTAATTGCCAACAGGAAAGCTGTCTTCCATGAGAGAAATTGTAAGTCCACAGAAGCTGCTGGCTCAAAGGGAGGTAGAGTCAGTTTTTCTAGGACAAAGTTGAGGTCCCAAGCTGGTACTGGAGCCTTTCTTGGTGGCTTTATATTCTTAATTCCCCTAAGGAATTGCCTTAACAAAGGATGTGAAAACACAGGTGGATCAGTGTTATATCTAGTTGAAATAGATGAAGCATGTATTTTTATGGAAGAATATGAGAGTCCATTCTGTAGCATATCTGCCAAACATTCCAGAATGAGAGGAATGTTCAATAATGATGCATCATGACCCTTGCTGGTATTCCAAATGCTGAATCTCTTCCATTTAGCTGAGTAAACCTTTCTGGTGGATGGTCTTCGGGCTTCTGTTAGTATCCTCTGAACTTCCTTGGAAAGAGATAGATTGAGGTTATTCATGGGATCTCCCAAGCTGTTAGCTGCAGCGTCTGAATGTTGGGATGTACTGTCTTGAAGTTGTATTGAGTCAAAAGTTGGGGCCATTGGGGAAGGGCCCACTTTTTGTTGTGACATATGCTCCGTAGTAGTGGGTACCAGTGCTGTCTTGGCCAGTCTGGAGCTTTTAGGATCCCCTTGGGCTTCTCTGCTTTGATCTTTAGTAATACTGTGGTCATCAGTGGCAGAGGTGGGAATGCATAGATTTTTAGGAAGTTCCAGCTGAATGAGAGAGCATCTATTTTCCATGCTTGTGGATGATATGTCCTTGAACAGAACTTTTGTAGATGATGATTGAGGTGGGAGGCAAATAGGTCTACTTCTGGCCTGCCCCATGTCGAGGTGAGTCGTATGAAGATTTCTGGATGTAACCTCCACTCGTGGGGGTCTACGAAATTCCTGCTTAGGCTGTCCGCCAGCACATTGTCTTTGCCTGAAACAAAATGGGATTGCAACTGTATGTTTAGGCTCAGTGATTTTTCCCAAAGATTCATTGTCAGTCTGCAAAGGGGGTAAGAATGGGTGCCCCCCTGCTTGTTTATGTACCACATCACAGTGGTGTTGTCTGTCCGTATTAGCAGGTGGCCTTGCTAAAGCTGTTGTCGAAAGGCCTCGATGGCATGCATTACTGCCAGCATTTCTTTTTGGTTGATATGCAGATGTGTTTCCTTTGGAGACCATTGTCCTTGAATTCCTTTGGAGACCATTGTCCTTGAATTCATCTGCCCTCCATGTGCGCCCCCCATCCAAGGTCTGAGGCATCTGTGGTCATGGTCTGTGTTATCTGAGGTTTTTTGAATGACATACCTGTGTTTGCCTGGCTTACCGAGGCCCACCATAGAAATTCCTTCTGTAGGCATGGAATGAGCGGTATGGTTGTCTCTAGGTTGTTGCTGTGCTGAGACCATAAGCTTTTTAGGTACCATTGTAGCTTTCTCATGTGTAGTCTTGCTAATGGAACCAGGAGAATGCAGGATGCCATGTAACCCAGGGCCTGTAGGAATCTCCTTGCAGTCATCTGGGTGAGCTTTGCCAAACCTTTGAAATAATGAGTTAACTTCTTTTGCTTGTCTTCTGTCAGGTAAGCCATTTGAGAGGCTGTGTCTAATTTGGCTCCTAAGAAGGTTATTTGCTGGGATGGCTGAAGTCTTGACTTTTGAAAGTTGACTGTGTATCCCAGAGCCTGTAGCAATTGTACGACATAATTCAAGTTTTTTGTCAAAATCAGTTTGTCGTCCACTTGTATGAGGCAGTCGTCCAGGTACGGGTAAATTTGGATCCCCTGGAGCCTGCAATGAGCAATTACTGAAGCCAGGCATTTTGTGAATACTCTGGGCGCAGTAGATAAGCCAAATGGCAATGCTGAGAATTGATAATGCTCTGGCCCTGCAAGAAATCTGAGGTATCTTCTGCAGCTGTGTCTGATAGGGACATGCAGGTATGCCTCCTTGAGGTCCAGAGTAATCAGCCAAGACCCCTTGCCCAGCATGGGAAGCAGTTGCTGTAGAGTCAGCATTTTGAACTTTGGTACTATGAGAAAAGTGTTTAATGCGGACAAATCCAGTGTTGGTCTCCATTGAGTTTCTTTTCTTGGAACAAGGAACAGTCTTGAGTAAAACCCCTGGCCTTGTTCTTGTTGTGGAACTTTTTCTATTGCTTTGATCTGATCAAGCAGAGAAATTTGCTTGATAGCCTCTGCCCTCTGGTTTTGTGGTAGGTTTGGCATGCCTTGTTTTCTTGGTAAGGTATGAAAGTGGAACCTGTAGCCTTGGTCTATAATGTCCAAAATCCATTTGTCCTTTGTCAATCTGTGCCAATTGTCTGAAAACAGAGATAATTTTCCGCCCAAAGGAGCTTCTGTTTGCTCCTTGGTCAGCGGAAGTAGAGGAAAGTCATTGAGATTGTCCCTGTGGGGCAGGAGAAACCCCCGCGCCACTTCTTTGGTTTGCTGGTTGCCATTGTCATCCCCTGTAGGAACCTCTGTATTGCCCTCTTCCTCAGCCACGCCTGTTTTTACCCCTTTGAAATCTTTCAGGATTAGGAAAGGACCAGTTTTTTGAAGGCCAATTTCTGCTGAATCTGGGAGGCTGAACCTGGAGGAAATCCTTGACTGTCTGAACTGACTTGGCTTTTTCCTCAATGGTCTTTAACACATCTTTAGCATTAGCACCAAAAAGCTTGTTTTTTCCAAGGGTGCATCAAGAAGTTTTGCCTTAACATGATCCGGTAGAGGTTGTTCTTTTAACCATGCATGTCTACGAATGACCGCCCCTGTCATAGCTGCCCTTCATGAAGCTTCCAATGCATCATATCCACATTGCAGAAAGTGATTGCTACCTTGCTGAGAATTATGTACAGCCTCCTGCAAAGATTTCCTATCTAAAGGTTCAGGAGAGGTCAATGTTTTCTGTAAATCATCTAACAGGTAATCCTGATATTGAAACATATGAAAGAGACAACTGAGAGCTCTCATAGATAAAGTAGTGGAGGTGTAGACCTTCTTCCCCCATCTCTCTAATGACCTAGCTTCCCTGTTGGAAGGTAAGGGATTTTTGGAGGAGGTAGCTGAAACCCCTTTCGGTCCCTGTGAAATTGTTTCTAAATCAACAGTATGGGCCCTAAAGAAATGAGAATGTGTTTCTGGGACCCTATAGTATCTGTCAGGCTTAGCAGGAGTAGGAGGAAGAGTATCAGGGGTAACACTGGAGTCAGAATATAGATCATCCAAAACATCAAGCACAGGAGGTATAGCTAAGGGCCTGTGTTGTGGCTTTTTGAGGAAGGTTCGAAGGCGCTTTCTGGAATCAGAATATTCCTGGCCTTGCCATTTAAAATGTTCCCTCATGGAATGCAGAACTTCCCCAAAAGAAATATCCTCAGGAGGGGAGGCCGAGGGGATGGAATCCTCTGCATCCGAGTCCTCATAGGTCTGGAAGGGCTCTTCCTGGCTATCAGAGTGAACAGAGTCCTCAGAATCTTCATCTGAAGGGAGAGGGTCGGAGGGTTCAACCCGGGGCCTCTTATCAGAAGGAGGCTGGGATCCTCTCTCTGGATGGGCCTGGGAACCTCTGATCATGGAAATTAGGTCTGCGGCCATAGTCATGATTTGAGTTTCAGGAGTAGGCTGAGGTAAGGCTTTAGCAGCAAGGTGCTTGGTCTTGCTGGCTGCCTTAGCACGTGTGTAGGCCTTGATAGACATGGACATGGGAGGCCTAGCAGCTCCACGTGCAGGAGTGACCTTATCCACAGCAATGGCCTCGGGCATTTCCTCGGTTTCAGTATCCGGAGGAAAATCAATAACTGGCGTCGGTGTGGTCTCCGGTATCAGAGGTGTCGGTAATGCGGTGTCTTCGGTTCGGAGCGGTGAAATAACCGCCTCAGAGGGAACCGGGGCACTCGCGGTAGGTTTTGGCGTGGTGTCGGAGGAAGACGCGGGCCGAGGATGTCGGTCCCGGTCCTTTCGTTTCTTAGGAGTCTGCGATGGTAGTTCCGACGGCATTGTATAATCGAATTTTTCGCCGAAAAAGTCTTCAGCGAACTCCGCCCGGCGCCTGAGAGTGCGCTTATTGAAGCGAGCACAGGCCGAGACGTCGTGGTCTGGGCCAAGGCAAGGAAGGCAGTAAGAGTGGAAATCCTTATGAGGTATTTGTTTACCACAAGACAAACAATTATTTACTTTTTCAGTAATTTCTGACATCGGCTGAGGCAAGAAAAGGTCCCCAACGGGGTACTTAGCTTTTTTGATGACTTCGGATTCGAAGAATACAGGAGCTGACCGACCGGCACTTGTGAACTGCTTCTGCTTCGGGCACCGCATGGCAAGAGAGACTGAAGATGGCGTCGGCTGATGCTTATGTACTCCAGCCGCTCTGACGTCGGAGAGAAATGCGACATCAGCCGACGTCGGACCCAGACTTTGGAATCCGGCCGACCGAGGGCTGCCTGAGGCAGGACAACCCATATGTTATGACTGCAGTTGCATTCTTGAAGGACATCAGTACAATGAGAGAACAATGTGCCATCATCTGCATAGTCTGTGTATAATGTGCCTATTTAAAATGTGAAGAAACTCCCCTGCATTAACATACTTTGGATAAGAAGACATTCAAAGAATACTTCCCCTGTTAGTAAACAGGAATAACAGCTTCAAAATAAACATGGTTAAGCACTGACCTTTCCTACTGCAAAACTAAATACAATTTAGTTACTACTGTGAAGGACGACCGATATCAAACTGTGTTTTTTTATGACAAGAAATAACAGATACCCAAGTGTTCATCATTCTAACTATATTTGAAAACAAAGCCATCCTCAGTGGATCACTAACTGGATGAGAAATTCAACTTTTAAACACCTTTCTGTAAACAAAAAAAAAATGTATTACTTCATAAGGCCTAGACTTGGGGACACATACATCCTGCTGGTGTACAGTTGGACATCAAGTGTGACGATTCGGAGGGCATATCCAGCTCCACTGTCAGCCAATTTCAAATAGGCAGAAACTGAGTTCAACAGGAATGTGTAAACTAATAAAGGAATAATGTTACAGCACTTGTAAGACTTACCAAGATATTCAATGGGTAGGTAGAGGGGTTGTCCAAACAGAGTGGGGACAAGTACCCCCTGCAGTGGACTCTCTCAAACATGAAATAATGTGGTGAGTATTCACACATTTGTTGGGTATTAAAATGATTCTGTACCATGATCTTGAAATGCAAAATCTTTAGCCCCACTTTAATATATTCAGCTCCAAGGTTACTACATCTTGGGGAAAGGGAAAACTTTCCCGCAGCAATCTTAATTGAAAAAAGTGCTTTTCACATTCAAGTGGCAGTCATTACAGCATCCATCAAGACCAGCATATGCTATCACCTTCGGCAATGGCTGGGAAGATTCCTTAACAGTATATAAAAAAACTTCCCAAGGAGCCAGTAGTAGTAAAAACAGCTGAAAATACAAGTACTCAGCAACAAAATGCCAAAGAAGGCCCAACTCTTGTAAGCATAAATGCAGGAAATAGTGCTTCATGAAGCTGTAAATCAGTGGTGCACAAAGTCCGGCACAGGGCCCAAATCAGGCCTACCGCCATCCAGACCCCAGAAGAGTAAAAAAAAAAAAAAAAAAAAAAAAGTTACTATTATTACCATCCAGTCATGCAAACTTTCCACAGCTTACTTACTTACCTAATTGACTGCAGTTGTGCACACCTCTAATTTTAGCCGTGGAAGTAAAGTACAGTTTTGTACCTACCATAAATGTAGATGTTCGAAGATCCACATTGCTGCAGTCCTTACACTTGGGTAGTCCGCTGTCCTCGGTCGGCCCGAATATCAAAGTATTAGGCTGACGTCGGTCAAGGCGCTTAAGACTGACATCAGGACGTCAGGGTACAAATGCGCATGACCGACGTCATATCCTCAGTCTTTTCTTGCCCCAGATGTCAAAAGACCCTAAACAGAAAGGTCAAAACCAAAAGACAGCAAAAAAACAACCAACCACCCTTGTACTAACCATATGTACAAAATATACAAAATTTACAATATGTACAACCCAAACCACACAACCGCCTCTAACTACAGAGGGGAAGGAGGGAGGGTAAATTGGACTGCAGCAATGTGGATCTTCGAACATCTACATTTATGGTAGGTACAAAACTGTACTATGTTCTTCATCTCACATTGCTGCAGTCCTTACACTTGGGTAGAATCCCAAAGCAGAGATAAGGGAGGATGGCAAAACTATAAAGCAGTAGGAGCTGCCAAAATGCCCTGTAAAATTGCAGTGGCAAAACCAGCCCTCGATTTAGAGTAAAGTGGAAGGTGATAATGCTTAGAGAAAGTATGCACTGAACTCCAAGTAGCTGCCTCCAAAATATCTTTGGTTGCCACCCCTTAAAAAGCTGTAGAAGTGGCAGTAGCCCTAGTGGAATGAGGCCTAATCCCAGCTGGAATTTCCTTACCATGATGGGAATAACAGAAAGCAATACAAAACCCAATCCACTTAGAAATAGTTTGTTTTGACACAGGCTTGCCCTGAGAACCCAAAGCAAAAGAAACAAATAACTGCTGAGACTGCCTGAACCCTTTAGTTCTGCTCAAATAATATCGCAACTGCCTGTGTATATCCAAAGTGTGCAAAATCTTTTCCCCTTTATTTTGGGGTTTGCATAAAAAGTAGGCAAATGAATAGTGTGGCTTAAAGCCACATAAGAAACCACTTTAGGCATGAAGGAAGGATTAGTACGAAAGATACCCTATCCTTATGGAAAATTAAGAAAGGCTCAACTGCCATAAGGGCCTGTAATTCAGAAACCCTTCTCGCAGAGGTAATGGCCAACAAAAAAGCAGTCTTCCATGATAAATATTTCAACTCAGCAGTAGCTGCAGGCTCAAAAGGTTGTAGAGTGAGTTTCTCCAACACAAAATTGAGATCCCAAGCAGGAGTAGGAGCTCTCCGTGGGGGTCTTATATTCTTTGCCCCTCTAAGGAATTGCTTAAACAAAGGATGAGAAAACAATGGTGGGTCACAGTCATAGTGAGCAGAAATTGCTGCAGCATGAACCTTAATAGAAGAGAAGGACAAACCTTTGTCCAGCAGCTCAGTAAGATATTGAAGAGCCACACTTAAATTAGGCTTAGAAACATCAAATTCCTTTGCTGTACTCCAAAATAAAAATCTCTTCCATTTATCTGCGTACACTTTCCTTATACTAGGCCTTCTGGCCTCCAAAATAACCTTCAAAACTTGTTGTGGAAGCTGAGACCCTCCAGGGTTTAAAACAGAATATGCCAGGCCGTCAGGTGAAGAGAGTGAAGTTTGACATTGAGTAAATGACTGTTCTCCTGAGATAGCAGGTGTGGAATCTAAGGCAAAGGCCATGGAGGCTCCCGTACCAGACTTCTCAGTAATGGGTACCAGTGCTGTCGAGGCCAATCTGGAGCTATTAAAATCATCTTTGGCTTGTCCTGTCTGACCTTCAGGAGTACCTTTGGGAGGAGAGGCAGAGGTGGAAAGGCATACACATGAAGATTGTTCCAATTGAATGAAAGAGCATCCACTTTCCAAGCTGTGGGATGAAACCTTTTTGTGCAAAACTTTGGCAGCTGGTGGTTTAGTGGAGAAGCGAACAGATCTATGTCTGGAGTTCCCCATAACACTGTCAACTTCTGAAATACATGAGGATCCAATTTCCACTCGTGGGGATCCATAATTTGCCTGCTCAACACATCTGCTAAGGAGTTCTGTGCTCCTGGCAGAAACCTTGCCTGAAGATTTAGCTGTAAACTGAGAGCAGTCTCCCACAAAATCATTGCTTGTCTGCATAGAGGATAAGAATGTGTTCCCCCTTGCTTGTTGATGTACCACATGACAGTTGTGTTGTCTGTTAGAACCAACACCTGCCCTGGAAGAAGTAATTCCTTGAAAGCTATTAATGCAAATTGGACTGCTAACATCTCCTTCAAGTTGATATGTAGATGTTGAAGTCTGGCAGGCCACTTGTCTTGTACCCACTTTCCATTTAGATGAGCTCCCCAAGCTTTGTCTGAGGCATCTGTCGTTAGAATCTGACTCGCCTCTGGCCGGGTCACAGAGAGTCCCTTGTTTAGGTGACATTCCTGAGCCCACCACAAAAATTCCTTTTGAATGCAAGGTATTATCTGAATGACAGTGTCCATATCTTGGCAGTGCTGTGTCCATACATTTTTGAGATACCATTGTAGCTTCCTCATATGCAGTTTGGCATTGGGAAGCACCAGAATACAAGATGCCATGAACCCCAAGGCTTGAAGGACTGTCCTTGCAGTCAGCCTGGACTGATGAGACAATTGATGGAAGTAAAGAGAAAGATTCTTTTGTTTGTCCGGGGTCAAAAAGGCCATCTGGGATGCTGTATTCAGTCTCACACCCAGAAAGCACATGTCCTGAGAGGGTACTAGACTGGACTTTATTTCGTTCACAGAATACCCCAGACATCTTAGCACTGCTATCACATATTGCAAATGATGAAGAAGTTCGTCCTTTCCTTGAGCCAGAATCAGGCAATCGTCCAAATAAGGATAGATCTGTATTCCTCTTAGCCTGAAGAAAGCTATCACTGGAGCCAGAACCTTCGTGAACACTCTGGGCGCAGTAGATAAGCCAAAGGGCAATGCAGAGAACTGATAATGAGAAGTCCCAGCCGAAAACGCAGATACTTCCTGCAACTTAGCCTGATAGGAACATGAAGGTAAGCCTCCTTGAGATCCAGAGTCACCATCCAGTGATCTTTGCCCAGCAGAGGTAAAAGCTGTTGTAACGTCAACATTTTGAACTTGGGAATGTCCAGATAAGTGTTGAGGATAGATAAATCCAAAATTGGTCTCCACGTGTTCCCCTTCTTTGGTACTAGGAACAGGCGAGAATAAAATCCTAGGCCCACTTCTGGCAGAGGGACTGGTTGTATGGCCCCTATTTGGAGCAGCAGAGAAATTTGTTTGTGAGCCTCTAGTCTTTGCTGAGGAGGAACGTCCGGCATGCCTTTGAAAGGAGGCAAGGTATGGAAATAAAACCTGTAACCTTGGTGTATGATATCCAATACCCATCTGTCCTGGGTAATCAAACTCCAATTTTCCCTGAAGAGTGCCAACCTTCCTCCCAAAGGTGCTGCCAGGCAAGAAGGATCTGGCAGCTGAAAAGGTAGGTCATTGGGCCTGTTTACGAAAGGACTGGCCCCTGCCCTCACCTGAAGATTGTGCAGGAGAACTCCTGTTCTAGGTCTGAAGGAGCTCTGAGCTCTGCCCCTACCACGTCTAGATCTACCCCTAGACTGTGAATCATAAGAAGGATACGTCCACCCCTTAGCAGGCCAATTCCTACTAAACTTGGAGGCTGGACTTGCAAAAATCTTTAACAGTCTGCATAGACTTAGCCTTGTCTTCCATTTTCTTCAAGACTGACTCCACAGGTGAAACAAACAACACATCAGACTGTAAAGGAGCATCCAAAATCCTTGTCTTAACATGTTCAGATAAATTCTGATCCCTCAGCCAGGCGTGCCTGCGAAGAACTGACCCAGTGGCAGCCACCCTAGACGAGGCCTGTACAGCATCAAAACCACATTGTAAAGAATGCTTACCCACCTGTTCAGAGACATGTACCAAATCTTGTAATTCCTTACACTCAATGCCTTCTGCCAGAGCATCTACCTTAGACTTCAGTTGAGAAAGAAGATAGTTTTGATATTTCAACATGTGAAACTGGCAATTCAAAGCCCTCATAGCTAAGGTGGAAGAGGTATAGACTTTCTTTCCCCATCTCTCCAAAGCTCTGGCCTCTTTATCTGGAGGAACCGGATTTTTTACAACAGAGGCCTTGACACCTTTAGGTCCCTGACTAACAGTTTCTGGGTCCGCCCTAGGACTCTTATAAAGATATTTATGAGCCTCAGGCACCCTATAATACCTATCCGGTTTAACAGGAGCAGGAGGCAAAGAATCAGGATTAAGTGAAGCCTCTGTAAACACATCTTCCACAACATCCAGAACAGGAGGTATAGCCAAAGGCCTATGCTGGGGTAAAAGCAAAAATTCCCTAAGCCTTTTCCTGGAATCAGAGAAGTCCTGACCTTCCCACTTAAAATGTTCCCTCATGGAATGAAGAGTCTCTGAAAAAGAAAAATCCTCTGGAGGAGAAGCAGAAGGAGTCGAATCATCTGCCTCAGAATCAGAATAAGGAGAATACTCCTGCAAGTCTTCAGCCGAAGACTCTGAAACATCTGAAGCCTGCTCAAAACTCCCCAACTCTGGTTCCACCCTAGGCCTCTTATCTGGAGGGGCAAAGAACCTCTAATCAAAGTAATTAAATCTTCTGCCATTTTAAGCATGTGCTTCTTGGGCACAGATCCTGAAGAACTAGGAGTGACACCAACAGAAGCTAAACCTGGCCTGCCTCTGGGAGAAGCCTTAGAAACAGAAGGAGAGGGCCTAACCACCCTAGGAAGGGAGGGGAGTACAGTAACCTGAGAAGCCCCTTCAGCCTGACCTGCCTCCTGAGAGGCCACATCCTGCAATAACACAGTCTCCCCCTGGGACTCCAGAGAAGCCTCCGTGGAACCACCGGTTCCACTGACGCCTCTAAAGAACCGGCATCCGTACGGACGACTCTTCTTGCCTGGGTTTAGCTGCCTTGTCTTTGCACTTCTTCGAAGAAGCGGGCGTCGGAGCATCCGACGGCATCTTATAATTGCACCGCTTCCCAAAGACCAACCTGGCACAATCTAACCTTCGCTTAATAGTGCGCTTATTGAACCTAGCACAAAAGCGACACCCAACAACGTCGTGCTCAGGCCCCAAACAAGGAATACACAAAGTATGATAATCTCTATGCGGTATCTGTTTCCCACAAGAAATACAGTTATTCACTTTTTCTGACATCCGGTAAACCACTGAGGCAAGAAAAACTAAAATATTCTAACGGGTACTTAGCCAACTTTGACTCTGTCTGAAACTCCTAAATCGAAAAATTTCAGAACGACCAACGGCACTTGCAACGCTGCTTCTGCATCGGACCATGCGGCAAAAAAGACTGAGGATATGACGTCGGTCATGCGCATTTGTACCCTGACGTCCTGATGTCAGTCTTAAGCGCCTTGACCGACGTCAGCCTAATACTTTGATATTCGGGCCGACCGAGGACAGCGGACTACCCAAGTGTAAGGACTGCAGCAATGTGAGATGAAGAACATCAGGCCTACCGCACAACGCCATCTGACCCCCAGAGAGTAACCAAAAAACTTAAAAGATGAAAAGTTACTATGCCTTACTCCAGTCATGCAAACTTTCCAGCATGGGCTTACTTACCTAATTGACTGCAGTTGTGCACACCTCTAATTTTAGCCGTGGAAGTAACTATTCTTTCTTGTTTATAACTTGTAGTCTGTAAATAGAAGTAACTTTCTGCAAGAGTTTGTAATAAGTTATGGTTGCAAGCCAAAATAAAGTTAAATGCAAAGGCAATTTCACGACTACTGTCTTAAGTAAAAATGCCAATCACCTGTACGTATCAACTCATAACGACTTAGTATGTTTTGAGGTGGCCCGCAGATGCATTAAGAATTCATGTAGTGGCCCTCCCCACAAAAAGGTTGTGCACCATTGCTGTAAACAAATGACCAAGTGGCCTCTGCACAAATGTCTGAAACATTCAGATTTTTGCAACAGCGTTAAACAGTCACACCTCTGGTGGAATAAATACCTTTTACAGTACTGGTTAATTAATAAATTCATTTAGACAGGGTTTGTTTAAACTACAATACGGCTCTCCTTAACTGGAACAATGGAGATGAGCAACTGACCTACCTTCCCAAAGACGAGCTGAAAGTATACATCAAGTAGAGTATTAATGTCTTGGTATTCTCCATATTTTGTCTCTCAAAATAAGAGAGAGCAGTAAATGGACAAATTGTGGTAGTTATGATATCACGTCTTGAAGGAAATCCCTCTTAATGACCAAAATGGGTTCACAAAAAAATTATGGTCTGCAACTGTGAAACCTTGTGCAGTAATGACTTTCATTCCAGGTCTTTGGGTTTGGCTGTTTCTAAGCAAAGGATCTCCTTCTGGATATCTAAGGCCAATTCCTTTTCTTATTCTTTTCATGGCAAATCTTGGACTACTTCTGATAGAACTCATTTCACTAAGGCTGTTGCCTCTTCTGGTGCCTTCTTCAAGGGGTTGGACACTAATTATATCCTTGAAGCTAAAATTCGGACAAAAAACTCCCAAAAGACAACCACTAGAATTCAGCCCAAATACTATTTCAAACACAACCAAAGCAAGGCAAATCTTCAGGAAGGCAACAGGATTAAATTAGTGTAAAATATTTATTTGACCAAAAAGAACGCAAGTGCTTTCACGGTGCTAAAAAAACGCTTCATCAGACGTATATTCAAAAATGCAGTATCCATGTTTAAATAGTTAAAACAATTAATTTCTAACCAATGGCTCTGATAGAACAATCAGTTAATTAATTAAACAAAAGAGCCATTTAAAGATACATGCCCTATGCTTAAATAAAAAAATATACATATAAATATATGACACACAAAAATATCAAAACAAATATAAAACCACTTTAGTATAACAATTCAGTAAATAACACATTCCTAAAATCAAATAGTATAACTATATTACTAAAGATTCTAAACATTTTTACTCACTTAATTCTTCTGTTTTTTTAATATGGGTTTTAAAGGTATTGTGTCATTAAGGCCATGCCCCCTATGTGCACCTACCCTTAAAATCCATTTAATTTCCAAAGTTTCAGTATCATTTACTAAGTCACCCATTCTTATATTTGTATTTTGTAATTGTACTTGAAACCTAAACTGATGTTGCTCTCCTAAAAGTAATGTATGTTTAGCTAGTGCGCTATAAACAAATCCCTTAGTAGTACAGCATATGTGGTCCCTAATTCGTTCACGTAGAGAGCGATTAGTTTAAACTACATAGAATGAAAAACATTCTATGCAGGTTGCTATATACACCAGTTTTTTTGTAATACAAGTACTAGAGTTTCTCAACTCCCATAGATAACCAGTATTAGGGTGTCTAAAGAAACGTGATTCATCAATATACTGGCATTGTGCACATTTACCACACTTTTTATTGCCCAACCGTATCACATCAGCATTATCACATTAGTTGGATAGCATAATAAATGTTTTAAACATGTTTTATTTTTATATATAAAAGTGGGATAATTTCCTACTATATTAGCTATCCGATCATCTATTAACAAAATATGCCAATTTTTAGCTATAACATATTGTATTATGTTTACATTTACAGCATAGGGTAAAATAATAGGTAATCTAGTGGGAGCTGTTCTCAAACTTATATTCTGAAAATCTCCTGGTCTATGTGAAAAATATGGTTTAGCTTGACTTCTTTGTAATTTTACTTGTTTATAAATTTTATTAATTTCCAATTCATCATAACCTCTTCCAACAAGATGAGTCTTTAGTTCAATCAATTATTTATCATACATTTCTTGATTACAACATAGTCTAGATGTACGCATTGCTTGTCCTTTGACAATATTGTGGAAAATTTTGGATTGTGCATGCTATCTCTGTGTAAATAAGATGGTTTATAACAAGGTTTTCTAAATATCTTAGTGCTACATACCCCTTGCTGTATATAAACAGTAACATCTAGATAGTCTATGTTTTCCCTAGAATGTTTCATAGTAAATTTTAAAAATTTATTACTATTGTTGATTCTTTCATAGAATTGTAATAGAGACATTTCATCACCTTGCCAAAGAACAAAAAGATCATCCACAAACCTTTTATAATATATTATTTGTGGCGTCATTAACAAGTGTTGCAGCTCCCAGGCTACCATAACTAGGTTAGCGTAAGAGTTAGCACAGCTGGTACCCATTGCTACACCTGTTTGTTTATAACAGTTACTTTGAAACAAAAATATGTTATTATCAAGAACTATTTCTAACATACATAACAAATCTATTTTATTTTTGTCAAATATCTTTTGTTCTATCATTAAAGTTCTTAGCATATCTAACCCTTTATCATTTGGGATAGAAGTAAACAGGGCAACAACATCTAGGGTAACCAGTATGATGTTATTAAATGTAACTAACCTAGTAGTAGTTGTTTCATAGAGACTAGTCAAAAACTGTTCAGTATCTCTTAAAACATAATCATAATGAGCTAACATTTTCTTTAACTCTACATCTAGATAAATCGAAATAGGCTCAGTTAACCAGTTAGAGCCAGCAACTATAGGTCTAAATGGTGGAAACAAAGCATTCTTATGGATCTTTGGTAACCCTTGCATCCTAGGTATTAAAGGAAACTCAACTATACAATAACTAAAGAACTCTTTAGTTATTAAACCCATATTTAAACATTCATGCAGCATACAAAAAATTCTATGTTGCATCTCATATACCACATCTACTGATATTTCTTGATAGGTATTATCTTGTTGTAACATATTAACCATAGAAGTAAAATAATAATGCGCATCCATAACGACAATAGGACCCCCTTTATCTGAGGGCCTAATAACAATTTGATGATTATTCTTAAGTTTATCTAATGCTATTTTTTCACATTTAGTAAGATTATGTACAGAATAATTATATTGAAAAGCATTGCTATCATCATAAATGTTTTTCTCACATGCTTTTATAAATGTCTCAACATTGTAAGGCATAGGCGGAACATACAGGCTTTTCTTTTTAAAAATAGTTCTATCAGTAGTATCCATCACTGCATCAGAAAACATGTTTATTAAAGTTAAATTTCTAGTAAACATATGAATGGCAATGACGGCTTCACTAATGTCAATAGCAGATGCAGGTATAAAGGTTAAACCTTTATTTAATAAAGATACCTCATGTGCAGAAAGCTGGTAACAGGAAATGTTCCAAATCAAGTCTCCTTGCCCAAAATTTTCTTTAATGTTTGAGTATGTGGTTGTTGGTTCGGCGCTTCTTTTCGCTTCTGCCCCCTGTAGTTTTCCTTGTCTACTGAGCCTTTCCGTTCTAAACGTATCAGAAGGGGCAGAATAGGAAAACCCTGCATGGAATTGTTATCTTTGTTGTCGTTATATATTTTTCATCGTTCTGAACACTCTACAGATGGTCCCTAGAGTGTCAGTAAATTAGACGTCTCAATATTAGCTACTTCTGAAGGTGTAGAATAAACTGAGGTTATATTCGTTGGTGAAAGTACTTCCTTATCTGCACGCTGATCCAATAGCAAAGCAGTTTCATTATTCAAATTATTCACCTCTCGTACTTCAGTTCGGGAGACCTGAGGAGAGGTTGTATCTCTCATTTGTGCTGGTCTCTTATTAGAATTAGCAGTATCATTATGAGATACACCCCTTGAGTGTTCTAAATTCTGTATTGAATATTTACAATAGTGATTAGTACGTGTAGCAGATGCCCCATTATTACTATTATTGTTGCTGTTATTATAAGGGACTTTCGGCCAGGCAAAAACCTGCTAATGTTCAAAATCAATAAGTCTCTTGACAATTTTTTCTTTTTTTTGTTCCAAGAGCTTCACTTCGTATCTCGAGACCTTATCTATGACTTCATTCACATGTAGCTCCGTCAAATCAGAGCCATAGATAGCTGAAAGCTCATGCTGACTCCGCATTATACTTGTAAAAAGTGTAGTTTCTATCGGCATAAAAAAGTCTATCAACAGCTGCATATAAGCCTTGCTCGCATTTAGATTAATTTGTTGCCATATGCTGTAAATGTAAACATAATACAAGATTATAGCTCAAAATTGGCATATTTTGTTAATAGATGATCGGATAGCTAATATAGTTGGAAATTATCCCACTTTTATATATAAAAATAAAACATGTTTAAAACATTTATTATGCTATCCAACTAATGTGATAAGTAATGCTGATGTGATATGGTTAGGCACTAAAAAGTGTGGTAAATGTGCACAATGCCAATATATTGATGAATCACGTTTCTTTAGACACCCTGATACTGGTTATCTATGGGAGTTAAGAAACTCTAGTACTTGTATTACAAAAAACCTGGTGTATATAGCAACCTGCATAGAATGTTTTTCATTCTATGTAGGTAAAACTAATCGCTCTCTACGTGAACGAATTAGGGACCACATATACTGTACTACTAAGGGATTTGTTTATAGCGCACTAGCTAAACATACATTACTTTTAGGAGAGCAACATCAGTTTAGGTTTCAAGTGCTACAATTACAAAATACAAATATAAGAATGGGTGACTTAGTAAATGATACTGAAACTTTGAAAATTAAATGGATTTTAAGGCTAGGTGCACATAGGGGGCATGGCCTTAATGACACAATACCTTTAAAACCCATATTAAAAAACAGAAGAATTAAGTGAGTAAAAATGTTTAGAATCTTTAGTAATATAGTTATACTATTTGATTTTAGGAATGTGTTATTTACTGAATTGTTATAATAAAGTGGTTTTATATTTGTTTTGATATTTTTGTGTGTCATATATTTATATGTATATTTTTTATTGAAGCATAGGGCATGTATCTTTAAATAGCTCTTTTGTTTAATTAATTAACTGATTGTTCTATCAGAGCCATTGGTTAGAAATTAATTTTTAACTATTTAAACATGGATACTGCATTTTTGAATATACGTCTGATGAAGCGTTTTAGCACCGTGAAAGGGCTTACGTTCTTTTTGGTCAAATAAATATTTTACACTAATTTAATCCTGTTGCCTTCCTGAAGATTTGCCTTGCTTTGGTTGTGTTCAAAATATCCTTGAAGCTGCTATTTGGAATTCAGTGCATACCTTTACTAAACATAAGTTGAATTTGGGTTTTAGAGCCAGAGCAGGTTTTGCTAAAACCATTTTATGTGAGTTTGTTGAGGGCTCTTTTCAGCCTTCCACCTTCAGTTCTGTTTCTTGAGATTTTTTTTTACTCTCTTTTCTATGAATAATACTTCAAAAGTGATATAGAAGGATAAAGCACAGTTGCATAAAATCTTACGATAACAGTATGTCCGTCTCTTCAATATTGCTGTATTCACTTCCCCCTCCAATCCCCCTCTTGTTTGTTCTGCATTTTTTTCCTTTTGGATGTACATGTACCCCTTTGTCCAAATGGTGATTGCTCTCTTCCGGGACAATTCAGTTCTACGTAGCTGCATCATTATGTCCCTTTTACACCCTACAGTCTTAAGTGGGGAACATAAATGTGAAGTACTGTGCATACAAGATCTTTTTTCTAGACCTTTTCAGACTGGCCAAGTGTCAGGCTGCCTTGGACAGGACATCTGTTCTAAGAATACTGCAACAAGGACATTTACCTTATCCTTGTGAAAGATCAGATAAGGTTGAATCACCATAAGAGTATGTAACTCAGACTCTTCTTGCAGAAGTCAGAGTAATGAGCACCAGTGTTTGCCAAGATAACAACTTCAAATCAGCCTCATGAGCAGGTTTAAAAGGAAAAAGAGGCAAGCAGCAGCTACCCGTCTTCTAGGTTTACTAGAGATAGGACAGAAAAGGGGATACATTGGAAGACTAGCAGAGATGACCTAAATGAAAATTTTTTTATAGAAGAGTAAGAATGGCCAGTGGTTAATAACTTACATAAATACTGTACAACCAGGAGTTTCTGGGCCTTGAAAGGGTCTTTCTGCACCAACTAGAAAAATCTTTTCCACTTAATCAAATATGACTTTCTAGTAGCAGGTTTCTTAACTTCCTTCAATACCTGCTGCATGTCCTCAGAAAACAGCTGTCTTCTTCTGCTTCTTCTTTCGGCTGCTCCCGTCAGAGGTCGCCACAGCAGATCAACTGTTTCCATTTCTTCCTGTCCTCTGCATCTTGCTCTGTCACACCAACCACCTGCGTGTCCTCTCTCACCACATCCATAAACCTTATCTTAGGCCTTCCTCTTTTCCAGTTACCTGGCAGCTTCATCCTTAGCATCTTTTTCCCAATATACTCTGCATCCCTCCTCAGCACATGTCCAAACCAACGTAATCTTGCATCTCTGGCTTTGTCTCCAAACCTTCCAACCTGGGCTGACCCTCTAATATACTTATTCCTAATCCTGTCCATCCTCATCACACCCAGTGCAAATCTCAACATCTTCAACTCTGCCATGTCAAGCTCTGACTCCTGCCTTTTTGTCAATGTCACTGTCTCCAACCCATATAACATAGCTGGTCTCACTACCCTCTTGTAGACCTTCCCTTTCACTCTTACTGGTACTCGTCTGTCACAAATCACTCCTGACATTCTTCTTCACCCACTGCATCCTGCCTGTACTTTCTTCTTCACCTCTCTTCCACACTCACCATTACTCTGAACTGTTGATCCCAAGTATTTAAACTCATCCACCTTTGCCACCTCTACTCCCTGCATCCTCACCATTCCTCTATCCTCCCTCTCAATCACACACGCATATTCTGTCTTAGTCCTGCTGACCTTCATTCCTCTTCTCTCTAGAGCATATCTCCACCTCTCCAGGGTCTCCTCCACCCGTTCCCTACTCTCACTACAGATCACAATGTCATCTGCAAACATCATAGTCCACAGGGAATCCTGCCTGATCTCGTCTGTCTACCTGTCCATTACCATTACAAATAAGAAAAAGCTCAGAGCTGAACCTTGATGTAATCCCACCTCCACCTTAAACGCATCAGTCACTCCCATCGCAGACCTCACTGCTGTCACACTACCCTCGTACATATCCTGTACCACTCTTACATACTTCTCTGACACTCCCGACTTCCTCATACAATACCACAACTCCTCTCTAGGCACCCTGTCATATGCTTTCTCTAAATCCACAAAGACACAATGCATCTCCTTCTGACATTCTCTGTACTTCTCCATTAACACTCTCAAAGCAAACATCGCATCTGTAGTGCTCTTTCCTGACATGAAACCATACTGCTGATAACTAATCATCACCTCCCTTCTTAACCTAGCTTCCACTACTCTTTCCCATAACTTCATGCTGTGACTGATCAATTTAATCCCTCTGTAGTTACTACAGCCTTGCACATCACCCTTATTCTTAAAAATCGGTACCAAAACACTTTCTCCATTCCTCAGGCATCCTCTCACTTTCCAAGATTTCATTAAACAATCTAGTTAAAAACTCCACTGCCATTTCACCTAAACACCTCCATGCTTCCACAGGTATGTCATCTGGACCAACAGCCTTTCCGTTCTTCATCCTCTTCATAGCTATCCTTACTTCCTCCTTACTAATCCACTGCTCTTCATGATTCACTATCGGCACATCATTCAACCTTCTCGCCCTGTCATTCTCTTCATTCATCAAACCTTCAAAGTACTCTTTTCATCTGCTCAATATACTCCACTGGAGATGGACAAGCCAGTACATTTCTTTGTGCCGGTCCCAAGCTCGGATAAATGGGGAGGGTTGCATCAGGAAGGGCATCCAGTATAAAATTTTGCCAAATCATACATGCAGACAAAAGAAAACAGCTGTCTAAAAGATATTAAAATTCTATTATCTAGGCAGTGAGATGAAGCTGAAGGTTGAGGTGTATCAACCAATCTCTGTCCTTTAAGAGTCTATCCTGTGAAGAAGCTTGTGGTAATCACTTTTGGCCAGTTTCAAAAAAAAAAAGGAGAACCACTGTTACCTGGGTCAAAAGGTGCGTGTATGGGGGGGGGGGGGGTCACCACAATTATTCTGGGAGAGCCCTTCTGAGTTTTTAGAAGTAATCTGGTTATCAGAGGAAACAGTGGAAAGGCATACAAAAACATTCTCACCAATGGAATGAAAAGGCATTTGTCTTTCAGGCCTCTGTGCAAGGAGTCAAGGAGTAGTATTCCTTTAACGGTCTGTTGTGAATGGAGGCATCTGAGGAGTTCGCCATAGATGGATCACTTCCTCTAAGACTCCCAGTTTAGCTTCTACTCATAAGGGTCTGTCCTGGTCCTAAGGATTAGGAGTTGGTATAAAGTTTAAGGTGTTTATCTCACAGTCACAAGGAACAGGGTTTGATTCCCACCTTTGTAAGGAAAACTGGCTTAAAATGACCAAGAAGGACAACTACCCTAGTATTTTTTAAACAAAAAACATCTTTATTAAATTATCACTTATGACATAGGCAATCACACATTTACATAAATGAAAACAGACCATACTGACATTTTAGTTGCAAATATTATACATCACTTATAGTCTATTCAGTCATTTGTCAAACTTCACACAGCTCATTGAAATCCTGCTTTCCTTTAAACCTCATTCCTCCTCCAAAACATTATTCTTCCTTTTTTCTATGTAATTTTCTCCTTTCCTTTTCTAAAGATCCCATTCCCTGTTTTATTTCTGTCATTATATTCACTATTTCTGGTACAGTTGGTTTAAACTTTGATTTCCATTTTCTAGTTATTGCTTTTTTCTTGGCAGCTACCATAATTAGACTCAGAAAGGCCTTACTATGTCTAGGCAACTCGGATTCTGTATCATAGTACAAAAAAAATTTCCTTAGTTATAACAATTTGCTCACCCAGTATTTCTGATAAAGTAGTCTGTAGGGAAATTATAAAATCTGTCAACTCATTACACTCCAAAAATATGTTCCCAATTACCTTTTTCTTCCCCATCACAACTCCAACATTTGCTATTTACCTGAGGAAAAATTCTTTGGTATCTACATGGGGTGTAAAAAATACTTCCAACCAAAGATCCAGCATCTTCTAGACTCTGTCGCATATTTGGGAGCCATTCATATACCCCCCCCCCCATTCTTTCTTTGTGAATTGCTTATACAATCTCTTTTCCCAATCCTTTCTAACCTCCTCAGATTGATTCTTATTGTTATCATGCAATATTTTACATGGTCTACTAAATATCCCTTTTTAACAGCAGCTTCTGTGCCAGATTCCACCAAAAACCCTACCGGTGCTGGTCTTTTGCTTAAAATCCCCCTATTCCTTTCTCTCTGAGTATACTCTATCAATCCTTGATAGGGAAGGCAATCTCTAGCCTGCAGTCCAAATACATTCTTGTCCTCTTCCCATTCTATTACCTTTCCCTCCCTAATTATTTGCTCCCAATACCTTGGTTCCTTTGCTAGTTTTCTCCAGTAAAAAACAGCACCCTCTTGCCTATTGTGTGTATCCCTAATTGCAGTCATCCCCATTGGCAGAATCTCGTTCCTCCATTCCCATGTTGGCTTAGTTCTTAGAATACTTTCTGACGCATTATGAATATAATATTTTGTATGGTTATTGTTATTCTCTAAGGATCTGCATCCAAAATCCCAGTCTCTCCTTATTTCTTATTCTTCTCCCTACCCCTTTCCACATGGAATTATAGCTTTCTGCTTGTGTTAAGTACAACAGTCTTGTCTGTGTAGCTCTGAAATACACCCTCAAATCAGGTAATCCCAAACCACCTTGTTCTATTGGAAGGATCAGTTTATCCCACTTGACTTTTTCCTGTTTCCTCTCCCATTTAAAATCCTTCAACTCTTTATTAATTGCTACCCACAACTTCTTTTCTTGTTGATAAAAATATGCCTGACCTGTGTATAAAACCAAAGGGACTACAAACATTTTGATTGTTTGTATTTTGCTATCCATAAAACAAAACTTTCAGTTTCTCAGTGTCTATATTATTGTTTTAGTCTCTTCCCACATATCATTAGCTGCCATAACAGAATCCTTTTTAATCCATACTCTTAAGTACTTCACTTTATCATGTCCCCATAAATATGGTTACTGCTTAACCAGTTTGGGTGTGGGTATATTTTACAGCTATTGCCTTTACTTTATCTTCTTTTATTTTGTGTCCTGAAACTGTCTCAAAATGTTCCACAACACTAAAATGTCCTTTCCTAGTTTTATCAGGTATAAAATATCATCATCTGCAAATAAACCAGCTTTTCTTGACTACCATACCAATTATACCCTTGATTTTCCGAGTCCCTCCAATCACTCCTAATACACCTTATAATTTTATCAGGGAATGCAAATGCTTCCATTGCCTACTCATAAAATCCCAGCTTACTCTGTCAAATGTTTTCTCTGCATCATTACCCAACTACAACAGTGGTATTTACTTGTAATCTGCATCCCTCTCGATCATCCTGGTTCTACTAATATTGTCAAATGTTTGCCACCCCTCCATAAAACCAGACTGATCCATATCTATCAATTTTGGCATCACCGTTACCATTTGTTTAGCCATTATAGGCATAAACACTTTATAATCATGATATAGAATTGAAATGGGCCTATATGAAGCTGGATGTGATGGGTCTTTACCATATTTAGGTATTATAGCCACCACCGCTTTCTTCCAGGATTTTGGTGCTTCTCCCTTTTAAACAAAAAGTACAGTTTTGTACCTACCATAAATGTAGATGTTCGAAGATCCACATTGCTGCAGTCCTAACACTTGGGTAGTCTGCTGTCCCAGTCGGCCCGAATACCAAAGTATAAGGCTGACGTCGGTCAAGGCGCATTTGTCTGACATCAGGACGTCAGGGTACAAATGCGCATGACCGACGTCATATCCTCAGTCTTTTCTTGCCCCAGATGTCAGAAGACCCTAACAAGATAAGGCCAAACCCCAAAAAACACCAAAACACTCCTGTGCCTAAAATATGTACAATATATACAAATGTACAAAAAATAGAACCTCACCCACACAACCACCCCTAAACACAGAGGGGAAGGAGGGAATTGGACTGCAGCAATGTGGATCTTCGAACATCTACATTTATGGTAGGTACAAAACTGTACTATGTTCTTCATCTCACATTGCTGCAGTCCTAACACTTGGGTAGAATCCCAAAGCAGAGGTAAGGGAGGATGGCTAAACTATAATGAAGCAGGAGCTGCCAAATGCCCTGCAACACAGCAGTGGCAAAACCAGCCCTGGACTTAGAATAGAGAGGAAGGTGGTAATGCTTGGAGAAAGTATGCACTGAACTCCAAGTAGCTGCCTCCAAAATATCCTTAGTTGCCACCCCCCTTAAAAATGCTGTTGAAGTGGCAGTAGCCCTAGTGGAATGAGGCCTAATCCCAGCTGGAATCTCCTTGCCATGATGGGAGTAACAGAATGCAATGCAAAACCCAATCCACTTAGATATAGTTTGTTTTGACACAGGCTTGCCCTGAGAACTCAAAGCAAAAGAAACAAATAACCGCTGAGACTGCCTAAAATCCCTAGTCCTGCTTAAATAATAACGCAACTGCCTGTGTACATCTAAAGTGTGCAAAATCTTTTCCCCCCTATTTTGGGGATCTGCATAAAAGGTAGGCAAATGAATAGTTTGGTTTAAAGCCACACTAGAAACCACCTTAGGCATAAATGAAGGATTAGTACGTAATGATACCCTATCCTTATGAAAAATCAAAAAAGGCTCCACCGCCATAAGGGCCTGCAATTCAGAAACCCTTCTTGCAGAAGTAATGGCCAACAAAAAAGCAGTCTTCCATGACAAGTATTTCAACTCAGCAGTAGCCGCAGGCTCAAAAGGTTGTAGAGTAAGTTTCTCCAACACAAAATTGAGGTCCCAAGCAGGAGTAGGAGCTCTTCGTGGGGTCTTATATTCTTTGCCCTCTAAGAAATTGCTTGAACAAAGGATGAGAAAACAATGGTGGGTCACAATCATAGTGAGCTGAAATTGCTGCAGCATGAATCTTAATGGAAGAGAAAGACAAACCTTTGTCCAATAGCTCAGTAAGATATTGCAGAGCCACACTCAAATTAGGCTCAGAAACATCCAAATCCTTTGCTGCACTCCAAAATAAAAATCTCTTCCATTTTTCTGCATACACTTTTACGTTTCCTAGGTCTTCTGGCTTCCATAATCACATTCAAAACTTGTTGAGGAAGTTGAGACCTGCTGTGGTTCAAAACAGAATATGCCAGGCTGTTAGATGAAGAGAGTGAAGCTTGACATTGAGTAGATGACCGTCCCTCTGAGACAAAAGGTGTGGAATTAAAGGTAAAGGCCATGGAGGCTTTCTTACCAGATTCCTCAGTAATGGGTACCAGTGCTGCCGAGGCCAATCTGGAGCTATCAAAATCATCCTTGGCTTGTCTTGTCTGACATTTAGGAGTACCTTTGGGAGGAGAGGCAGAGGTGGAAAGGCATACACATGAAGATTTTCCCAACTGAACGAAAGAGCGTCCACTTTCCAAGCTGTGTGATGAAAACTTTTCGTGCAAAACTTTGGCAGCTGGTGGTTTAGTGGAGAAGTTTAACAGATCTATGTCTGGAATTCCCCATGACACTGTCAATTTTTGAAATACATGAAGATCCAGTTTCCACTCGTGGGGATCCATGATTTGCCTGCTTAACACATCTGCTAAGGAGTTCTGTGCTCCTGGCAGAAACCTTGCTTGAAGAGTAAGCTGCAAGCTGAGCGCAGTCTCCCACAAAATCATTGCTTGCCTGCATAGAGGATAAGAATGTGTTCCCCTTGCTTGTTGATATACCACATGACAGTTGTGTTGTCTGTTAGAATCAACACCTGCCCTGGAAGAAGTAACTCCTTGAAAGCCATCAATGCAAACTGGACTGCTAACATCTCCTTCATGTTGATATGTAGATGCTGTAGTCTGGCAGGCCACTTGTCTTGTATCCACTTTCCATTCAGATGAGCTCCCAAGCTATGTCTGAGGCATCTGTCGTTAGAATCTGACTTCTGGCCGGGTCACAGAGAGTCCCTTGTTTAGGTGATATTCCTGAGCCCACCACAAAAATTCCTTTTGAATGCAAGGTATTATTTGAATGACAGTGTCCAGATCCTGGCAGTGCTGTGTCCATACATTTTGAGATACCATTGTAGCTTCCTCATATGCAGTTTGGCATTGGGAAGCACCAGAATACAAGATGCCATGAACCCTAATGCTTGAAGGACTGTCCTTGCAGTCAGCACGGACTGATGAGATAGTTGATGGAAGTAAAGGGATAGACTCTTTTGTTTGTCCGGGGTTAAAAGGCCATCTGGGCTGCTGTATTCAGTCTCACACCCAGAAAGCACATGTCTTGAGAGGGTACTAGACTGGACTTTATTTCGTTCACAGAATACCCCAGGCATCTTAGCACTGCTATCACATATTCCAGATGCTGAAGAAGCTCGTCCTTTTCTTGAGCCAGAATCAGACAGTCGTCCAAGTAAGGATAGATTTGTATTCCTTTTAGCCTGAAAAAGCTACAACTGGAGCCAGAACTTTTGTGAATACTCTGGGCAGTAGATAAGCCAAAGGGCAATGCAGAGAACTGATAATGGGAATTTCCAGCTCGAAACGCAGATACTTCCTGCAACTGAGTCTGATAGGCACATGAAGGTAAGCCTCCTTGAGATCTAAAGTTACCATCCAGTGATCTTTGCCCAGCAGAGGTAAAAGCTGTTGTAACGTCAACATTTTGAACTTGGGAATGTCCAAATAAGTGTTGAGGGTTGACAAATCCAAAATTGGTCTCCACGTGTTCCCCTTTTTGGTACTAGGAACAGGCGAGAATAAAATCCTAGGCCCCTTTCTGGCACAGGAACCGGCTGAATGGCCCCTATCTGGAGCAACAGAGAAATTTGCTTGTGAGCCTCTTTTCTTTGTATAGGAGGAATGTCTGGCATGCCTTTTAAAGGAGGCAAGGTATGGAAATAAAACCTGTAACCGTGGTGAATGATATCCAATACCCATCTGTCTTGGGTAATAACACTCCAGTTTTCTTTGAAAAGTGCCAGCCTTCCTCCCAAAGGTGCTGCCAGACGAAGGCTCTGGCAGCTGAAAAGGCAAGTCATTGGGTCTGCTTACGAAAGGACTGACCCCTGCCCTCACCAGAAGACTGGGCAGGCGAACTGCCTGTTCTAGGCCTAAAAGAACCTTGAGCTCTGCCCCTACCACGCCTAGATCTACCCCTAGACTGAGAATCATAAGAAGGATAAGTCCACCCCTTAGTAGGCCAATTTCTACTAAACTTTGGAGGCTGAACCTGCAAAAAATCTTTAACAGTCTGCATAGACTTAGCCTTGTCCTCCATTTTCTTTAAAACTGCGTCCACAGGCGCACCAAATAACACATCAGATTGTAAAGGAGCATCTAAAATCCTTGTCTTTACATGTTCAGCTAAATTCTGATCCGAGCCAGGCGTGCCTGCGAAGAACAGAACCAGTGGCTGCTACCCTCGAAGAGGCCTGTACAGCATCAAAGCCACATTGCAAGGAATGCTTACCCACCTGTTCCGAAACATGAACTAAATCCTGCAACTCTTTACACTCAATACCTTCCGCCAGAGCATCTACCTTAGACTTCAATTGTGAAAGGAGATAGTTTTGGTATTTCAACATGTGAAACTGGCAATTCAAAGCCCTCATGGCTAAAGTGGAAGAAGTATACACCTTTTTCCCCCATCTATCCAAAGCCCTTGCCTCTTTATCAGAAGGAACAGGATTTTAACAACAGAAGCCTTAACACCTTTAGGGCCCTGAGAAACAGTTTCTGGGTCTGCCCTAGGACTCTTAGAAAGATACTTATGAGCTTCAGGCACCCTATAATACCTGTCCGGTTTAACTGGGGCAGGAGGCAAAGAATCAGGGTTCAGGGAAGCCTCTGCAAAACATCCTCTACCACGTCCAGAACAGGAGGTATAGCTAAAGGCCTATGCTGGGGTAGAAACAAAATTCCTAAGCCTTTTCCTAGAATCAGAGAAATCTTGACCTTCCCATTTAAAATGCTCCCTCATGGAATGAAGGGTCTCTGAAAAGAAAAATCCTCAGGAGGAGAAGTCAAGGTGTAGAGTCATCTACATCAGAATCAGAATAAGGAGGATACTCCTGCAAGTCTTCAGCCGAAGACTCAGAAGCCTCCGAACACTGCTCAAAACTCTCAAGCTCAGGTTCCACCCTAGGCCTCTTATCAGGGGGGGGTATAGAACCTCTAATCATAGTAATCAAATCTTCTGCCATTTTAAGCATATGTTTCTTAGGCAGAGACCCTGAAGAACTAGGGGAGACCCCCACTGAAGTTAACCCTGGCCTGCCTCTAGAAGGAGCCTTGGAAACAGAAGGGGAGGGCCTAACCACCTTAGGAAGGGAGGGGAGAACAGCTACCTGAGAAGCCCCTTCAGCCTGGCCTACCTCCTGAGAGGACACATCTTGTAACAGTAAAGTCTCTATGAGGTATCTGTTTCCCACAAGAAATACAGTTATTCACTTTTTCTGACATCCGGTTAAATACTGAGGCAAGAAAAAACCAAAATATTCCCCAACGGGGTACTTAGCCAACTTTGATTCGGTCTGAAACTCCGACTTCAGAAAATTTCAGAACGCCAACCTGCACTCGCAATACTGCTTCTGCATCGGACCATGCGGCAAAAAAGACTGAGGATATGACGTCGGTCATGCGCATTTCTACCCTGACGTCCTGATGTCAGACAAATGCGCCTTGACCGACGTCAGCCTTATACTTTGGTATTCGGGCCGACTGGGACAGCGGACTACCCAAGTGTTAGGACTGCAGCAATGTGAGATGAAGAACATCCTTCTTAATCTCTATCAGTTTCTTCACTCACAGCTTCTAAACTTCCATAGGAATACCATTTATTCCTGGAGATTTTCCTCTTGATTGGTTGTATATCACCATTTTATCTCATCTCCTCCTATCCTGTTGGTAATTAAATCTCATCTACCTCTAACCTTGGCATATTTAATTGTTCCATAAACATTTACATTTGTACCTTTTCTTGATGTCATATTTCTCTGCTTTATATAAATGTTCATAACATTTCTGAAATATTTACAATACCTCTACAGAATCTTGTTATCTTCCTTGTTATAGGCTCCCTAAGCTTGGCAACAACCCTTTCTACTTTCTGTTGCCTGAATGGTTGTGCTAAAACTTTTTTGTGCCATGGAGTTATCAGAAACAGTTGCTTAACAGCAGTCTTTCTAAACTCATGCATATTATCAAGGTAATCCCTTATTTTCTGTTTAGCATTCTGCAATTCCTCCTCTTCTTGTTCTGAGAGATTCCCCCTATTCTGTAGTACTTTCTCTTTACTTCTTAATGACATCTCTTTTACTTTTAATTTCACCCTATTTTTAAAATCCACTTTAATTTTAACCCACTTCCTAGCTATATTTTCAGAAGAAATTTCTATCCTCCCATAAACTCCCAAAAAAATTCAAGTACCCATTCCTTAAATTCCTCTCTTTTTAACACATAGGTGGGCAAAGCAGCACTGTCTCATTTTTACTTCATTATCTAACATTTTTTAGTTATTATTGACACATGATCTGATGAAATAGTTATTGGATGCGCTTCAACTTTCAATTAAATGCACAGATTCCTGAGAAATGGAAGTTGTATCTAACCTAGCACAGTTGTTGTACCTTGAGGAATAATATGTACATTCACTCTGAGCTCCGACTACTGAATTCACATCTTGTATGGCAAATATTTTTATGAATCTCTTGTTTTATTTTCCTTTCTGGGCCCCAGACACATCCTCACTGCTGCAAATCAAATTCCACTCTCTATTTATAAGTAATATCCCCTACTAAAAGCTGATTATTTCTCCCAGAATTTTCTTAAGCTCCATTATAGTAGTTTTAGTTGGAATATAAATACATGCCAGTATAATCCTCCTCCATTGCCAGTAGCCCCTTAGTACTGCAAATCTTCCATTATCTTTCTTTTTTTCATTTGCTATCACTATTGGAGTTCTTCTTGTAATTAGTACATGTACTACATTTTCTTTTGTTTTCAGACATTCTGCTGAATAACCATCCTGAAATCACTACTTTATCAAATTCACATGCTCAGTTCTTTCCAAAAATGTTTCCTGTACCATAGCTAACTGCTCTCTGCATTTTAATACAATTCACTACTCTTTCATTTTGCATATATCTGAGACCATTCACTTTAAAAAAATAATATAGAAAGTGTTGTCATTATGTTTAGACATTATTATTCCCACATGCTGTGTGTAGCAGCTTTTTTTCAAATTGTTTTAAAGTGTTTAGTTTCAGCTTTTGTGTTACATGCATACATCAATGTTTGGCAGGTTGTTCTTTCTATACAGTTACTTCATGCCATATCCATTTGAACTTGTGTCACATTTTGTTTTGGTGAATACCATCAAACAAAAAACACACCCCTAAAGCCTATTCACTTAATACTAACACACAAAACTATGTACATCTTCAAATATTGGAGTTTAACCCTCCTGACAGGAACAGTTGCCCCAGACTGACAGCCACACTCATAGACTTGGATTAACCCATAAGGAAGGTTATCCATGCTAATATGCATGGTATAGCCTGTGATTCTACTTCTCCTAAGTGTTGTCTTCTTTTGTCTTATTTTTATTCTTCTCCCAGATTACAAAATCGCTAGAATGCTTTCAAAAAAGCATGATCTCCTAGTCACTGAAAGAAAGACGTATTCTGTTTTTATTGTCCCTTATCTGATTCTCTCCATACAGAGATGATAACCAGATAAACAGTTCCCTCAACTTTTACTCTTCTTCTGCCTGGTATACTGAGTAATCATTTTCCAGAGAAACTCTACTGTCTTCCCTTTTTCGTACTTTGTCCTTCCATCACAATTTTGTCTCATTTATTTGCTAGAGGAAATATTTTATTATATTCAGTGGTCTTTTTTATTTATCTGCTTCCCTTTAAAATTTGTTACTACATCAATGCAATGGCTTTAATCCACTCATCCCTCTATGCAAGAGTAAGAAAAGGCATATCAAGTTTTCTTGTATCATGCTCTTTTGTCCAGACCTTTCTTATCTTTTTAACATTGCAGAGCCTACATTAGTATCCAGATTACACTCGAAAATAACTTAGAAAGCTTTACTTTATAGCATGTAGGTTATATCATGCATTATAAAAATACTACTGTTAAGAGCAAAAGTTTGTTTTACTTGCACTTAACTCTTTCCTTCCTCTTCCCCTCTCCTAAATGTTCTTCCAAACATTAATGACATGAAGTAAGGCACATGCTTTGGAGTCCCCTACAACTTTAACAAAGTTAAAGAAGTCCAGTCTTTCCAAGTTTTCTTGTTCTGTCTTGTTTCACAAATACAATTAATGCTTTGTGATCCCACATTCATTCATCAATTTGCTGGTTTTCTTCCTGTTGATTTCCATCTCCCAAAACCAATCCCTGCTTCATTTCCAATGCACTCCTGGTTCTTCTAGCCCCCTCTTGTGCTTTTTTTCTGTCTTTCAAGCATTTTCTTTTGAACATTGGAAAGGTTTTCACTGGCAGAGACTCTCTATTGGCTTTATTACCAGAACAAAAAGCAGGAGAATCTCATTCTGTACGATAGCTTCCTTTTTTGTTGTGCAAGCTTTTGTATTTCCTCCTTAACATGTTTAGCATATTCTGCAACAAAATGATTTTGACACTGCAGGAAAGAATATTTTGAAAATAGCTGGATACAGCAGCTTGAATCTCACACCTGCTTCTCGACATTCCCTGATTACTGGAATACATTTATTCCTCTTCTGCCTGGTGTACAGTGAGCAATCATTTTCCACACATACACACTACTGTCTCCCACTTTAAGTATTTCGTCCTTCTGGACAGTTTTGTCAGTATCAACTCTTTCTACTGGAAGGATTGCATTTTTACTATTAAAAGTATAGGCTGCTTTCTCATGACATAACTGTAAACTGCTTTTTCATACTGAGAGTTGTATTTTCTGTTTGTGATTGCTCTATCCGAACCTTTATGTGCATTTTTGTCTGTTTTCTCTAGTCTGCTCCTTGATCTGTTTAAAACTTTCATTTAGTGGCAACAGCTAGGAACTGTAATTTTTTCACCACCCTCCCTAGTGTTGTATACTTGGTGGCTTTGCAGTTGCCCACCCATACTGTATATTTGATCTGTGACACTCCTCCCAGTCTAGTGTCATTAGTTCACTCAATCTAATAGAGAACATTTGTGAAGGCCAACCCACTCAGATTCTTAACATTGAATTAACTTCTGTTCCAGCTTTCTCCATTTCCACTTTACTGGAAAAAAATTCTAAGCTTGCTTCCCCCCTTTCCTGTGGCAGGTCAGATACAGATTTGCTGTGTCCAGGACTGTTTGTGAGCTCCTAAGCCCCCCCCCCCCACTTAACTGGGGTTAAACTATTCCTGGCGCCATAAAGTCTGTTTTTCAAAATTTCCCTTGCAACTAGCCAGCTTTTTAGTTTTAGCACTTGTCTGTTTCTTTGATCTCAGCACTTCTTCAGAACTCATTGTAAGCACTAAATAAGTTACAAATTACTACAGCACTCAACTTTCCTCACTTGTCTAGAGGAAAACAGTTTTTATTACATAATAAATAAGCACCTATTCAGGCATGTCTAAAGGTCAGCTCCCGGTGTTTTCTCCTGTCTACCTGATGAATCTGGGCATCTTCAGACAATGCAGCAATTGCCTCATGTACACAGACAACCCTCTCCTCCTACCACCCAACACTACGACCTGTGAGAGAAGCACTGATATAGCCAAACTGGAAGCAAAGCTCTCTTTACAAAAGACAGGCCTAGACAGTCAAGAGAAGGTAAACACTTGCACCGCACCACACTCATCACATAGTCCCTCAAAACCCACACCACCAAAACACACACCTACATTCGCGGAGGCTCTCTGTACTAATCTGCCCAGAGACCTCCAAAGCAGAAATTCAAGCAACCTCCACCCCCCAACACAACCCAAATAACACACAGTCCACATACTCAGTGTGCCACTCAACTACAGCCCATAAGGCACAACGTACCCAACACTCTAGTCATAGGTGACTCTATAGTCAGGCACACTGATGTTCCACTCACCAGGCTAAACAAGGAAAAAGTTACTGTCAGCTGCCTGTCAGGTACCAGGATCCGCCACATAATGCACGCACTCAGGTCACTCCACAACAAGTACAAATATGACTCTGTCATTGTCCATGTTGGTGTGAATGACCTGAGACGTACCTCCCTGGACTACATGAAAAGAGACATGGAGGAGCTCTCTGATCTTGTAGCCCAGGCCGGTATGACCCTAGCCCTGAGAAGCATCCTGCCATCACCCAGAATGACACCACAGTACAAGGACAAAATGATTGACTTTAACAATTGGCTAAGCTTCTGGTGTCATTCTAAGGGAATCCAGTATCTGTCTCAAACCAAGAACCAGAGCCCATACTGTAAAATGAATTCCACAGAGGCACGAGCTCAACCAGCAGTACTTTATTGCACAACGACACACAGGTTCACCACTATTGACCTAGGTTTCGTCCCATAAGACTTCATCAGAGTGTGCTGAACCAAAAAACATTAAATGCACTCAAATTATTCAATAAACCAATCAAAAAGAAAAACATCAATCAATAAAAAAACAATTATAAACACCCACAATTGAACTCCACCCAATCGACTCATACATAAAATAAAAATACTGAAACAGTTGATGAATAATAAAATGTGAATGTTAAAATGTAAGAACTATGATAAAATTGTTGAAATGTGAAGACAAATGAAATGAATGTATATGCTTATTATAAAAAATGAATAAATAATGTAATATTAAATATATAAAAGTATATACATGTAACCATAACCAGAATTTAATTTACTATAAAGACATCAACAATCTGATGTCACCCTAATATATGTCTTAACCTCAAAAAATGGCTTGATGGATATAAATTCATTCAAACCCGGATAATGATATGCATTCAGTCTAAACTGCCATTTCAGTTCACAAACATCTAAGTGATAGTCAGTGGTCCTTCCCTGTTGGTCTTTAACCAATTGCTGTATAACACAAAATTTCAAACTATGATCATTATGTGCTATGACATGTCTGGCCAGTGCATTAGTAGGCTTCTTACGCTGTATGTCCAATATATGCTCTTTTATCCTCTCCCTAAAATGTCTACAAGTCTTTCCCACGTAAAAAGCCATACATGCCTGGCATTTGGCAAGGTAGACAACATTAACCGAGAAACAATCATAATGCCCCAAGATGTTGATGGGTATGTTGTTAATCATAATATTGTTCCCTGTAGGCAAAATCTGCGCACGTTAAGCATCTACCACATTTAAAATTGCCCATAATTTTATTACCAACGTTATCTTTAATCATGGCACTTCTCTCAAAAATGTCCTTCAGGGCCAAATCTTTACGAAAAATGAACTTAGGTTTACGTGCAACAAATCCTTTAAAATCTTTTAATCTAGCAAAAGATTCCCAGTTCTTTTCGATAATCATTCTAATATATTCAGCGTCAGCATTAAAAGTGAGGACAAACAAAAAATGTTCATTAAATTTAACATTTCCCCTACATTGATCAACTGTATCACTAAAAAAATCATCTTTACTTTTAAGAATAGGTTGTATAATACCTCCATCCCTTTTAAACTGTATCTTTCCTGATTTCATCACACATATACTTAGGATACCCCCTATTCAAAAAAAGTTTAACCATAAAATCCAACTCTAATTGGAAGTCCACCTCTTCACTAACCATGCGTGCTGCCCTGACCATTTGGCCTTTGATGATGGCTCTTTTTTGATGACCAGGGTGCCAACTGTCAAAATGCAAGTATGAGTTGGAAAAGGTGGGCTTTCTATAAATTCTGGATACAAGACAACCCTTCTCTTTCACATGTGTCAGACATATATCCAAGTATGAAATTGTATCTTCGTTAACTTCATGGGTAAACTTTAAAAACCAAACAGTTTGATTAATATACTTAATAAAGGCATCCAATATTGTCCTCTCACCTTGCCAAACTATAAAAATATTGTCCAAATAGCTCATATAAAATTTAATATATGGACAATATTCACTATTGAGCACAAAATTGGCCTCCCAAAAAGCCATGATATAATTGGCGTAGATGGGGGCCCCCATAGCTACGCCTATACGCTGTCGAAAAAAAATGATCTTCAAAAAACAGAAAATTGTTGCATAAAACCAATTCCATTAACTTAACATATATATTTATCTGTTCTTGATCATAAATCCCCTTTGCAAACAATTGTTCTTCCAGCCAAACTAACCCTATTTCATGTGGGATAACTGTAAATAAATTAATCACATCAATGGTTACAAAACAAAAACTGTCTTGGACTTCTAGTTTTTTGATTTTATCTAAAAAGTGCCAAGAGTCCTTAGTGATGTGAGAAATTCTATTTAACCCAGGTTTTAGTTTGGAATCCAAAAACTGACTGATAAATGAAGTTTTACTCCTCTTACCATCCACAATTGGTCTGAACCGAACATTGTCCAGACCTTTGTGAATTTTGGGAATAACAAATATTCCACTAACTACTTGTGATTTATTGATCATGAATTGATGATCATTTTCATTGATTTCCCCCTGAAACAGCATATCATCGAGGGCCAAATCTACCTTCCTATAGGCTATATTAATTTCATTCTTACTTACTTCTGTATAATTGTCTTCCATAAGCATAGTAAGCATCTCACTCACATAATCCACTTTATCCACTATAACAACCCCACTACCCTTATTGGGTTTCATGATGCGTATATCCTTAATACTACATAAATAATTAATAATTTCAAATTCATCCTGGGTCGTGTTACTCAAAAATGTGTATTTTCCATTATTAAAAAAAATTCCTGATATCTTGCTCACACATACTTTCAAATAATTCTACAATTTTGTTGTAAGGTGGATTAAAAAAACTAGGCTTATGAAGACTTGATGTAATAGAAACTCTTTCACCACTGCCCTCAACTCCATAATATGCTGCCAAATTTAATTTTCGAGTAAACAATCTAAGATCAATAAGAGTGTCTACAATGTTAGCTTTCCTACAGGGAACAAAATTGAAACCTTTGGACAATAATTCAGCATGTTTCATTTCAAAAGCCACACTAGAATAATTATATAATTTAAAGTCATGTGAACTGTTAAAAAGTATTGTCGGATTACACAAAAGTCCCATTTTGTTGTTACGTGCTTCTGATGAATTGATAGGGCTATCCATAATACACTCATAAGCAGTGGGAAATTCCAAAGGTTCAAACTGTGATGTTGTATAGTGTTCATTTGTTGAATTATATCCAAAACATTACAACCAGCTTTACCACTTTGATCAATTAACTGTTGCATGACCTGCTGTGAACTGTTCACACTGAAATCAACCTATTAGCTTCCACCATGTTGGCATAGTCTAAAACTGAATACATACTCATTTGCATCAGCAGCTTGTTGTCGGCTTCTACTGACATATTGAAATTCTGGCGAGATAAATCCTCTAAAAAACAATCGGGACAGGGTGCTTCTTTAGAGGATATACCCCCCCCCATCTATACTGTTAGTATCAAGTTTTAAATGTCCGTCATCAAATTTCAGCATATTGTCGCTTGTATAAGCCAAAACTGATTCTTGGTCGTCAGTTAAAAAGAAAAAATCTTGTTTGTTGTTTAAAACTGGAAAATGACAAGAAAAACAAGAAAAGGAACCTCTAACCTGTTGTGTGTTAAATAATTGTGTGTCATCATGTGGTGCCGTCAATTGTGCTATATTAGCAAAAGTTAAACTGTTACTATTACAAACCAGGTGAGTCTTATCATTCAAGTCTTCGTGTCTGTTCAAACTGACTTCAACATCAGTAATAAAATAATCTGTCCCCTTAGTATTTAAATTGACTGAGTAACTGCTGATAAAATGCCTGGAATCTAACACGCCATGGGTACTCAAACAAACAAGACAATTGGTAAGCACATGAAGCATCATGTAGCTGATAAATTTTCTTATCTACCTTCGTGCTGCTTTTGACCAATTCCGCTCTTGGATCACAGTCTGGGAGATTGTTTTGGCCCTTTCTCCCATACAAAACGCCTCGTTGTCCTCGCGTGCTGGTCCTTGTTGTCTTATTCTCTCCGAGCGTCTCGGAGTCTCTCCTAAAGGGCCGTCCCCTCGAATACCAGGGCTATTAAAACTCCTCGCTGCTTCCGGTGACACCCCTTCGGTGAAACTCCTTAGATGATTGGCTGTATCCTCCATTTCTGTAAATTTAACCTTCTCCTTGACATCAAAGGGATATACTTGGCCTCTCTGATAAACTTTTATATCCCGTTGCAATTTATCAAGTTTTTTATTATAAATGGCATCGCAACAACTGTCGACATCCTTCAAGATGTTGACATAGTTTGTATAATATTGCTCAAATATCAGATCTTGTGTAATTGTTGAATTAACTGAATCCAGGTCATTTAACAGCATCTCAATCTTGATGTTATTATATTTTACCATCAACTCCATGATATGTAACCCAGTTGAATCAAACAACTGGTGCAACTCTTTAATCATGTCTATTATTTTCACACCCATTCGGGTATCGCCACACACGCAAACCCTTCGGTACCAGTCCTAATTCAATATTCCGACTGAGATAGCTGTTCTCCAGCTGTGTTCTTTTTAGTTTGAAAAGATTAGTCTCAAATTCTTTTAATAACTCAGACATAGATTTAGTCTTGCTACCTCGGTTGTTGGAAATGGGACCACTGGGTTACATATCATGGAGTTGATGGTAAAATATAATAACATCAAGATTGAGATGCTGTTAAATGACCTGGATTCAGTTAATTCAACAATTACACAAGATCTGATATTTGAGCAATATTATACAAACTATGTCAACATCTTGAAGGATGTCGACAGTTGTTGCGATGCCATTTATAATAAAAAACTTGATAAATTGCAACGGGATATAAAAGTTTATCAGAGAGGCCAAGTATATCCCTTTGATGTCAAGGAGAAGGTTAAATTTACAGAAATGGAGGATACAGCCAATCATCTAAGGAGTTTCACCGAAGGGGTGTCACCGGAAGCAGCGAGGAGTTTTAATAGCCCTGGTATTCGAGGGGACGACCCTTTAGGAGAGGCTCCAAGACGCTTGGAGAGAATAAGACAACAAGGACCAGCACGCGAGGACAACGAGGCGTTTCGTATGGGAGCAAGGGCCAAAACAATCTCCCAGACTGCGAACCAAGAGCGGAATTGGTCAAAAGCAGCACGAAGGTAGATAAGAAAATTTATCGGCTACATGATGCTTCATGTAGCGACGCCAATTGTCTTGTTTGTTTGAGTACCCATGGCGTGTTAGATCCAGGCATTTTATCAGCAGTTACTCAGTCAATTTAAATACTAAGGGGACAGATTATTTTATTACTGACGTTGAAGTCAGTTTGAACAGACACGAAGCCTTGAATGATAAGACTCACCTGGTTTGTAATAGTAACAGTTTAACTTTTGCTAATATAGCACAATTGACGGCACCACATGATGACACACAATTATGTAACACACAACAGGTTAGAGGTTCCTTTTCTTGTTTTTCTTGTCATTTTCCAGTTTTAAACAACGAACGAGATTTTTTCTTTTTAACTGACGACCAAGAATCAGTTTTGGCTTACACAAGCGACAATATGCTGAAATTTGATGACGGACATTTAAAACTTGATACTAACAGTATAGATGGGGGGGGGGGGAGTATATCCTCTAAAGAAGCACCTTGTCCTGATTGGTTTTTAGAGGATTTATCTCGCCAGAATTTCAATATGTCAGTAGAAGCCGACGACAAGCTGCTGATGCAAATGAGTATGTATTCAGTTTTAGACTATGCCAACATGGTGGAAGCTAATAGTCAGGTTGATTTCAGTGTGAACAGTTCACAGCAGGTCATGCGACAGTTAATTGATCAAAGTGGTAAAGCTGCTTGTAATGTTTTGGATATAAATTCAACAAATGAACACTATACAACATCACAGTTTGAACCTTTGGAATGTCCCACTGCTTATGAGTGTATTATGGATAGCCCTATCAATTCATCAGAAGCAAGTAACAACAACATGGGACTTTTGTGTAATCCGACAATACTTTTTAACAGTGTACATGACTTTAAATTATATAATTATTCTAGTGTGGCTTTTGAAATGAAACATGCTGAATTATTGTCCAAAGGTTTCAATTTTGTTCCCTGTAGGAAAGCTAACATTGTGGACACTCTTACTGATCTTAGATGGTTTACTCGAAAATTAAATTTGGCAGCGTATTATGGAGTTGAGGGCAGTGGTGAAAGAGTTTCTATTACATCAAGTCTTCATAAGCCTAGTTTTTTTAATCCACCTTACAACAAAATTGTAGAATTATTTGAAAGTATGTGTGAGCAAGATATCAGGAATTTTTTTAATAATAGAAAATACACATTTTTGAGTAACACGACCCAGGATGAATTTGAAATTATTAATTATTTATGTAGTATTAAGGATATACGCATCATGAAACCCGATAAGGGTAGTGGGGTTGTTATAGTGGATAAAGTGGATTATGTGAGTGAGATGCTTACTATGCTTATGGAAGACAATTCTACAGAAGTAAGAAAGAATGAAATTAATATAGCCTATAGGAAGGTAGATTTGGCCCTCGATGATGTGCTGTTTCAGGGGGGGAAATCAATGAAAATGATAATCAATTCATGATCAAAAAATCACCGGTAGTTAGTGGAATATTTGGTATTCCCAAAATTCACAAAGGTCTGGACAATGTTCAGTTCAGACCAATTGTGGATGGTAAGAGGAGTAAAACTTCATTTATCAGTCAGTTTTTGGATTCCAAACTAAAACCTGGGTTAAATAGAATTTCTCACATCACTAAGGACTCTTGGCACTTTTTAGATAAAATCAAAAAACTAGAAGTCCAAGACAGTTTTTGTTTTGTAACCATTGATGTGATTAATTTATTTACAGTTATCCCACATGAAATAGGGTTAGTTTGGCTGGAAGAACAATTGTTTGCAACGGGAATTTAAGATCAAGAACAGATAAATATATATGTTAAGTTAATGGAATTGGTTTTATGCAACAATTTTCTGTTTTTTGAAGATCATTTTTTTCAACAGCATATAGGCGTAGCTATAAGGCTTATGCCCATCTACGCCAATTATATCATGGCTTTTTGGGAGGCCAATTTTGTGCTCAACAGTGAATATTGTCCATATATTAAATTTTATACGTGCTATTTGGACGACATTTTTATAGTTTGGCAAGGTGAGAGGACAATACTGGATGCCTTTATTAAGTATATTGATCAAACTGTTTGGTTTTTAAAGTTTACCCATGAAGTTAACGAAGATACAATTTCATACTTGGATATATGTCTGACACATGTGAAAGAAAAGGGTTGTCTTGTATCCAGAATTTATAGAAAGCCCACCTTTTCCAACTTATACTTGCATTTTGACAGTTGGCACCCTGGTCATCAAAAAAGAGCCATCATCAAAGGCCAAATGGTCAGGGCAGCACGCATGGTTAGTGAAGTGGTGGACTTCCAATTAGAGTTGGATTTTATGGTTAAACTTTTTTTGAATAGGGGGTATCCTAAGTATATGTGTGATGAAATCAGGAAAGAGATACCGTTTAAAAGGGATGGAGGTATTATACAACCTATTCTTAAAAGTAAAGATGATTTTTTTAGTGATACAGTTGATCAATGTAGGGGAAATGTTCAATTTAATGAACATTTTTTGTTTGTCCTCACTTTTAATGCTGACGCTGAATATATTAGAATGATTATCGAAAAGAACTGGGAATCTTTTGCTAGATTAAAAGATTTTAAAGGATTTGTTGCACATAAACCTAAGTTCATTTTTCGTAAAGATTTGGCCCTGAAGGACATTTCTGAGAGAAGTGCCATGATTAAAAATAATGTTGGTAATAAAATTACGGGCAATTTTAAATGTGGTAGATGCTTAACATGTGCGCAGATTTTGCCTACAGGGAACAATATTATGATTAACAACATACCCATCAACATCTTGGGGCATTATGATTGTTTCTCGGTTAATGTTGTCTACCTTGCCAAATGCCAGCATGTATGGCTTTTTACGTGGGAAAGACTTGTAGACGTTTTAGGGAGAGGATAAAAGAGCATATATTGGACATACAGCATAAGAAGCCTACTAACGCACTGGCCAGACATGTCATAGCACATACTGATCATAGTTTCAAATTTTGTGTTATACAGCAATTGGTTAAAGACCAACAGGGAAGGACCACTGACTATCACTTAGATGTTTGTGAACTGAAATGGCAGTTTAGACTGAATGCATATCATTATCCGGGTTTGAATGAATTTATATCCATCAAGCCATTTTTGAGGTTAAGACATATATTAGGGTGACATCAGATTGTTGATGTCTTTATAGTAAATTAAATTCTGGTTATGGTTACATGTATATACTTTTATATATATAATATTACATTATTTATTCATTTTTTATAATAAGCATATACATTCATTTCATTTGTCTTCACATTTCAACAATTTTATCATAGTTCTTACATTTTAACATTCACATTTTATTATTCATCAACTGTTTCAGTATTTTTATTTTATGTATGAGTTGATTGGGTGGAGTTCAATTGTGGGTGTTTTTAATTGTTTTTTAATGATTGATGTTTTTCTTTTTGATTGGTTTATTGAATAATTTGAGTGTATTTAATGTTTTTTGGTTCAGCACACTCTGATGAAGTCTTACAGGACGAAACCTAGGTCAATAGTGGTGAACCTGTGTGTCGTTGTGCAATAAAGTACTGCTGGTTGAGCTCATGCCTCTGTGGAATTCATAATCCAGTATCGGTCTGCCTGGGATGACATGATCGACAGACCATGCTGCTTTGCCAGAGATGGCCTGCACCTGTCGCCCTTGGGATTCCGGATACTGGCAAAGGCTCTTGCCACCCCTATAGTGCCTTTTTTAGGCAAGGTTCAAATGACAAAGTCACCACCGTAACAGGTACAAGCAAAATCTGAGGGTAATGCTACTCAATGCTAGAAGTCTAAACCTAAAAATGCACTCACTCGAGGCACTACTTAAAATAGAGAACATTGACATCTGTGCAGTGACAGAGACCTGGTTCAAAGCTCCAGAGAGCACCCCTGCATTACCAGGCTATAATTCATACCACACCTTTCAGCCACCAAACCCGGACCGAAACACTAAAGGTGGAGGCGTGTCCATATTCATTAAGGATATCCACACCTCCAAGCTAGCTGCTCAGCATAATGCATCCGAGATTATCCAAGTTCAACTAACTCTGGGCAAAACCGCCCACCATGCCACAGGATTCCCACTCCTCTTTTCTTGATACACTGTAAAATATTAAGGTACAACCAAACACTCTAATAATGGGTGATTTCAACTACCCTACCATTAACTGGGAAAACTACTCATGTACCAACTCTTTTGCTCAACGTTTTCTAGAAATCATCAATTCCAACGCTTTGGATCAACTTATCCACACCCCCACCAGAGGCAGCAATATCCTAGACCTGGTCATCACCAACATGGGTGACCGGTGTTCCACACCAGAGGTCAGCTCCTCGTTGGTCAGAACCAACCACAAGCTAATCACCCTAGACATCCACATCCCGCTTCCACCCTCCATTAGGAAAACAACAGTAAAAAATTTCTCCAAAGCCAACTTCACGCTTCTTAAGACAGAAGTGGCAAACTTCATGACACCCATGCAGATGGACAAAAGAGGTACGACTGCTGAATCCTACACAAATGCACTTTATAAGCACTTACACAAGTGCATGGATCGTGCTATACCTAACAGAACCAAGATGCTATCCTCCAAAAAAAGGAAGCCAATCTGGTGGTCTTCTGCCATAAACAAACTCTACAACAGAAGAAAGAAACTGTTGCAAAAAAGAGTAAAATCCCATGACTGGAGGAACTCCCTGGTCAGCTTCAGTAAGAAGCTGAGATCCCTCATAAAATCCTCCAAAGCTAGTTATGAAAACATTGCCACTGATTCTAAAGACAACCACAAAGCATTCTATAGCTATGTTAAAAAGCTCAATGGCAACACTCAGATCTGCTCTGAGTTACAGCACAATGACACTAAATATACGGAACCAACTGATATTGCCAACATCCTGGCAGATAGGTTCAGTGCTAACTTTACCCCCCTCAAGGGCCCGTCTTTATACAGGAAGAATGCAAAGTGCCTGTAATCACGGCTGCACAGGTAAAATCTTCACTCTCCAAAGCCAAGAACACAGCATCCATGGGACCTGACAACATCCCAGGCTGCCTTCTACATGAACTACAGAATGAACTGGCACCCCACCTAAGTACCATGTTCAATCATAGCCTCACCTCAGGCTTTGTGCCCATTGAATAGCGCACCACGACAGTTATCCCACTCCACAAAGGGGGGGGGGGGCACAACAGACCCCTGGAACTACCGCCCCATTAGCCTGACGAGCCTCGTCTGCAAGGCCATGGAACGTATCATCATGGAACTCATAAACAAAGACATTGGAGATCTCCAAACCCTGGACCCCACACAGTTTGAGTTTGTAAAAGGCAGATCATGTCTCCTAAACCTGATAAACTTCTTTGAAGTAGTCACCAAGGCCATGTTTGAGGGTAAGGTGGTTCACACAGCCTATCTAGATCTCGCCATAGCATTCAACATCATCCCCAACTCTGGAATTATAGATAAACTCACTAAACTAGGTATAAATCCCTATGTCACAAGATGGGTTGCCAACTGGCTTACTGAAAGAACCCGCACTGTGAAAGTAGCAGACTCCAAATCAGACTTCAGACCAGTGACAAGTGGAGTACCACAGGGATCAGTCTTGGGTCCTCTCCTGTTTGGTATCTACTTCTCTGAAGTACAGGCTAACACAGAAGATCTTTGGCTAACTAAATTCGCAGATGACTGCAAACTAGGAGCCATAACTGAAACTCCTAACTATGTGGACATCCTACAAAAGGGCCTCACTGAGACAGATGCCTGGTGTCAAAGACATGGTCTCAAGCTCAATGCCAAAAAGTGCATTGTCATCCCCTTTGGTAAAAATTCTGTACCCATGAACTACAACATAGGCGGTAGTCTACTTAACACCGAAAGTGTGATAAGAGACCTTGGGACACAGGTGGACAGTAATCTCTCCTTTGATAATCACATTTCCAAAGTGGTCAGGAAATCCTTCTATGTGGCACACCTCATCACAAAAGGTTTCTCATCCAGAAAAAAAGAGGTCATTGTTCCCCTCTACTCATCACTCATTAGACCCATTATAGAGTACAACGCCCTTTTTGGTATGTACCTCACAAGACATCTACAACAACTGGAAAGGCTGCAAAAATACCTCACAAAGAGGATTACTGGCCTCAAACAGATGCCTTACGCAGACCGTCTCAAAAAACTCCAGCTTTACTCCGTCGCATATCGCCTACTCAGAGGCAATCTCTGCCTAACATATAAAGCTATGTCAAACCCAGAGCTGTTGGACATGCTCCACTTAAAGAAATCCCAATCCCTCCGAGCTACACGCTCTAGGGAACTAAACCATGTCACCACAATAAACAGAACATGCTGGAGGGATAATTTCCTGTCCCAGAGACTTCCCATACTCTGGAACAGACTACCTATTTATATCAAACAGAGCTCCTCATTAGCACTCCAAGAAAAATCTTGATGATTGGATGGGTAATAGGAAATTCACCCCGGGGATCACTTCTGTGGTTCTGCTTGACAGGGGCACAGGAAAATAATTTTCTTGGTGGTGAAAGCCAGGGTACATTTTTGGCTAGGCTTGAATAGGCCCTAGGGCCAATAGCCTAGTACCTACCCTATGAACCTATGACCAGGTCTGGAGCATAAACACAATGTGCCCTTTCTATTAACAACTCCTGCTTTGGAGTACCAGTTCAGTTCCTTAGTTGTGCTTTCATAAAATTAATACAATCTATTCATTCCAGCATCTCTGATATAGCAGAGACAGCTACCCTAGTATTTACCTATTTTCTACTACACTATTCTGTTCTGACTGAATGGGAGTCGTCTGTAGGATAGATTGTACTGAGGTGCTAGTTCCCAGGCTTCCATAGCTATTCTGCAAAGGGGTAGGATCTGCCTTCTCCTTGTAAATGTATAAATCACATCACGGTGGTGTTGTCAGTGATTACTACTAGAGGGCCTGGAACTCTATGATGTTTTGGAGATTCGACAGCATTTATTAAAGCCACCTTTTCTTGGACTTCTGTGCATTTAAGAATGTCCTGCTTATTGCACACACCCTGAAATTTCACTTCCCTTGGAAACTTTTCCCCAAGCAAAGTATGATTCACCTGCAGTTATAGATTGAATAGGGACTGGAAGGGAGAAGGGAAGACCTAGAATGAGACGCAGCTGGCATGCTCACCAGAGTAACTCCATTTTTACAAATCCCAGAACTGGAATCTGAAATAACGGGGTGGGGGGGGGTGTTAAGGTTGGGTCCAAACTGACATGAGAAACCACTACAATGTTATCATGTGAAGTCCAACCAAAAGGATCACGTGATTAACAAAAGAAGCCAGCATAACCTTGGACATGTGAGCCTGATCCTTGTAAAAAGGAATGCGGTTAACTACCAAAAGTTGTTTGGCAGAAGATGGTTTTGACAGAGAAATGACTGCAGGGTCTTATCTGCAATATAAAGACAGAAATTTTCAGGTTTGAGGAACCTTATATAATTTATCACTTTTTGGGAGGGCAGGAAATTGACTGTCAGGCAAACTGCTGGCTTCCAAGAATGTATTTTCTAATGCAGGCAAAACATGAGTAACAGATGCAAGCTAAGGAAAAGCCACCTGTAGTAAGTTGTATCTTTGCTAGGATTCTGTTATTTCTTTTTGTTCCCACTGAAACAATTTCTTCATTCCGACACTCGCATCACAAAAAGAGGGGAATCTGAAGAAAAAACTTTCCTCAGTATCTGATTCCCCCTCAGGTGATGTAGGCACTTGAAAAACAATCTAAATCTAATTATTGTCCCTAAGAATAAAAATCAGAATCTGACACAGGAAATTTTCTTTTAAAGGCACAGAATTTAAAGATTGAAAAGTTAAAATAACCCCCCTACCACATCCCAGCCAATTTTCCTTGTCTATACTATGTGAAACAGGAGACGAAATATGTTTTTCTGTTTTACTTTCCTTGGAGACCCCAAGCAGAAAAGACCGACAAAGGACAGGTCCCATCCCTGGGAATCAAGATCCTGGAAGACCCCTTCCCAAGAAGAAGACTACGACTGACACAGAACAGATTTCTTCCAAGGGAATAATGTTCCTTACGGCAGCTTCATGGTTGAGTATCATCCAGTCTTGCCTCCAACACCAACAAGTATGTTTCACCCATGCCGAAGAGGTCAGCAAAACAGCTGCTGAGGACATACCTGTTTTCCTGGTCTTTAGTGGCATCTCAAGAAACACCACTAGAGGGAATGAAAGAAATTGATGAGCAGTCAGAGGTACCTAAAATGGTGCCAACAAAGTCATTTCACTGGCAGCTGAGGTGAAGAAGCCAGCCTGAAGATCAAAGACTGCCATATAACTTTGTTCTTCCTGCAGATCAGGGAGGGAAGAACCACGTAGCCCAATGCCTGGTGCATGTCTCTACTAAAAAAAGGAAAAATATAAGTGGGTAAAGCCAACCCTTGGACAGTTTTGAGGTAAATTTTGTGATGGCAAGCCTGAAAACCAGTCCCATTCCCCAACTAGAATTTCTGACAGAAAAATAATAATTTTTCTGAGGAACAAAAAATACTTTTACATGGTATTTCCCCACAGAGACCCCTGACTAAAAATGGAACTTTTAAGGTACATTTATTAGTGACAACCATTAAAAGCACCAGTCTTTGCCATTAACAAAAAATTCTGACAGAAAAGTAAAAAAAATAAGTTATATTCTTACTATAATGTTCCATCTGTGTTGTCCAACTTCATTCCATTAAAATGTAGAAACACAGTTCCGACGCTCGGAACCGACCGGCCACCTTCTTCTAACTAGAGGCTCCAGACGTGAGCTCTTTCTACACAGCCATAAAGCCTGCTCTCCCACATTAACTCAGATTGAGTTTGTCAACAAGAACATAGTGTCCCTAAAACATGAACTATAACACAAAGGTAAGAAGATCATAATACAAACAGATCTCACACTGAGAGAACATTACGAACTCAATCAAAGGAATAAAATTCCTGGTAACTTCTATTTGGCTTCCCAAACAAACTTTTTGGATAGGGGGAAGTGGGGGGCGGGAAGGTTAATGGAATGAAGTTGGACAACACAGATGGAATGTTACGGTACGAACATAACTTCTTTACCTGATGTTGTCCCCTTCATTCCACTGACCTGGGGGACAGAGTCCACAGCTGCCACAATCCAGGGTGGCCATCAAAGAAGGATATTCAGGAGTACAGCAGGACCAAAAGCACTTCTACTCCTGGATACACTGTCCAATTTGTAATGAGTGACAAAAGTATGGGGGTTTGACCAAGCAGCAGCACAAATGTCCTCAATAGAAACTCTGGACCAAAAGGCTTTAGACATGGCCATGGACCTTGTAGAGTATGCTCTTACCAGGCCTGATCAGGGAATACCTTTAGAAGAGTAAATAAACCTAACAGTCTTTCAACCATCTCGCCAAAGTAAACTTTGGTCACTGCTTTACCTTTTTTAGCGTTCAAAAAGGAAACAAACAGCGGATCGCACTTCTTGAAGGATGTAGTTCTATGGATGTAAAAACAAAGTTGTCTATGCACATCAAGCATGTGTAAAGTGTACTCCCCTTTGTTCTGATACTGAGGAAAGAATACTGGGAGATTAACTGACTGGTTAATGTTGGTCTCTTTAGCCACCTTGGTTAAAAAGAGAGGGATTTGTACATAGTTTTTCATAAAGACAGAGTTACCCTAAGTATGGAAATTTTGCAGAAAGAGCCTGCAGCTCAGACACTCTCCTGGCTGAGGTAATCACCACTGGGAAAAGAGTTTTCCAGGAGGAGAATTGTAAATCTACATTGGCCGAGGGTTCAAACAGGGCATGGACTAAAGCTTGCAGAATCACAGTAAGATCCCAGGGAGGCATAGGGTCATTGACTGGAGGCCGTAGCAGAAGGGTGCCCCTATGAAAGGCCTTACATAACTTTAAAGAGACTAAAGACACTGAGTCAAACCAAAATGGAAGTTAGAAATGGCAGCAAGCTGAACCTTGACTGTAGAATAACTAGCACCATCCTTGAAGCCAGAAAGTCTAGCACTACTGAAATTAGGGCTGTAAAAGGATCTATCTGGTTCTGTTAAACCCAAAATGTGAATCTTTTCTACTTACTTTTGTAAATCTTATGAGTGGAAGCCCTCTGTAATGAGATCAAAATTTCTCAGACTGCAAAAGACAGTCTGGGAGATCTAGCTATCATCGGAAGTGGAGAAACCATACGGTTAATTTTAGGACCCGAATGTTGGGATGTGGACACCCCGACACATGAGAAAGTAGATCTAGACCTGGATCCAACTTTATCAGGGGGACAAACCAGATAAGACCAAAGAAAGGTGAACCAGGTTTGTCGAGGCCAAAAAGGAGCAATGAGGATCACATGCTTTGCAACATGAGAGCTTTCTGCAGGAGCTTGGGAATCAACAGAAGAAGGGGAAAGGCATATAGTAGACCGGAGGGCCAAGCATACACCAGAGCGTCCCTGGCGGACTGTCTCTGAGGAGGGATCAAGGCAAAATACTTACAGCATTTGCTGTTGGGAGGGGATGCAAAGACATTGCAGCAAGGATAACCCCATTTCTGGAAGACTGCATCTGTCATGGACTGATTCAGGGATCACTCGTGAGGCATCAGCAGCAATTTGCTGAGTCTGTCAGCTAGGATGTTGGATTCCCCCAAAATGTGCTCTGCTACCAGAAAGAGGTGAAAGAAATTATCCACTTTCAAACCCTCATTGCTTCTCGACAAAGGGGATAAGATCTAGTGCCTCCCTATTTGTTGATGTACCAAACCACTGATATATTGTCTGTTTGGATAGCAAATGTCCCCTGCAGAAGAAAGCTGTCTAGTTCTTGCAACAAAACGCTCTTATTTTGAGAACATTGCTAGTCATCTTTCTCTCCTGGGGCATGCATTCGCCTTGGACAGCCTGGCCCAGACAATGCCCCCCTACCCGAAGTGGGAGCCATCTGTGGTCAACTTGGCAGTTGAGGAGGGGCAAACAAAATGTCGCCCCTGAGTTATCTCCAGAAAATGCAGCCACCAAAGGAGAGAATCCCTGCACACATGAGACAGGTTGATGGGAAGGTTCAAGGGACTTATGAGATGAGACCACTGCATAGCTAGGGTCCACTGTAGAATATGCATGTGTAAGAATGCCACTGGAAGAACAGTTACGGTTGCTGCCATGGAGCCTAAAGCTCGCAGAATTAGAGAGGCTGGGATTTCGGAGTAGTCAAGATCTGGCTCACATGGGATCTCAGATTTACCACGCTGTCTGATGTAAGGTAAATGTGAGTCGTCGTGTCTAGGGGTGTCCCTATAAAATCTGTGGGTTGAACTGGTTCCAGATGTGACTTCTGCAAGTTTATAGTTATGCCCAGTATTGAAGCTAGGTTGAGGAAGTAATCCATGGCCTGAAGGACAAGATGCCTGGTTGGGGTGGTCAGGAGCCAGAAATCCAAACAAGGAAATATCTGATAGCCTTGCAGTCAGAGATGAACTTCCACTACCTCTAGACATTTGGTGAACACCCTGGGGGCTGTGGTGAGGCTAAACAGAAGTGCCTGAAACTGGCAGTGACTGGCTCCCAGCCTAAAATGTAGAAAAGACCTGGAGCACCTGTCCATTTTGATATGGTAGTATGCATCCCTGAGGTCTACAGAGCACAGAGCACATCCAATTGCCCATCTATAGAAGACGGAAGATGGATTAAATTGTGACCACCCCAAACTTTGTGTGTTTTACTGACTTGTTCAGGTCGGTTAGATCCAAGATAGGTCACAGGTCCCCTGTCGTTTTCTGTACTAAAGGAATTTGGAGTAAACACCCAATCCAACTTGATCGGGGAGGAGGTGATGTGTTAGGTAACTCTTTTTTGCAGCTACTTTTTTATTTCTTGGGCCACATCCTTCCTCAGACTGGGTGGAACATCGGGGAGGCAAGAATTTTGTTTGGGAGTGTCGGAAAAGGGGATGGAGTATCCTCTGGATACGATCCTTAGCACCCATTTGTCATTTGTGAAGGCCTCCCAGGCTTCTGGGTGTAAGTAGAAATGTCCCCCCAACTGCTTCCAGAGGAAAGCAGTCAGGCAACAATTCAGGATCGTTGGAAGGGTTTGCCTGGAGCAGGTTCCCGCAACCCTTGATTTTGCAGACCCCCTTGGCTGCGTTGGGAGCATCTACCATTCTGACCATATCCTCTTCTGCCTTGGGGAGAAAACTCTCCCCAAGTGTCTTGGAAAGGACCCTGTGACTTCCGAAATCACATTTTCTTACTACCATGCTGGTTCCTACAGAAGGTCTGTTGTGGCAGACAGTCTTACCATCTTTCTCACTCTAGGTCAAAGTATCACGGATGGTGGCCCAAACAAGGTGCAGCCACCAAAGGGGGCAAAAATGAAGGATTGTTTGAAGGGCTCTGCAAAATCACACAGCCTCATCCAGGCATAACGCCATATAGCAATGCCAGAACTGGCCATCCTTGAGGTACCCTCGGCAACATAAGAGAAGCCTCATGGACGCAGTAGCTACAGAATGTAGGGTGGCCATCCTACAGCAAACAGACTCCTGTTCCTCATTAGGCTTGAACCATGGGACTGAGCTAGAAAGTTCCTTAACTAAGTACCTCTGTAACAGGGTAAACAGAGACAAGTAGTTCAATGCCTGAAGAGCAAAGGTAGATGAGGTGTAGACTCTCTTGCCAAATCTGTCCAACATCCAGGATTCTCTATTCAGGGGGTGGACAGAGGAACTTTCCTGAGCAAGTTCTTTCTTGGTGGCCGCCGCCACAACCAAGGCATCTACCGGGATTCATTTGGTCCAAAACTGTCTGCCAGCTGGTGTGCTTAAAATTTTATTGGCACATTTAGGAATTTAGGAATGGTTCTAATGTATCCAGTTCCTTCCAAGCCCTCAATGACACCAGTTGGATCAGCGGGTCAGCTGGGGGGTACCCAGGTAGTAAATGGGCCAGCCGCAAAAGCCTACCACAATACCGAAGGGGTTTGGGAGGACCATCCACCCTTTTATGAAGGATTTCAAGGATATCTCCAAAGGAGACCTCATTGGGTGATGATCTGGGAGACCCCTCACCCTCTTCAAAATCGGTATCTGTGGTGAGGGATTCCTTAGGGGAATCCATGCGTCTCCTCTTACACAGTCTCTTCTGAGGGACCTCCTCAGGGGGACACTCCAGGGAGGTGTTGGAAGAAGCTTGGGGATCCACTGAGGGAATGTTGTGAAGGCTTTCTTGGACTGGCTGTCCATGTGGTAGCTCAGAGGTCTCAGGCACAGTTTCAGAGTGTGGTGGGGGGGAGTTCTGTTGTAGTAAGTGCCAAGGGTCTCCTAGGAATGGAGAAGACCCTCTCTAAATCCTCGAACACAGATGGACTCTGAACCACCTGGAGCTGTCTCACCAGAGCCAAAGCCACAGGAGCAGATACCTCCCAAAGAGAACAGGTGTCCTGCTCTGGGGGAGGGGGGGGGGCAGCCGGAGCTGAGCAACTTGGGGAGAATGGCGGAGGTGAAGAAGAAATCTCTACTGGCTCCAACATTTCGACACCCCAGCATTGGGACCCAATGGAACTGATACCTCTAAAACCAGGGGACAGATCAGAGAAGGAGCTACTGGCTGGAATGGGGAGAGCCTCATGGATCCAGAAGCGGACGGGGCAGACACAAGCGCCATCTGGATCCATGTCTTGAGGAACTGCCTCATGAGCTTACAGACATACTTAGAGATCAAGCTTTGGGAAGACCTAAATGAAGCACATGAAGGGGGTTGGGGGGATCTCTGTGGGGAATGGGACAGAGTCCCTCTGATAGGCACCAGCAAAGAAGACCCTGGTGCTGACACAGCTGGAGTCGACATCAAGGGAACGCCACTCAGCCCTGTAGCCACAGAGGAGGAACAGGGAGGAGGAGAGCTAGGGGAGCTCGGAGCTGATCGCATCAGTTCCGATGTTCTAGATTCTTTCCATGGAGGTTCCGAGGAGGACCGCACAGGAGATGGACTCATGTGTATCATTGGACTTCTTAGCTGGAGGTTGAGCCCCTGATGTGGAACGAGTCCCCGAGGTGGCAGAAAGAGGAAGCAACTCCTTTAAAATGAGTTTGCTTCTCCTATCTGCCAGAGCCCGGGTTGAAAATTCCTGAAAATATCACAGGGGCATCCAGGTGGAGAGGTCCCAAACACTACAAAAACTCCCTGTTGGCATCAGATAATGGAATCTTCCACCCACAGTAAGTACACTTTTTAAAGCCTTATGGATTTTGATCAGCCATGGAGAAAAAGTGTGAGAATAAGAAAAAAAGAAGCCTAACTGACAGCACCCAGAATCTAGTTAGGAATGGAAAGCAAAAGATGAGAAAAGACAGGTAGGAAGCACAAAAAAGGAAAAAAAAACTCACTCAAACGCCGAAGGAGAAGCTCAAGCCTGAACTAACTGCCAACAAGCGAATCAAACGAGATCTGAGGTAACATGGGGGAGTGGGGCATTATATGTGGGTAGGAGAAGCTCAAGTCTGGAGTTTCGAGCTTGAAGAAGCCAGACGTTCAGTTCAGTGTGTCAAAACCATATTCCTACAGGTTACCGGAATGAAGTGGAGAAAATCACATCACTTCTTAACAAAAAATGATTGGTAAAGTGGAAGATATTCCCGAACAGGATACTTATCTGGCCGGCTTTGTTGAAGTACTAGCTTACTGATTCCTCAAAGCCCACAGGGAAAGCAGTGCACTTTGATGACAAGAGACATCTGAAAGCTTGGTGTCCTAACCATTTACTTTATACCACTCTTCTTGAGCTATTCAGCAGTTTCTGTGCATGGAAGATGCCCTTAAGCTCTGGAAGCTGGTCTGCTGACATATCTTGGAAAGCATATAACCCATACATAGCTTAGACTACTGCAATAGTGATCTAAATGTGAACATCTGTAGTTGTACCATGTTTTCTTCCACAGCAAAACAGCCAATTTTTGAAGTATACCACTCATTAAAGATCTTTATGAAGCAGGCATTTCATTTCAACAGCTCTGAAATACTGCAGTGACTGCAGAAGGAGTCCACAAACTATTTACTTTCTCAACAAATGAATGGCTGTATAAATCATGCTGCACTCTAAATCCTCCTGTCAGACCCGCAAGTTCTCACTGTAAATGCAGGTTTAAGTGCATGTTGCCGTATTTGCTTACATATTTAACCACAACCCAGTTATCTAGCCACAGCAAGAGAATCTTGGGTCTCTATTCCCTTACTACAACCCAAAATGACAGCAGCACTATAATTAGCTCAAATGTGGCTAGTGAGATCCTTCCTCACAGCAGGCTTGCTTGCTCTGTAAAAGAACTTTAAGCAGGTCTCCATCCTAACAGTAAAGCATCCATCAGAATCAGTAACGAGCTTGGCTACAGGAAGAGAAACCTTACACTGAGATTAATGATGATTTTCCCTTCTACAGTATGACAACAGGGTCTGAAATCAAAGATAATTCATGATGGTGTGATGCAAACACTGGCACTTCACTGTCCAATGAAGCATATCATGGTCTAATAAAGCACACTAACAAGCAGGTAAGCAAACGGAACAAGTTGAGATGCTGCCTATCATTAAGTCCAAGTGATGCAGAATGGCTTGAACCATGGGCCATCACTGCTTCGTCATTCAAAATGCCAACACTATGAATCCAGTGTTCTCTCTTTGGGCATGAATGAACAACAAAGAAGAGTATTCAAATTTGCCATACCAAAGGAAATCCACTGCAACTATCAAATAAGAATGTGCACAGTTTACAAGAACTCCCATGGCTTGTAACTATAAAAGTACATAGAAAAGGGCCAATACTAGAGAGTTCCTTGCCAGGGATACCACAAGTCAGAAAATAAAGTAGAGGAAGATTCTTTTTATGCAAGGCTTTGTCTGCTCATAGCCAAGATCATGGCAAACACTCTTGGCACACACGAAGGACCAAATAGCAGAATCTTGCAGTGACTGCAATGCTGGCCCAGAAAGAAGCCAAGGAACCTCCTGCAAGGCCCCCAGACACTGATGGTTAAAAAAAGGTGTCAATCATGTTCAACACCATCCCAAACTTTCTGTATTAGCAAGGACATCAGCTTGTGGATACTATGCAGAAATAAAGTACTGGATGTGATCATTTAAGTTACGGATATCTAGAAAGGAACAGAACCCACATCCCTATATAATGGAAAAAAAGACAGGCATAGTATCCTCCTCCTCTTTCAAAGAAGACAACAGGAGGTATAATACTTTGAGAAGTATAGCCTGGCCTGGACCAGGCGGTTTTACTGAGAGTGACTAGTCTAAAGGTGGCCTATTCATGGGAAGAGGTTAAGAGCTATATCTTGTTATCAGTTGAAATCATGTTTAGTACAGTCTGGTCTCAATGAATGTTTCTGTAATCCAAGACAAACCTGGAGAACTGGTATTCCATGCATCATTCTGAAAAATAATAAACTACTGACATTCCTATAATGGGGCCTCCTAGGAGAGACTACTGAAATTAGTGCTGGCCAAGAACACCTGACTTCTCTCTACAAAATAAATAACTTGATAAATACTAGAACTAAATAACTTGCCACCAAGACATAAATAAAACACATTAAAGACACAAGTACATTACCTGTCTGTTAAACACAGCTGACACTCTTGCATCCTTCAAGACAAGTTTTGATGACTGCATGAGCATTCGTAAATTCATTCTAGGCCAGACCTGCTTTGCTCTTCTAGCGGCTGGAAGTACATTATGAAGGTGGGTACTTTTAAGGTACATACAGTCTCGACTTATCTGCCTTACAGTTCCCATGATCCCGTGATCATCGCACACCCACACTCCCCAGGAGTCAGTCTTCTAAATATGGAAAAACCTTCACTGAGTTCAAAACTAGAAGTGATATGATGAGGTAATTTGTGATTTTAAAGTTCAGGTTAAATATCCTGAAGGTGTAGTGAAGACATCCATCCACCCCTTAATCGAAATTAATAAAACTAAATAATCTAAAATAAGTGCCCATTTAGACTGACATAAGATGATACAACAGCAGAAGTTTACATGCAACAATTGAGACAGTAAAATAAGTTAAGGAAGTGAAAGGGAAATAGAAATGCAATGCATGAAATGAACTACGCAGAAGAACTGGCAGAAAAAGTGAGGAGGGTGTATAATTTGGTGGAACAGAGAATAATGTTAAGTACACAATAAAGTGAAATAAAAGAAAGCTGGTGACAAGAAATTAACAGTAGACATAAGGTGGTTGTTTTAACAACTGGAAGGATGAGGAGAGTAATTTATGATCCAATGAAGGTACAACCATATTAACCTGTACATTTAAAGCAGCTACACTGGTTGATTTCAGTTAGAACTTTTAGACAGCCCTTATGAAAAGTACAGTTTTGTACCTACCATAAATGTAGATGTTCGAGGATTCCATTGCTGCAGTCAAAAAAGACAAGGCCCAAAAAAAAATGAACTGCCCAAAATACAAAAAATACATAATAAAATATAAAAAAAACTCACAACACACCACACCACCACAAGGGGAGGGGAAGGAGGGAAGGAGGGAGGGGAACTGGAAAATGGACTACATTTATCTACATTTATGGTAGTAGGTACAAACTGTACCTTTTGTTCTTCCTTCATTACTATCCTCCCAACCAGTAGAGGTAGGTAGGTAGGGCAGCAAAGGAGGCTGGCAGAGGCAGAAAGAAGCAGGAGACAACAACATGCTGTGCAAACAGCAGTGGCAGACAAAGAGTAGATAGATTAGAGTGAATGGGAGAGAAAGTATGCAAGAAACTCCAAGTACAGACTCCTCCAGCTCCTTCCAAGCCCCCTACCAGAAATAGAAAATGCTGTTGAAGTGAAGTGGCAGTAGCCCTGAATGAGGGCCCTAATCTGGAATGGAATCTCCTTGCCATGATGGAATAACAAAATGCAATGCAAAAGCCAATCCACTAGAAATAGTTTGTTTTGACACAGGCTTGCCCTGCGAACTCAAAGCAAAAAGAAACAAACAACTGCTGGCATTTTGGGGGTCTGCATAAAAAGTAGGCAAATGAATAGTTTGGTTTAAAGCCACACTAGAAACCACCTTAGGCATAAAGGAGCCAACAGAAAGCAGTCTTCCATGACAAGTATTTCATTCATTCAGTAGCTGCAGCTCAAAAAGGTTGTAGTAAAGTTTTTCCAACACAAAATTGAGATCCCAAGCAGGAGTAGGAGCTGGTGGGTCACATCAGTGAGCTGAAATTGCTGTGCAGCATGAATCTGAATGGAAGAGAAGGACAAACCTTTTTGTCCAATCACTAGTAAGATATTGATTGAAGAGCCACAAAAAATTAGGGCTCAGAAATCCAAATTCTTTGCTGTACTCCAAAATAAGTACTAGGTCTTCCTTAATCACATTTTAAAACTTGTTGAACTTGTTGACCTGCTGTGTTGCTAACAACACAGAATATGCCAGGCTGTTAGATGAAGAGAAGAGCTGACATTGAGCAGATGACCGGTCCTGCTGAGATATAGATGAGAGAATCAGAGGTAAGAAAAGGCCATGATGGCTATTTTACCAGACTAGTAGTTAGTGGGTACCAGTGTTGCGAGGCAATCTGAGGCTATCAAAATCATCCTTGGCCTTGAAGATCCCGTGGGGATCCATTGGGGATCCATTTAACACATCTGCTAAGGCTCTTCTGTGCTCCTGGCAGAACCTTGCCCTGAAAGTTAGCCTGAAAGCTTAGCGCAGTCTCCCATAAAATCATGTCTCCCCTTAAAATCATTGCATAGAATGATGTCCCCCTGTTTGATGTACCACACACACATGGTTGTTGTGTGTTAGAATCAACACCTGCCTGCCCTGGAAGAAGTAACTGATGAAAAGCCATGCAAACAAACTACTGGAAAAACATCTCCTTCATGTTGATATGTAGATGCTGTGTCTGCAGGGGCCTTTGTCTTGTATCCACTTTTCCATTTAGATGAGCTCCCAGCAATGTCCCGAGGCATCTGTCGCTAAAATCTGACTTGTTTAGGTGACCCACCCAAAAAATTTCTCTTCTTCAAAAAGAATTTATTGATTGTTATTTGAATGATCCTGGCAGTGCTGTGGGTGTGTATTTTGAGATATTTTTTGAGATACCATTGTAATGCAGTTACATTGGGAAGCACCAGCACAGAAATACAAGCCATGATGAACCCTAATGCTTGAAGGACTGTGTTTGCAGTCAGCACGGACTGATGAGATAGTTGATGAAGTAAAGTGATAGACTCTTTGTTTTGTCGGGGGTAAAAAAGGCCCTCTGCTGCTGCTGTATCAGTCTCACACCCAGAAAGCACATGTCTTGGAGGGTACTAGACTGGACTTTATTTCTAGCCTGAGGCACACATGAAGTAAGCTTCTTGAGATCTAAAGTTACCATCCAGTGATCTTTGCCCACAGGGACTGGGATGGCCCCATTTGGAGTTGGAGTAAACTGACTTGCTTGCTTGTGAGCCTTTTGTTTTGGGGGGACGGTCTGGCATGCCCTTTGAAAGGGGCATTGTATGGAAAAAAAATAAAAAACCGTGGTGAATGATGTGTCCAACACCCATCTGTTTGAGTATTAAAATCCAATTTTCTTTGAAAAGAGACATCACCAGAAGTCTGAGCAGGTGAACTCCAACAGTTTGCATATAGACTTTTTTGTCTCATTTTCTTTTTAAAAACTGCTCACAGGTGAACCAAATAACACATCAGACTGTAAAGGTTTCAATTGTGAGGAGATAATTTTGATATTTCATGTGATGAAACTGACAACAACGCTCTCATGGCTAGAGTGGAAGAAGTATACACTTTAGTACCTATCAGGTTTAACAGGAGGCAGCAGCAAGAAAAGGTTCCTCAGCCTCAAAAACAAATTCCACCACAACACATTCAGGAGGAGGTAGGGCTAAGGGCTGGGTGGGGGAAAAACAGAGGGAATTCCTCCCCCTTCCTGAATCAGAGTCCTCCTGGCCTTCCCATTTAAAAAAGTGCTCTCATGGAATGCAGAGTCTCTGAAAATGAAAAATCCAGGAGGAGAAGAGCAAGGAAGTGGCATCATCCACATCAGAATCAGAATAATGAGGATATGTTCAAAACTCAAACTCTGGTTCCACCCCCTAGGCTCCTATCAGGAGGGCCCATAGAACCTCTAATCATATAAAATCAAATCTTTCTGCCATTTTAATATGTTTCTTCTGCAGACTTGAAATGCTGCTAGGAGAGAAAGCCTCTACTGAAGCTGAACTGGCCTACCTCTAAAAGTTTCAGCCTGCCTGCCCTCTGAGAGGGTACATCCTGTAACAGTAAAGTTTCTGCCTGAGACCAATAGTAAGGACTGCAGCAATGGAAGACGAAGAACATCTACCCAAGTACATGGACATTTCTTATGTTAGAGGGTAAGAAGTGACATAACCAATAGGTTAGTTATGCAAAAGCTATTTCAGAACTAAAAAGTGGGAACACACGTCTATTTAATGTGAGTGATGCATGTTGATGAAATCATAGAAGGGTAGGGTTGAGTGGCAGTAGCAAGTTTACTGGGCAGTGAGTGGTAGAAATCAAGGTGTAACAATCAGGAAATGGCAGTAGCCAAGAGGAGATTCACTCTCAGTAAGAGTGCTACTGGAATTAAAAAAAAAAAAAAAAAAAAGGCACCAAGGCAACCAGTCCAATAGCTTCCACTGTCTGGACAGGACCAGAATAAATCCTTAGAAAAGCATGAATCAGTTGCAAATAATGAACTTCACAGTCCCACATCGTCTAAACACAGATCTTACAAAGGAAGACTTAAATGTTAAATGGATGTCTTCATGGGATGATTACAGTTATCTACCTTTACATCTCTTTGGTCTTACTCAAATGATAAAAATGACGACAACAGAGAAAACCTCTGGCCAACTCAGCAGATTGGATTAAATGCTCATAATTGAGCCAAACAATATGAACCAGTACACATAATAATATGAGGTTACTAGGCTAATGGCCATAGGGCCCTTACAAGCCTAGCCAAATACAAACCCTGTTCCCAAAAATATCAAAGTATTAAGTGCAACTAAGTCAACAATTTGGTCGTTTCACCTGAGGGACACAAGTGAAACTCCTGGAGTGAATTTGCGGTTTCCCATCCAATCATCCAAATTATACTTAAATATGGTCAGCGAAGAGCTCTGCTTCACCTGAATTGGACGTTTGTTCCACAGGAGAGGTAACCTCTGTGAGACTCATCTGTTTCTCCAACGAGTCCTGTTGATGTCACATACTAGGCTGAGTTTCCTACAGCAAATGCATCTTATACCATTTGATTTACAAATGTGCAGCATTTCCATTAGAGCAGGATCCCAGATTGCTTTATATGCAAGCAGAGGTAATCTCTGAGCAGTCTGTAAAACACAAAGTATAGTGACAGTAATTTCAGTCTGTCAACGTACAACATATGCTGAAGAACCAGAATTTTCTTTGTAAGAAATCTTTGAGGTCTTTCCAGTTGCTGCAGGTGCCTGTTAAGGTACATACTAAAGGTCACACTGCACTCTATTATTGGCCTGATGAGTAAAGGGGGGTTATAACCTATTTTGTTCTGGATGCAATGCCCTTACCTATGAGGTGGGTAATGCAGAAAGCCTTTCTTACCACTGTGGAGACATAGTGGTCAAAGGAAAAGTTATCAACCTGTGTGCCCAAATCTCTCACCACTGATTTCATGCTTAGTGTATTAATGTGGTAGTCTGCAGGGATATCACCCTTGCTGAAGGGGATGATAATGCAATTTTTTGCACTGAGTTTTAGCCCAAGACTTTGGCACCAGTTGTTTGTCTGTAAGTCCCTCTTATAGGATGTTGATATTGTTTGGGGACTTGATGACTGTACCCACTTTGCAATCAACAGCAAACTAGCTAAATCCTACAAAGACTACCTGTTTGCATTTACTGAGCAGGGAAATGCAAAAGTCTACAGGTAGCAAAGCTTTTGCTACTCTACAAATATGAAGAACTCTGATGTTAAAAATTAGGATAAAGTTCTACCCTCTAAATCAGAATTTACTACACTTGATGATACTTTACATTCTTTTAAATCAGTATTTTTTAAGTTTGAAAGCCTTAAAGTGCATGGCCCCACTTCCAATAAGAATGCATAATGCATAAAATGCAGCATGAATCAGCCCCCCCTCCCCTTTAAGTTAAAATTAAGTGCTTGCAGAAGAGAACATAGTTTTCCAACTAAGTGTACCATGTCTTTGCTTCAGTGGCACTTCTGGTGTCCAAGAAGGAACAACATAACATGGAGTTAAATCAAGACAGTGGCCTTTCAGAAGGAATTTCATGATGGACAAAGATGCTAGCCAGGTTTTAAATTAGGTTAGGCATTCCTCGCAAATGAACATACTGGGAATGTATACATTCAATTTGTTGTTGTAACTGAACTACATGGATTACAATGATAGTAAACTGAAGAACATTAAATTAGCTGTCAGTATTTATTGGATCAAGGTTATTTGGTCACACTAACAAATACCCGACCCCCACCCCATATAAAAATAGAAAAAGGTGGAGTGAGATGACAATCTCCTCTGAAAATATCACCAAAGTCAATGAGGGGTTACTTGCATCAAAATAAAAGCTTTCTCATAGAGATGAAAGGTTGCATTTTCTGAAAGTAAAACAGTTTATTTGGATGACTATGCTACATGAAAAACATTAAATTTAGTGGTGGTGCTTGGGGGGGGGGCAACAAGCAGCAAATTGTGGATGAAATAAGTGACAAATACTTCCACAATGGACTAATATGCCCCCCTGATATTCAACTAGACAGAGCCAATCATGTGTATATTCCTGTATTTGTTAAAAATAACCATCAGAGACCAACAATTATTGTAAGATTCATATCCTTTGTGATTAAGGAAAATATTTTCTCAATATTATGGACTCCTGAGTACTCCCCTCTGACAAAAGGTGTGAGCATTTTTGCTCAAAATTACTTTCCACATGAGACTTGTCTCAAGAGAGCAGCTTTTAAGCCAGTCTTTTGAATAAACAGGTTGAAATAATGGTGGATCAACCATTAAATCCAGCAAAATTGAAGGCCTAGTTCTTGGGAGGAATACACATTTTTATATAACCAGACGGAGAAAACTGGAACAGTCTTCCTCCTCCATTTCAGAGGTCCCTAAACCATATGGAACTGTTGCTGTTCAACTAGTAAATGCCTCACTGAAAAGGTTAACAACTCAAGACCTAGAACCTCTCCCTGTATTCAAGAGGAAATGACTGATCATCAGCTGGCTACACTGGCAGTAAATTGCCCAGGGTGACTGAATTCAGTCACTAACTGATGTTAAGTCTCGTGTGGTGTGTGTGACCTGACAGTTCAGATTTATCTAATCTATACATAATCTCCATGAATGTGAATAAACCACGGGCAAGTGCTTATCTAGTGATTGGAGCATTTCCTTTCAGTCATTTGTTTTTGAAGATAATGGTCTAGGCTGTGAGGGTAATATGGCAAAATTATTTGTACTGGCTCCTGGGCTACCTACTCACTTTCAGAAGTGGGCAGAATCGCATGTTAATGTAATGATGTCCTATGAGTGAGCTTCCACAGTATGGGAATTATCAGAGAAGGGAACATAAGTTTGAATTGTGATTGACTATTGTTTTACTTTTATAGTTAGAAACTTGTACAGTAGAGCAGTGTTTACTATTAAGCAGGTAGCATGTCAATAAGACTAGTATGCCTTGACTAGTAGAACTCGACAGGGGTATCCAATGTCCCCACTGTTCTTTGCTAAACATTTAGACCATTTAGTTAAAAAAAAAATGCAGTGTGTCCTAATTTCTGATTATATTTTTGGGAGAAGGGAATTCAAGTTAACATTATATGCAGATGATTTAGTTCTTTATTATACTAAACCAGAAAGAGATCTTCAGATGACTATAGATTTGCTTTGACTATATGGTCAGTTATCAGAATTAAAAACTAATGTTACCAAGACAGAAAAAGTCTCAGTGAGCTTCCTTCCTTCAGTGCCATTCAGTCAGTCACTCGTATATTAAACAAAAATCGGATGACTTATCTTTGGATAATGTTCTCAAGTTCACTCCAGATATCTATGGCGTTCACTGCAGCAAATATTATACAGAAGACTACAGATACAATACAGAGGTGGTAACCCTTATGTTTAGATATGACCAAGTGATTAGAAGCCCTTTTCTGGTTCGGTCATTCTTCCATTGATCTTATAAGGTGAACAACACCTTTTGGACTACTTAAAATCACTTGTCTTTCATAAGTTGCTGATGCTATCTTTAAATTCTGTATGGGCTGTCTCCCTCATAGAATTCAAGCAGAGATACTGAAGCTGCTCATGGGAATAGGGGGACTCGATTCTCAAGTTTTGAACTGTATATTAACACAGCTAGATTTAAAAAGGGCCGTATGGTTTGTGAGGTGTGATTACTCTCTCCAATGTATGATGCGGCAAAAGACGGAGGACAGGGAAGTCACACTAGGCTGCAAATTTCAAGAGAACATTTCACAACCAAGCAGGAAAGGAGATTTTCTGCAGAAGTCTATAACATGCTAAACTGAACCTTCTGAAATACATGACTTACTCAATGGAAATTACCTCAATGAGGTTACCTGTTTGTTTTCAGACACTTGACATCAGAACTCAACAGAAGCTTTTGGAATGCCATAAAATGAAGTACTGGGAGCAGTTAGTAGGCAAGAGGTAGTTATGTTCTGGGATGAGGCTATGGATGCTTATACTTTAGATGATTCAGTAGAGCATGTATAGAAGAGACTAGATGAAGAACTGAGAAAGCTGAAGCTAGTGTGAATTTCAGCACAAGATTATCCAAATTTAACTGCCTTAATCCATACTAGTAGGTCACTGATTTCTAATACCAGGAGGGTAGTGGTCAATGTGTATAAAATATTTTAAAGGAAGCACTTTACATTTATAGAAAAGTGCAGCATTCTACGGGAGAAAACTAATGATCGTACTATGTAAGGAAAACTGGTAGTCTGTTTTTAAAGTCCCTATATATGTTATCTAATCTAAACATACATTTTTTTAGCTGGCAGTGTCTCCACAAATTTCTCTAAACTCTGGTGAGGCTAGCTAGGATTTTCCCAACTATCTCCTCTCTCGATATGCTGGAAAGGTATAGATGGGGAAAAACGAAATTGGCTTCCCACTTTTTTGGGTGTGTACTTAAAGGGTCCCATTAAAAGATATGTGCAATGGGCACAGGAATTTATATTAGATCACCACATGGAACTATATTTTTGATTAGATTTACTGGAAATAATTACAATGAGACAGAGCAGTCCTGGTAGCTAAAAAGTGCATTACAAAATTACTGAAACAAAGAACATCCTCAATATTATAAGATCTTAGAAAAATATTAAAAGTGGTGAGGAAATCGGAATTATCTGCAATTAATCAACTGTATGTCAAAAGCTCATTTCTAGGTGGAATTTAGTAGATACATGGAGAAATATAAATTCACTGTTGTTGAAAGAAATCTTACACTACTGAAATCTTTTTGGCAAGGGCCTCAAGAGTTAGAAATCTACTGGTTAGACTCGAGCAGAATTTCTAAGAAGTGTGGAATTATTCCTACAGAGGACTCAGAGGTTTTAAACTGTTCAGAGTTGAGATGACAGGCCCCTGTAGTATAGATACTTCACCATTGCTTCCACCAACTAAGCTTGATCATTCTTTCCTGAGATATTGCGGTTTGTAGAAGACAGATGTCTACATGCCAACACTATACATCATGTTTTAGCTGTAGTGTCTTTTTTATTTGATTGTTTTTCACTAATCTTAGCGTTTAACTATTGCATTAATGTTTTCTCTTTTCTGACTGGTTACACATGCTTCGATCTTGTATATAAATATTGATAAATTTTATTCTTAACTCTGAAATAAGTGCCAACCAATTCTATAATTTGATTGGAGTATGGGGTTAGGACTTATTATACAAGACATGTAATAATAGCTAATGCAACAAATTGTATCACTGCATGACTGAAGTTTATAAAGTATATATATATAATAAGCTTATGTATGCTCAATAAAATTTGTTTGTTATAAAAAGCGAATGGGTGAATGGTCCCTTTACACAAAAGTCATACAAGGCAGGTTTAAAAGCTTATAATGGATTATACCCTAGCTCAAGGCTATGATGTCTAACAAAGAATCTGTGGTACATATCTTGACTATCTAAATAAAAACCTGACCTTAGCAAATTTCAGGATGTCCATAATCAAGTAAAAAGCTAATCATCACTAGTAAACAGACCATTTTTATCGAGCAATGACGTGTACACTAATAATCCAAAGCCATTCTGGTATAATACAGAAAACCTGAGTTCCCCTATCTCGCACTGCAATAACAGTACTTAAAAAAAGGGAATCTGGCTGACAAAGTTTGCAGACTTTTGCAAGTTGGGAGCTATTATTAACTCCCCAAGTGATGCTGACATCCTACAGAATAGCCTCAGAGACGGACAACTGGTGTCAGAACCATGGCCTTACGCTCAATACCAAAAAATGTGTCGTCATCCCATTTGGGAAAAAGCCGGTTCCCATGAATTACCACATTGATGGTAGTCCACTGAAAACAGAAGGCGTTATAAGAGATCTGGGAACACAGGTTGACAGCAACCTCTCTTTTGATCACCACATTGCCACTGTGGTCAGAACCTCCTTCTATACGGCACATCTCATTACTACGGGTTTTGCATCCAGGAAGAAAGAGGTCATTGTCTCCCTCTACTCTTCCATCATTAGGCCAATCATCGAGTACAATGCCCCATTTGGCATGTACCTCACTAGACACCTGCAACAACTGGGCAGGCCGCAAAAGTACCTCACAAAGAGGAACCTAAGCCTTAAACACTTGTCCTATATGGACAGACTCAAAAAACTTCTCCGTCTCATATTGCCTACTTAGAGGCAATCTCTGCTTGACTTACAAAGCAATATCTGACCCAGATCTGTTAGAAATGCTACATCTAAAGAAATCCCAATCCCTCCACACCACACGCTTCAGAGACCTCAACCTCATTACCACAATCAACAAAACATACCGGAGGGACAGGTTCATAACCCAGAGACTGCCCATGCTATGGCATAGACTTCCTATACATGTCAAGCAGAGCACCTCACTGACCCTCTTCAAAAGAAATATTGATGAGTGGATGGGAAATAGAAAATTCACCCTGGGGATAACTCCAGTGGCTCTACTCGACAGAGGCACTGGGAACTAAGGTCGGGTGGCACGATGCCAAGGTAATCCCATGTCTAGGCTTGTAAAGGCCTCAGGGCCATCAGCCTAGTACACACCTATGAACCTTCTGCACCATAGGCAAGTATGCTACCTGTTGAGTTGTTGACATTTATGGGCTAGCAGTTCTTTATTACTCCTCTGGTGAGCTTTCACACTTAAATACTAACTGCATCAGTTATGTTTAACTGTTCATTTCTATATACCTGTATACCTGATTTTTTCCCGCTCCCCACTTCAACTAACATGAAGTTAATGCTGGAGTTACCAATTCTCTGAGTATGTCATGGGTACAGGGGGAAAAAAAGAGTGTTGCTCTTTGTCTACCGTCCACCTGCTAATATTAGAAGGCTCCTTCAGATGTTCACAGACCTGCTTGTTAGCCCTGTTTCACCATATCACTAGTTCTTGGCGAGTGCAATATCTGGGAGAATAGTGGGCCTGTATCTCTTGTCAATTAGCTCCCCTGGATAATGAGGATCTTGACATTACTCAACTTATTTCCTACATAAACCACAGATTAAGTCATTTTGTGCTTGTTTTTTTAACTTTGTGTGAGTGCCTCTGCTAAAGTGGTGGAATGTTTCTACTGAAAATTAGCCATTAGCCTGTAGCGCCTGGTCTGCAAGGCTATGGAGCGTATCATCATGGAACTTATAAACAATGAAATTGGTAATCTCCAAACTCTGGACCCTACCCAGTTCAGGTTTGTACAAGGCAGATCATGTCTCCTAAACCTGATAGATGTCTTTGAAGCGATCACCAAAGCCGTAGATGAGGGTAAGGTGGTTCACACAGCCTATCTAGATCTCGCCTCTCTGGAATTATAGACAAACTCACTAAACTAGGTATATATCCCTATGTCACAAGATGGATTGCTAACTGGCTCACTGACAGAACCCACACTGTGAAAGTAGCAGACTCTAAAATCCAACTTCAGACCAGTGACAAGTGGAGTACCACAGGGTTCAGAGTCCTAGGTCCTCTCCTGTTTGATATCTACTTCTCTGAAGTACAGGCTAACACAGAAGGTCTTTGGCTAACAAAGATTGCAGATGACTGCAAACTAGGAGCCATAATCAAAACTCCTAACAATGTGGACATCCTACAAAAGGGCCTCACTGAGACAGATGCCTGGTGTCAAAGCCATGGCCTCAAGCTCAATGTCAAAAAGTGCATCGTCATCCCTTTTGGTAAAAACTCTGTACCCATGAACTAACACATAGGTGGTAGTCTACTTAACACCGAAAGTGTGATAAGAGACCTTAGGACACAAGTGGACAGTATTCTCTCCTTTGATAATCACAGCGCCACAGTAGTCAGGAAATCCTTCTCCGTGGCACACCTCATCACAAAAGGTTTCTCATCCAGAAAAAAAGAGGTCATTGTTCCCCTCTACTCCTCACTCATTAGACCCATTATAGAGTACAGCGTCCCTTTTGGTATGTACCACACAAGACATCTACAACTGGAAAGGCAACAGAAATACCTCACAAAGAGGATTACTGGCCTCAAACAGATGCCCTACGCAGACAGTCTCAAAAAACTCCAGCTTTACTCTGTCACATATCGCCTACTCAGAGGCAATCTCTGCCTAACATACAAAGCTATGTCAAGCCCAGAGCTGTTGGACATGCTCCACGTAAAGAAATCCCAACCCCTCTGTGCTACACGCTCTAGGGACCTAAACCTTGTCACCACAATAAACAGAACATGCTGGGGGATAGATTCCTGTCACAGAGACTTCCAATATTCTGGAACAAACTACCTATCTGTATCAAACAAAGCTCCTCATTAGCACTCCAAGAAAAATCTTGATGATTGGATGGGAGATAGGAAATTCACCCCGGGGATCACTTCTGTGGCTCTGCTTAACAGGGGCACAGGAGAATAATTTTCTTGGGTAGCAAAAGCCAGGGTACCGTTTGGCTAGGCTTATATAGGCCCTAGGGCCAATAGCCTAGTACCTACCTATGAACTTATGATCTAATCATCACCACTTCAATTCTCTGTGACTTTATAGTGGTTATCACCCATCTTGAACTGGTGGAATGCAGGAAATTATATGCTGTAACAATTCATCGATTTGCTTCTGCATTCTACCATTTCCTTTTGATGCATTATGTTTGGTGGTCCAGAAGATTTGCTTGCAGGCTATAAAATAGCTACGGTTATCAATAGATTTCCTTGCTACATTTCTTGCATGTCTTCTCCACTGTGTTCCTCTCAAGGCATGGCTTGATGTTGAGTTACCACAGCAAGAGGAGGATGGGGCAGAGGCTTGACCATAAATGGAAGAAGGCCACTCTCTAATGACAATCTTAGGCTTGAGGAGTAATATGTTGCTTACCAAGCTAAAATCTCTCTCATAAAAACGAATTGTGCTCATCTTTAGAGATTTCATTTACATCAAACCTAATAGCTGTGTTCTTCTGGGTGTGGACTGGTAGAATAATCCAGCCTGTCTCACCACCCTAATATGTTTTCTTCTGACGAGTGTGAACTAGCCTCTCAATCCTTTGCAGCTAAGTTGATATCACTGAGGCGATTAATCTCTCCCATGATATGTTCAAAGAAGAATGCCCTAGCAGGAATAAGATTCTTTCTTGGTCCTAGTGTGATTTCCAGATGCCCACTTATAGTGATCTTCTCTGCTTTATTTCAAGCATGTAACTTATCACTTGCAGCTTAGACTCTTGCCCAAATAGGTTAGCTATAATTTGCCTTGTTGTGCTACAGCCTACAATTTATCACCTTGTCCTTTCATCTTGGAATAGTGGTGTCTTTTCATCCACTTTGAAAGAGGCCTTGGTGACCAATATTCTTAAAAAAAAAAAAAAAAAAAAAAAATCAACACATGACCAGGATAATACGGATAATTACTACACAATGCCTAACTCTTCATTTATATGCAAGGCTAAGGAGAAAGTAATCTCTCATGTCCCAAAGGGATGAATTTTGGGTCTTTTACTATCTTCTATACATATGCTTCGTTGACGTGATTTCATTCACATAAGAGGCTTACAATATCACTGCTCTGCCCATGATACTCACCTTCAATCAAGACAACTTTTCTGCTGTGATTTCTTTAAGCAAAGACTTGGAAGGGTCTAGGTCATATATAAAGAAGTTATGTCTTACCATAACATTCCATCTGTGTTGTTCATCATCTTTCATTCATCACTGATCGGTTTGGTTCCGAGCCCTCGGAACATAGTTGGCTTTTTTACCAAGCTCATGCCGGCCAAAAAACTCTTGAGCTAAGTCTCTACTCGGAATGTCCTTCTCCCTGTTACCTCAGATCGAGTTTGCTAGAGAAAAGGAAGTAAAGCTGAGGCCCTTTCTGTGGAAATACCCTAAGGCACCACTTAGACACAAATCATCCCCCAGGAGCCTTTGGAGGGGGAAGGAGGGTGAGAAGTGATGAATGAAAGAAGATTAACAACACAGATGGAACGCTATGGTAAGACATAACTTCTTTATCTGATGTTGTTGATCTTCTTTCCATTCATCACTGATGGGACAGAATCCCAAGCTACCTTGTGGTCCATGGGCGGCCTTTATGGAAGAACATTCCTGAGTACCACTGAGCTGAAGGCAGCACTCCCTCTGGAGAACAAGTCCAATTTGTAATGATTAATAAAAGTATGAGACTTAGCCCAAGTAGCTGCTGCACAGATGTCATCCATGTTAGTCCTGGAATGGAATGCTATGGATGTTGCCATAGATCTAGTAAAGTGAGCTTTAACTTTCGGCATAGGTTCATTATTGAGGAAATGGATGAAACGTATGCAGTCCCTCAGCCATCTTGATAATGTAACCTTGGAAACAGCCTCTCCCATTCTGGGCCCAGAAAAGGAGATGAAAAGATGTTCAGATTTACGGATAGGTTTGGTCCTGTCTAGGTAAAATCTCAACTGTCTTTGTACGTCTAAGGAACGAAGGCAATACTCTCCTCTATTGGCAAAATTCGGAAAGAACACTGGTAGATCAATCGTCTGGTTAATGTAGAATTCAGAAACAACTTTGGGAAGAAAGGATGGATTTGCCCCAAGTGATACTCTGTCTTTATGAAAAAACAGATAGGGCCTCTTGATACACACTGCCTGCAGCTCCGAGACTCTTCTAGCAGAGGAAATGGCTACCAAGAACAAGGATTTCCAAGACAAATTCTTTAGGTCACACTTTGCAGCAGGTTCAAAAGGTTTTTGAGTCAAACAATGAAGGACTAGAGTGAGGTTCCATGGTAGTATTGAAGCACTGCAGTAACTGGAGCTGAATATGGGTCTAGCATGTTATCCTTGGACCAGACGGAGAACCTTTTCCATTTATCCTGATATAGTCTTCTGGTGGATGGTTTGTCAGAAGCCAGAATGATATCTCTAACAGGCGAGGAGAGATTAGCTTGCCTGGTGACTAGCGGAAGTGGAGAAACCAAGCTGTCAGCTTGAGACTGGACAGATTTGGGTGACTCCACCCTTGGGGGTGAGAAATCAGGTCTGGTAGAGGGCCCAAAATCCACGGCGGGTATACTAGGTGAGGCTGAAGGAAGGGGAACTAAACTTGTCAAAGTCAGAATGGGGCTATGAGGATCACCTTGCATCTCCACCAAAGAGCTTTCTTTAGAAATTGTGGGATCAGAGGGATGGGTGGATAAGCGTAAAGAAGTCCCATGGGCCAATCATGGATCAGAGCATCCCTTGGTGGCTGCCCCTCCAGGGGGAGTAGGGCGAAATAGCTGCTGCACTTATTGCTTGAAGGGGAGGTGAAAAGATCGCAGCAAGGCTGGCCCCAGTGGCTGAATATTGCTGACATCACCTCAGGGGTGAGGGACCACTCGTGAGGCATGAGAAAGCACCTGCTCAGATTGTCTGCAATCACATTGGAACTCCCCAAGATATGCATTGCTATCAGAAATCTTTTGGAAGTTATCGCCCACTGCCAAATTCTCATGGATTCTCGACATAGGGGGTAGGACTTATTCCTCCTTGCTTGTTGATATACCAGACCACTGACATATTGTCTGATTGAATTGCAATTGTCCCAGAAGGGACAGCCAGATGGAAGGCCTGCAACGCTTAAGTACAGTTGTGTACACTTACCATAAATGTAGATGTTGAGTGTATTCACTGTTGCAATCATCACACTTGGGTTATCTGCCTGCAGGTAGCCCTAAGTCGGCCTGAATACCAGAGAATTAGTATTTCTGCATCGGATGTTGTCGCTCCAGGACTGATGTCAAGTCATCAGGGGTATAAAAACAGGCAGTCAATGCCATTACATAAGTTTTTCTTGCCCCAAATGTCAGGAGCCCCCCAAACAGGGAGCTAGGTTATGGTGGGGAAAACACCACCAGTAAAAAGTAAATACCAATACCAATACCCTAGAAAGGGCTAGTAATAGCCATAGATAGGAGGGAGAGAGAACATGAGGTGGCTGGAGGGAGGGAAACCAGGACTGCAACAGTGAATACACTCTAACATCTAAATTTATGGAAAGTGTACACAACTGTTCTATGTTCTTCATGTTTCACTGCTGCAGTCATCACACTTGGGTGGATTCCCAAAGCTAAGGAAGGGTGGGGCAGTCAAGAGTTAGGGCTGGCTAGTATGTCTTGCAGGACTGCTGTAGCAAATCCTGCCTTGGATTTGGAAAAGAAAGGCAGATGGTAATGCTTGGTGAAGGTGTGTACAGAACTCCAGGTAGCAGCCTCTAGGTGCCAAACAAACAGTCCTTATTCAAAGGAGCGTCTAGTACCTTTGATTTGACATGATGTGGCAAGGTCTGCTCCTCCAGCCAAGCATGTCTTCTCAGTACAGAGCCAGTGACAGCTGCCCAGCAAGATGCTTCTAGGGCGTCAAAGCCATACTGCAAAGTATGCTTGCTGGCTTGGCTTGCAGAGTGCATAAGCTCCCGCAATTCTTTATTTTTCTGCACAGTCTGAAAATGTTGCCACTTTGTTTAATAAGTTCCATAATATGTTGCTGGTACTTCAGCATGTGAAACTGACAATTCAACACCCTAATAGCAAGAGTTGCAGAGGTATATACCTTCTTACTCCATCTGTCCAAAGCTCTGGAATCCCTGTCCGAAGGGGTGGGATTCTTGGTTGTAGCAGCCTTGATACCTTTAGGCCCCTGGGAAATGATCTCTGGGTCAGCAGTAGGATTCTTGAAAAGAAATGTGCTAGTGTCCGGTACTCTGTAGTACCGGTCTGGTTTCCTAGGGGCAGGAGGTAGTGTGTCAGGAGTAAGACTGGATTCCATAAAAACATCATCCACAATATCCAGGACAGGGGGTATTGCTAAGGGCCTGTGCTGAGGCAACTCGAGAAATTCTTTGAGTCTCTTTTTGGGCTGAGGATAGTGTTGGCATTCCCAGGGGCAATCCACTCTTAAGGTATGCAAAGTTTCACTAAAAGAAAAATCCTCTGGAGGGGGGGCAGAGGGAATGGATTCCTCTGCATCTGAATCCTCATAAGCAGATAAGGGCATGTTTTCATAATCAGAAATTTCAGAGTCATTGGACTCCTGGTCTGTAGAAGCTGAAGGGGACTGGACTCTGTCTCTTAGCAGGGGAAGGCTGACTTCCCCTAATTAGCATAATAAGGTCTTCAGCCATTCCATGCATTTGTTTTTGCAGCATGGGAGCAGGTGCATGCGCTTTGGTTGTCGTTTTTCTAGGAGTAGTTCGTACTCTGGGCCTAAGAAACCCGGTAGTTTTGGTTAAAAAAGAAGTCGTAGGTTTGAGTCGAACATCGGTTGAGCGAATAACTGCCTCAAAAGCCGGTGCCTGCTCAGCGGGCTCCTGATCCAAAGGTAGAGACATCCGCAGGTTCCATAGTCGAAGAAGAGTCTCGTGGCATACAGGACTCTATATGGGTCTCAGTAGAGGCCTGTGAATCCACTGAAGTGGTCTTCAGGGGTTGAGAAAGCACCTCACTGAGTACTGGCAGACTGTTGACTAGCTTAAAGGAAGTATCACCGGCGGTTTTGGACCTATGCGGCCTGTCTCTGTATTGATCTTTACTTTTTTTGGAATATAGGTAGTCGGATGGCTTACCAAAGCCATTTCAAAATACAGAGATCGAGAGCGAAAGAATTTAGCGACAAAGTGAGCCCGATGACGAATGGTTCAGGCATTAAATAACGCACAAAACCGACAGAGAGGGACATTGTGGTCTGGGCCTAAACAGGTGATGCAGTAAGAATAAAAATCTCTGTGAGGGGTTTGTTTTCCACAGGCAAGACAATTGTTAACTTTTTCTGACATCGGTTAGAGCAAGAAAAAAGGATCCCCAACGGGGTACATAGCTTTAGAAGACTTCAGGATTATTAAATTCGTAAACGAAAATTCAGGTAGCAGCCAACCAGCACTTGCAAACTGCTTCTGCTTTGGGCTCCACAACAAGAAAGACTGATGTAATGGCACTGGCTGCCTGTTTTTATACCCCTAACAACCTGACGTCAGTCCTGGAGTGACAGCATCTGAAGCAAAAATACTAAGTCTCTGGTATTCAGGCCAATTGAGGGCTACCTGCAGGCAGATAACCAAAGTGTGATGACTGCAACAGTGAAACACGAAGAACATCAGCACAGCTCTCAGTTCCAGAACACTGATATGCAGGTGGACCATGTGCCTTGGACAGTCTTTCCCTGGAAATGGCCCCCCTACCCGATCAGGGAAGCATCCGTGGTCACAATGGCTGTGGGCTGATGAGACTTAAATGGACAACTCCAAAGTTCTTTGTCTGGCCTCATCCACCAAAGCAGGTCATGCTTGCAAGAGTTGGTTATTTGAATCTGGTAACCGAGGGGGTGATAGTTTGGGAGCCATTGTGGAATCCGCATACGTAGCTTTGCTAGAGGCACTATCGGGATAGTGCATACAACCTAGGGCCTGAAGAACTTCCTTTGCAAAGACTCTTGTTTGAGAGAGTATCACCCAGATTTGAAGTCTCAATCGATGGAGTTTGTGAACTGGGAGTGATACCAGACAGGACAGAGTATTGAACACGGCTCCAATGAACTCTATTTATTGTGTAGGGGTAAGGTTTGATTTCTCCCAATGTATCATTATTCCTAACAATTTTGCCAGAGAGAGAGAGCATAATGCAGTGCTGTTACCAGAAGATGCTCGGTGGAATCAGTAAGGAGCCAGTAGTCCAGATATGGAAACACCCAGAATCCTCTTAGTCTCAAGTGAGCTGTTATCACCGCCATGCATTTCATGAACAGTATGGGGGCTGTAGACAGACCGAAAGGCAGGGCACAGAATTGATAATGACAGGCTCCTAGCCAGAAGTGAAGCAGACTCCTGGAGCATTTGGCCATCTTGATGTGGTAATACGCATCCCGGATATCTATAGAGTACATCCAATTGCCTTCTCTTAAAAAGGGGAAAATGGACTGAACCGTGACTATCCGAAATTTGGTTTGGGTGACAAGACTTGTTTAAGCTGCTGAGATCCAAAATGGGACTGCAGTCCCGTCTTTTTTTGGCACCAAAATGAATCTCAAGTAAAATCCGGATCCGCGCTGGTCTGGTAGGACTGGTTGGATGACTCTTTTTGAGACAGCTTAAACATTTCTGAAGCTGCTTCTTCCCTTTCACTGGGTGGAACATTGGGAAGTTTTCTTGGAAACTTTGGCTGACAAGAAAGGGGAATGGTGATAGACTGACTTGGTGCAGAGAGAAATGACCGCTGACCGCTTCCAGAAGTAAGCAATTGGGCTGCTCCTCAGGAGCGCTGATACGGCTGTCCAGAGAGAGTGCCCTGGAGCCTTGGTTATGAGAACCCCCTCTTTCTCTATAGGGGTGTCTTCCAGAATTGTTACCCCCTCTGCCTCTGGGGGTATCATCACCACGAGCAGCATGGAAAGGACCCTGAGATTTCTTATGCCACATTTTTCCACTCCTCTGATTCTTGGAGAAGGTACATTGAGGGCTGGAAAACTGTAGGCCTATGGCACACAGGGTCTTTCTGTCTTGCTCGCACCTGGCTAGTGTGTCCTTCACTTTGGAGCCAAAAAGGGACGAAGCTTCGATGGGAGCATTCAGAATGGAAGACTTGAAGAAATTTGCGAGGTCACAAATGTGCATCCAGGCATGACGCCTCATAACAATGCCCGAACCCACTGCTCTAGCCGGCCCTTCAGTCACATGTGACAGCAACCTCATGCACGAGGTGGATATTGATTCCAGGGTTACAAGCTGCGAGGCCACTTTGTCCCTGACCTCATTAGACAACTGTCCTGCAAGAGTCCCAAAGAATTCAGAGAGCAAGTCCCTCTGGAGCTTTGTAAAATGTGCCAAATAATTAATGGACTATATAGCAAAGGTCCCTGATGCAAACACACACTTTCCCAGTCTGTCCACCGCCTGTGACACTGTTGGGCGGGTGGACAAATGGACTTTCATCAGCCAAGTCCTTTTTTGTGGGTGTCACCACCACCATAGCATCAACTGGCAACACTTTGGACCAATGCGGGTTCTCCTCGGGAGGGGAAAGAATTGTCTGGTCTGCAAGGGATCACCTCAATGGAATCAGGGTTCTTCAAACCGCACTGCACGATGAGCTGGACAAACTCGTTAGCAGGTGGGGTCACCCAAGAGGTAGAAGGCCGGGCGTGAAAAGCCTGCAGGAACATGGATTCCTCAGATGAAGGGTTGGATGGCTTCCAGTCACCTCTCTGCTTCAACATTTCCAGGATGTCATCAGGTAGTGACCATGGGGACCCTTCACCATCATCGTAATCCTCGTCTTCCATTAAGGACTCCTCAGGTGATTCCATGTACTTCCTCTTGCATTTCTTTTGGGGGAGGGGCTCCTCAGTGGGGGGTCTCTGAGAAGGACTTGGAAGGGCAGGGACCCTGAACAGGGGTGTCCTGCGGCTTCTCCGCCCGGTGTCCCGGGGGTGGTCTGTGACAGCTGTAGTTCAGGGGGTGAAACCTGGGGTTCTGACAATTTAGGAGTGCCAGAAGCAAGAGCCCTCTCCATCGCGTGGAAGGCAGCCCTGCCCAAAGAGGGATGGGGGCCTGGAACCGAGGAAGACAACCTCAGGACCGGGGTCACACCCCACGCTGACGAACCCGCCCCCATGGATGGAGCCTCAAGCAGGATTGGTGTGGACGTGGCTATCATCACCGAGGATGTAACAGAGGAGGGAGGCAGCTCAGTACCCCGGGCCGACACACCCGTCCCCCAATCCCCAGATTGAGGACCCGAAGACCAAAGGGACAAACTCAGAGCTGAAGTGAGATGCACCATAGGTGCAGATGTGATGGGTTCCAAGAAGGATGTCGAAGCAGAAGGCTTCAGAACAGAGATGGTCAAAGGAGGAGTGTAAGATGGAGTCCGTGGATAAGACAACCCAAGTCCTGCAGGTGGATGGGCCCTAGAAAGAGATGGGATCCCCTGGCTAACAACAGCTGGTCTACAAGACGCACCACATCGTGTTCCAACATGCTCCTGGTGGATCTAGTGGATACTCCAGACGGGGAGTCAGGATGTTTGATGAAGGGGCTAAACGCTTGGCTCAGAAACGGATCTATGGAAGGGGAGGATCGGGTCCATGGTGCAAGGTCTGCTGGCACCAAAGTCTCTAGTTTTAAGACTGGAAGTAAAGAGGTCAAATCCAGTGAGATTGGTACAACGCTCGGTGCCGAAGTGGAACTCAGAGCCGAAAGGGTCGGTTCCAAAATGGAAGCAAATGGAGTAGTCGAAGGTATGCCCTGAGCCAAAGGCAGGACCAATGCCAAAACAGGCGCTGGTATCAAAGGTTTCGAGATGGTCGGTGCCGAGGAAGATGGAGCCATAGAGGCAGATTTATGCTCTGAAGATAACTTTGGGACCTATGATTTCCCAGGCTTGTTCTGATCACTCGATGGTGAAGAAGGAACAGAGTGGGATCAATTTTTGTCCTTGGTAGGAGGGGTTGAGACCTCCATCGCAGAAATGGCCTCTGAGAAGGGAAACTTGAATAACCCTTTCAGAATGAGTTTATTTTTGAGCTCATTAAGAATGCGTTGACTGAAACTCTGACAAATGTCACACGGAGGCTGCACCGAAAGGTGGGACACTCCCAAACAGTATACACAGTCATCATGAGAATCACTATTAGGTAACTTGCCCTTACATGAAGTACAATGCTTAAAACCTGAAGTACACTTCTTATCAGACATCTTGATAGAAAAGACACCACAGGCCAACTGTATAATCCAACTAGAATAAAGTCAACTCCTTGCAAAAAAAGGTCACAACAACAACAATAAACTGGTATGCAGAGAAAAGAAGGGAAAGAACTGAATAAAAGTCAAAGCTAATAGTTTAAACAGGAGAGACAATACCAACTATGGTATTAAGAAATACCACAAGGGTAAGGGAGGAAATGCCGTACCAACATTGGTATGTGAAAGTTTACCAACAGTAACAACGGATAGAGAGGAAAAACAAGCTTAAACAGAAAAAAAGACACTGGAAATACTAATCGCTTAATAAAATATGAAGATATCCAAAATTTTTCACACAAATATCAAAAAAGTTCTACTTAGCTGAGAGCTCGGCTGAAACCCAGCTTTATGGCTGCGCAGCAAATGAGATCTGAGATAACATGGAGAAGGGCATTCTGGGTAGAGACTTAGCTCCTGAGTTTTTTGGCTGGCGCGAGCTTGGTAAAAAGGCCAACTCAGTTCCGAGGGCTCGGAACTGAACCCATCAGTGATGAATGGAAAGAAGATTAACAACATCAAAGTGAATGTTTAATTCTGCAAACCTCTTTTCATCAAGACAAAAAGAGAGAATGTTTCATTAAGAGAACGTTAACAAGCTATTTTCAAATCATCGAATGCCGTTAGTTAGCCAACATTGCGAACATGAGACAAACCCAGTGAAAAAAAAAAAAAAAACAGAAAACACCCTGTGTATTCACCGTACATATAATATATTGTATACTACTGAACTACATACCATTACCCTGAACATATAAGGCAGTACTAAATATATAGTGTACCTGCAAATAACCCAAATTTAATACGAAAGCGCCACCTTAAAGTGAAACCCTATGAACCTCAACATATACTAGTGCAAAAATGAAACATTTTAAGATGCGTAAAGCAGAACGAGCAAATGCAGCTGCATATTTAGGAGGAAAGCTACAGCTGTCAGGAAAGAATCCACATCATATCTGACTCTATTGTCAACCCCTACTTGTAAACAGTTATGCCCCTGCACAACTTTATATTTTTTGGAGGAGGAGGACATCCTGCCAATAAATGCAAATGCAATTCATCCACCCTATTTTGCTCTCTAACAAGCACAGATAGAACAGCAGGAATGTCAAATTCCCCTCCCAAATAAGCAACAAACTCTTCTATGCCACCCTTCAACATAGTGTGTGTGTGGCAAACTGAGTTCATTCAAAGCAGACACATTTCCAGAAATTAACAGGAAACATGGGAGGAAATCTAAATTGAGTGGAACTCAAGAGTCGTAACTTTACGTGGACGACCCAGCAAATACACATCTGCAAAGAATGTTAAAACATCTTTACCCTCAGGTGTGAATGACTTTGATAATTTATGAAATGCAGGTAGAAGAGATTTTTTTTTTATTCAAAGTTGAAAACACATAGATTTACCATAAAGGGATGATAAACCAAGTGCTCAAACTTTCCGCCATGTTTTGAGCAAAATGAAACAAGCACCCTTTACATTCAACATCACTAGCATTGTTTTGAATATTTTTTATAGCAGCAAGGTCAAAGCCACATGTCATACTTTACAGTAGCAGTTAACTGACATGTAGAAAGCAAATGAAAACTACATTCCCACATGTAGTTGTATGCTTTCAAAGATTTATTTGTCATGAAAAAGTACACAAGTGGCAAGCATTGCTTAGTACCTCCATATGTGACTAAACTATGTATACTGTAAAGATGTCTACATAAACTTCTCAAGTTAAATAGACTCCGTCCACAAACCATATTGGTGACTGGTGAGGTATATAAATCATGTAATTTTCTTTAGTGATAAACCTAAGAACATGCATATTAGCATAAACATCACCATACGCTTCTGTATAAATGTCCTACATTTTTAAGTTACAGCTACTTAACAGAAACTCTGCTAAGAGGTTTGGAGCTTTACTGTTAAATAGCATTTTCCGTCTAACACGATTAACTTGCTGCAACATAGCCTTCCTATTGGGGAAATTAACTGTACTATATAATGATATTCCAGCAACATCATCATCTACAAACAGACAAGGAGTATTTCTACAGAACAGGTTTCTTTTTCAACTGACTACACTCTATGTATCTTTCCACCTCAGCAGGATCAGATCCATGATCATGATTTACAGAAAAACAGTTCTTCATTACCAGCAACTGTTTAGTAATAGCTCTTCCTGTACACTTGTCTTTGTACTTTAAACACCACCACTAATACTGCCTATCTTTCACTAGCTTCTCTACATTATACAATCATCAATGTGCAACATATATTTGTTCCTTTGAGACTTAATAGTACTGTATACACCTCCTAACATACCAGGAATGCTGTCTGATGTTTCAGTCATTACAGCAGTTTACACACTGCTATAACATTCATAATTACAGTGCTTATATTCACCTTTACGTGACAATCTATCATTTTAGCTAATTTGTTTTACACTTTTCGTATTGCACATCTTTATTAGACATTGTATGAGAGGTATAATTACTATCTTGGAATGTTTAATCCTTACACAATTATCTATACTATTTCTTCACTACATATAGGATCATAAAATCACAGGAAGTTACTTACTAGGCTAATGGCCCTAGGGCCCTTACAAGCCTAGCCAAGTTCTACCCTTATTTCCACTATCAGCACCTATTGCCCATGTCCAAGAGGGACACAGTGGAAGGAGTGAATTTATGGTTAAACATCCATTCATCCAGATTGCATATGAAGAGGGCCAATGAGGTGCTCTGTTTGACATGAAGTGGGAGTCTGTTCCAAAGGTGTGGTAACATCTGAGAGACAAATCTGTTCCTCCAGCAGGCTCAATTAATGTCACATAACAGGTTAAGGTCTTTAGACCGAGTAACCCGTGTACCATTTGACTTGCGTATATGCAGCATTTCCAATAAATCAGGGTCAGAGATTGCCTTATATGCAAGGCACAGATCGCCTCTGAGCAGTCTGTATGAAACGGAGTAAAATGACCGTGATTTCAGACTATCTACGGAGGACAGATGCTGAAGACCTTGAATTTTCCTTGTGAAGAACCTTTGTGGTCTCTCCAATTGTTGCAGGTGCTTGGAAAGGTACATACCAAAGGGGCATTGTATTAAATTATTAGCCTGATGAGGGAAAAGTACAGGGAGGTTACAACTTCTTTTTTTCTGGAGGTAATGCCCTTACTTATGAGATGAGCAATATAGAATATGCCCTTCTTACCACTGTGGAGACATGGTGATTAAAGATAAAGTTGTTGTCAACCTGTGTGCCCAGGTCTCTCACCACTGACTGCTTACTTGGCGTGCTGCTAATGATGTGGTAGTTAGCAGGAACATTGCTCTTACTGAAAGGGATGATAATACATTGTTCTGCATTGAGCTTAAGGATGACTTTGGCACCAATCATTTGTTTGTGTAAGACCCTCTTATAGGATGTGGGCATCGTTTGAAGATTCTATGACAGTTTCCCATTTGCAGTCATCTGCTAACTGTCAGCCACAGACCTTTAGTTTTTGCTTGTACTTCGGAGAAAAAGATTCCAAACAGTAGAGGTCCCAGGACTGATTCCTGTGGAACACCACTGGTTACAGGTCTGCTGTTGCAGGTGGATGCCCCAATTTTGACTATATGTGTTCTATCAGTTAGCGACCCCATCTAATGATATAAGGGTTGATACCAAGCTGGGTGAGTTTGTCAAAGATGCCTGAGTGGGGATAGTGTCAAACGCCTTGGCTAAGTCTAGATAAGCTGCATGCACAGATTTCCCCTAGTCCAGGGCCTTGGTGACCATCTCAAAGAAGTCCACCAGGTTTAATAGGCATGATCTCCCTTTGGCAAATCCAAACTGAGTAGGGTCAAGTGTTTGGAGATTACCTATATCTTTGTTGATGAGGTCCATGATGATTTGCTCCATGGCCTTGCAGATAAGGCTAGTCAGACTAATAGGTCTATAGTTCCCACGGTCAGTCAGTGGAAGCACCGCCTTTGTGCAAGGGAATAATGGTGGCTGTTTTCCATTCAGCTGGGATGAAACTGGTGCTTAGACTATGACTGAAAAGAGTACTCAATGGTGTTGCCAGTTCTTGTTGGAGCCCATGTAGGGCGCAACCTGGGATGTTATCAGGTCCCAAAGATGCTGCATTTTTGGTCTTACACAGGAAGTTTATGACTTGCGCTTTAGAGATGCAAGGTAGGGATGCCATGGGGTACATGTGGTGAGAAAAGGGGAGTGAAATTTTCACAGAACCTGTCGGCCTACAGGTTAGCTATGTCCACTGGCTCAGTATGTGTGGTATCATTAACTACCAGTTTTGCACAAATTCGGGCCTTTCCTTTTACTTTACGGATGTAACTAAAGAACACCTTACGGCTGCCCTTTGTTGAGGAAGCTAATTTGGATTTGTAGTTTGCTTTGGAGGAGTTTACAAGAAATCTTATTTGCTTGTTTAAGCTGAAGATGGAGTGTTTCCAGTTTAGGGCTCACTCCCTCTTACTCTTAGACAGCAATTTCTTCCTCTTATTGTAAAGCCTGTTAATGGCAGTTATCCAACAGGCAGGTTTGCTCTTCCTTGAGGAACTTATTTTGGTTCTATCAGGTATGGCTGAGTCAATGCAGTTATCCAGGTGTTTGTATAAAGCACTGGTGTAGAACTCTGCATAGCTGTCAGTTCCATCTGAGGGGAAGGTGCAGTAAAGCTATTTATACCAACCCGTAAGAGGTTATAATCTGTTTTAGAGAAGTTTTTAGTTTAGTTGCTGCTAGGTGTGGGTCAGGTGTGATAGTTACTTTGAATGAGACTGATCTGTGATTAGATTTCACCAGGGAAGACCTCACAGTGGGGGTGCTACAGTGATCCTCCATATTGGTAAGCACTAGATCCGGACACCGGCACCCCTTGGGGAGTGTCAACCAGCTGGTCCAGGGCACTGAATTTAACAAAGTCGAGGAACCTTTTGGCAAGTGAATCTGAGCACAAGTAATTTACACAGTCAATGGATGGGTAGTTAAAATCACCCAAAACCATGGTGTTCGGATGTATCTTGATAGACTCAAGTAGATCCAAACAGGCAGAGTGGATGTCCTGTAGCTGGCATTGTCTTGAATAGATGCCCTACCAACAGTTAATTACACCTAAAGGATCTCCAGGGAATTATACTGTTTAATCAATCTGGAGGTGTATTTTTCTTTAATGAATATTGATATACCGCCTCCCTTAGTTTTCATGCCTTTAGTTTGTGGTCTAAACACGTGGAAGGAGGTGGAATCCAGCATGGCTGGGGTGCTCTCCACAGCCTTGAACCATGTCTCTGCGACTGCATAAATGTCTTTGTCTTCCAAGGTGAAGACTGCTTCCAGTGAGTCCATTTGCATGTTAAGACTCATAGCATTTAGCAGCATAATCTTGAGGTTGTTTTTAGATGGAGTTTTTATGTTGGGAATTTTGCCCTTAAGACACTGCCTAGAAAAGGCACTATGGGAGTGGCAAGAGCCTTAGCCCGTAGCTGAAATCCCAGGGGTGACAGATGAAGACCATCTTTGGCAAAGCACTGAGGTCTGTCTATCATGTCATCCCAGGCTGACAGATACTGGATTCCTTTAGAATGACACCAGAAACTAAGCCAATTATCAAAGTCAATAATTTTGTTTGTATTGAGGCATCATCCTATGTGAAGGTAAGATGCTGCTTAAGGCTAGGGACATACCTGCCTGAGACGCACAGTCCGAGAGCTCAGTCAAGTCTCTCTTCATATAGTCCAGAGAGATATGCCTCAAGTCATTCACACCAACATGGACCATAATGGAGTTATAACAATACCTGCTGTTGAGAGACTTGAGTGCATGTGTCATACGGTGGATCCAGGGCACCTGACAAACAGCTGACCATGACCTTTTCCTTATCCAGCCTGGTAAGGGGGGCATGTGTGTGTCTCAAGATGGAATCACCAATGACCAATATGTTTGGTTTTGGGTTTTGCCTTAAGAGCTTAACAAAATGACATGGTACGTACGTTTCCTCTAGCAGCTGGCCAACTAATGGCATTCTATCGGTTAGTTTTCACTTATGTTAACATTCACTTAATGAAACGTTCACTCTTTTCATCTCTACGAAAAGAGGTTTGCGGAGTTAAACGTTCAATTATATGACAAAGACCCGAATTGTAATACATCCAAACCTGGAAGAACTGTAATCAACTGAGACAACACCTCCAAGAGACTGGTTCATAGATTCATACCAGGCTAATGACCATCGGTGCCTTTACAAGCCTAACCATCCAACCCAACCCAGTTTTTCCCCAGAGCTCTTTGGATGCCTACATGATGCAGTATGTTAGTAAGGAGGCAGCTAAGGGTTATGTGTGTGTGGGGTATGTTAGTTGGGGATTAATTTACTTACGATCAACCTCTGTCCATCAGAGACATGTGGGCCAGGCCAGGAGGAAATTTGTGATTTCCAATCTAATGATCAAGGTTTTGTCTGAAGAGGGTTAGGGATGTAGATATGGAGCTTATTCCATAATGCTGGGATTCTTTGACACACATGCCAGTCCCTCTAGCAGGTTTTAATTATGTTGCAAAGTTCAGATCCTTGGATCTAGTGTTTCTGGTCCTCTGTTGCAGACATGGACGAGAGCCATCAGAGCTGGATCCATGGATGCCTTATATGCTAGGCATAGACTGCCTCTCTGTAACCTTTAGGAGACTGAGTTCAGAGACCGAACCTTACGGTGATTTGTGTAGGACAGGGTATTCATACTCTGGATTCGCCTGGTAAGAAACCTTTGAGAGCATTCCAACTACTGCAACTGCCTGGGTAGGTACATGCCAAAGTGGGTGCTGTGTTCAATAATGGATCTGATAAGGGCCAAGTGGAGTGGTACTATTACTTCCTTGGACCTGGACACCATACACCTGGTTGTGAGTTGGACGACATAAAATAATTTTTTTACTACCCTGGCTATGTGTTAGTCAAAGGCCAAATTACTATCTACATATGTCCCCAGATCCTTAACTATTGGGTCAACTCTTAGGGGTGTTTTATTAATCAGGTAATAGCTTGAGTTGATCCTTTTTTAAAAAGTAGTATAATACATTTTTCTGCACGGAGTTTTATTCAGGGGCTTTCACACCAGTCATTAGTTTGCGTTAGACCTTCTTGCAGAATGTTGGTGTTATGTAGGGAATCCATGAGAACCCCTAATTTACAGTCATATGTGAACTTGGTGAGCCAGAGGCATTTGACATTAGTCTTGACTTCCGAGAAGTAGATGCCAAACAGGAGTGGGCCCAACACAGAGCAAAGGGTCTCTTGGTAGTGGCGGCCTCATCAATCCTAACTTTTTGGGTCCTACCTGTGAGGCAGATCACAATCCAACAAGTTATGTAGGGATTTATGCCAAGTTCCAAGAGTTTGTCAACAATACTTCAGTAGGATCTTGTATCGAACAGCTTGGCCAGGTCAAGATAGGCAGTATGCACCATTTTCCTTTTATCATTAACCATACTGCACCTCTCAAAGAAGTCTTGCAGGTTAAGTAGGCAAGGCTGTCTTTTAAAGTCAAACTGGGATGAGTCCACTGTCTGTAGTTTGCCAGTGTCCTTGATCATTTCCATGATCATTTGTTCCATGGCTTTCCATATTAGACTTGTCAGACTGATGGACGTGTCAAATGATTGTCCACCCTTATGAAACAGGATGACCATTTGCAGCCCATCATTCATCTGGTACACAACCTGCTTTGAGGCTGTAGTTTAAGAGTGTCTCAAGTGGTCTTGCTGGGTTATGTTTTAGGCTATTCAGGAGACAACCGGGGATACTGTCGGGGTTCAGTGAAGCAGTGTTTTTGGCCTTATCGAGCACCTCCAGGACATGTTCCCTGTTGATATTTGGAGGAGGTATGTTACAAGGAATTTCACAGGTAAGAGCGGGTGTGAAGTTAAGAGCTAAATTTATCAGCTAGTAGATTTTCTATGTCTCCCCGGTCAGGGAAGGTTGTACCATTTACCACCAGTTCTGCACACTGCCGAGTACTACCTTTCAGATTTCTGACACAGCTGAAGAAAGCCTTGTGACTGTCAGCCTGGGAGGCTATCCCAAACAGCTTTACTAGACTTTGAGAGTTTCATAATTTAGCTGAATCAGACAACTCTTAACTGTACAAGAGTTGCTCTTTCTGATTTTGGCTAGGACTTTTTTTTTCTTGTTATATAGCCTGTTAAGGTAAGGATTCCCCAGTGTGGTTTGTTTTTGGTGTTAGATCTGGGCTTCTGGTAGATATAGCAGTCTCAAGGCAGACGTTTATATGTTTGTACAGGGTTTCTGTATATAATTCTACATAGGCAACTGTGTTCCTAGGGTCAAGGGGAGCCGTGAATTTTGACAAACTGTCACTTACCAGAATGCAGTTTCTGTAGTATAGTTCCTAACTTATTTATTATTTATTTACATTTGTTGACCGGGAAAATCCGACTGGACACAGGTCCTTTTTCAGAGGAGGCCCGGGGAGAAAAGCTCCATAATAAAAGCAACAATTAATTACAAGTTACAAGAAGTATAGGTAGGTTTTGTTTAACAATAGTAGTAAACAGTTATAGTTCAAAATGAAATTAAGTATTTAGTTAAATGGTACAACACTTCCATCATTGGGGCCATAAAGACTAGCAAGTATTTTAATAGCTGAGCTAGCAGCTATTACCCTTGAATAACAGTGGCTAAGATTACAGCTGAGATATAGGTTTACAAACAATGTATTTGGCTGCAATCCTAAGGTATTTAGAGGTTTGAAAGAAAGGGATTAGAGAGGTTGGGGTAGAGACGTTGAGGTTTGTTACAGGGGCATGCCCAGTGCTCTTTTAGATGAGATTTTAGAGCAGCCTTGAAGTTAGTGCATGATGACACAGAAGTTAGTGCGTGGAAGGGTATTCCATAGTTTTGCTATGGAGTAGGAGAAGAGAGCTTCTCCAGCAGAGTTCCTAGTTCTAGTTACCTGTAACTGATTTTTGTTGCTGGAGCATAGTGATTTGGTGGTATGATAGAGTTGGAGTAGATTTTGTAGGGAGGGGACTTTTAGAGGATGATTTAGTAGTTTGTGGGTGTGAGAGTTGGTACCATTGAAGGAGGTGAAGGAGTTCTAGCCAGCCTAGTTCAGTAAGTGAGGTGCAGTGGTGGCTACGGTAGTTTGCGCCAGTGGCAAACCTTGCTATTTTCTTGTAGCAAGTTTCGAGTTTACCTAACTCACTTTGCCTTAGGTTGGTAAATATTGGAGAGGTGTAGAGTAGGGTGGAGATAAGGTGGCTATTTGCAACTGAAATCTTGGCTGTTTTGGTGAGGAATTGCTTATTTCTGTATAAAGTTCCTAGTTTTTTTGTGTACTTTTATGGTTAATGAGATGTGGATGTCAAACTTGAGGTTATTGTCAATTTCAACTCCAAGTAATTTGGTATGGTCTGTTGGGGGGATAACGGTGTTAGTATTGGCTTTAATATTAAATTGGTGGGTGTTTGGTGGGTTGGAAGATGAGGAGTTTTGTTTTGTTTGTGTTAAGCATTAATTGTGCATCTGAAAGCCAAGAGAGACCATGTTGAATGCTTTAGATAGGTCTAGGAAAGTTGCAGAGGTGAAATAACCATTGTTTTTATGTTAAAGGATTGTATTCGTGAAAGCAAGTAAGGCAGTGGTTGTGCTGTGGTATGGTTGGAAACCATGTCGTGTGTTAGGATGTTGTTAGTAAGGAGGTAGTTTAGTACTTGAGAATGAATGCATCTCTCAAGTATTTTTGATAGAGGAGACAGAATTGCTATGGGCCAGTAGTTGGTGAATTCTATGGAGGGCCCACCTTTGTGGAGGGGGATAATGTGGGATATTTTCCATTGTGAAGGGACATAGCTTTCGGATAAAGATCAGTTAATCAGGAATGCAACTGGCTAGGCTAGTGCTTCAGCTGCAATGTTAAGGTACTCAGCTGGGAGGTTGTCAGCTGCTAGTTTTGTGGGCTTTAGTTTCGATAAGAGTTTTTTTATGTTGGAGGTAGGGATAAGAGAGTAAGCGAATGCAGTGGGCAGGTTACTAGGTGTAGGTGGAGGGGGTAGGGGAGAGGGGTTGTGTTCTTTTGCTAGTGATGGAACGATCTGTGTGAAGTGAGTGTTGAAAGAGGTAGCAATGTTTTCAGAGGAGTTTGTTTTGTTTGGTGGAGGATGGAGTTGATGGTTGACCAGAATTCTTTAGTGTTGTTTTGGGTGGAGTACAGGGCAGCCTGGTAATATAGGATTTTGTCCTGTTTTATTAAATGTTTTACTTTGTTACGTAATTCAGAGAATTTCTGTCTATCAGAAGTTTTTTTTGGTGTTGCGCCAGTGATTCCAGGCTCTATCGCGTTTTTTCATTTCTGATCTAGTGGCTTTTTGTAGCCATGGGGAGGACTGAGCTTTAACTTTAGTAAATTTTGTGGGCGCATGGGTGTTTAGGACTTTAAATAAGGTGGTATTGAAATATTGGACAGCGTCATCAAGGTTGAGGTATTTTAGTGGAGTCCAGTTGCCGTTTTTTTAAGGCTGAGATGAAGTTATCAGGGTTAAAGTTTACTTTAATACGTATTTGCCGATAGGTAATGGGTTTAGCCTGATATACGTGTTTTTTTGAGTAGGAAAGTTAGAGTATGATCACTGAAGCTATCCAGTACGCAGCCAGCTGTGTATGATTGGGGGCTCTTGCTGACTAGTACCCAGTCAAGAGTAGAATGCTTGTTGGAATTCTTATTTATTCTAGTGGGTGTATGGACAAGTTGGAACAAAACATGAAGATTTAGATGGTGGGCTGGATGGTGGTTGGAATAGGATAGCCAGTCTATATTAAAATAACCTAATATTACAGTTTCTTGTGGAAGGTGAAGATTTACCCAGCTGAGGATGTTTTCTAGTGGAGGGATATTTTTGCCAGGTGGGAAGTAGCATCCTATTATGTTAATGGTCTTGTCTTGGTTTACTTTTAGGTTGGTATAGATTATTTCTTCTTTGTCAATTGGGGGCTAAGTTTAGGATTTGAATATTAAGATTCTGTTCATACATTACAGCTACACCACCCCCTTTTTGTGCAACCGATCTTGTCTTAGGATATTGTAGCCTGAAGGGAGAATTTGCTCACTGGTAATGTGAGGTTTGAGCCAGATTTCTGTTAGAATGATAATATCAGGAGAGTGTAAGTATATGGTAGCATGGAATTTATGGATTTTATTGGTTATACTTCTGATATTTAGGCTTAAGATAAGGAGGTCAGTTGGTTTCCTATTGGATGTAATTTGAGGGTTGGTGAGGTTGTTAGGCTATCAGTGGAGGAGTTGTGGGGTCTAGGGTTTGGGTGGATGTCCCCGCTGAGGGCAAGTATTGTTATGGCTGAGGATGTTAGTTTTAGTAATGAGAAAATTAGTTTATGTTTTGGGGTAGCTTTTTGTTTGGGTGAAGTGGGTGATCGATGAAGTAGGTTGAGGGATAGTTTGTAAAGCATTAGGGATGCCTTTTGTTTGTGTGGTGGAGGCAATAGCTTAAGTGGGTTGTGCATTGGGGTGTATTTGTTGTGAGAGGTGTACGAGTAGTGTGATGGTGTGACATGAGTGGTGGTGACTGTAGTTGTGCAGTGGAAGTTTGGTGGGGGTATAATGGTGTTTTGGCAAGATGTAATGTGTGTAAGAAGGGTGCATGTAAAGAGTATAGGTAGAGTGTGTAGATCATGCAACTCAAGGTGGGAGGTTGATGGTAGGCTGGAGGTAGGGTTGCCACCTTTCGTCATGGCTAAAACCGGAGTAAAGCCACACCCCTCGCATCACCAGTAACCCCACCCATCCCACCTCCTCTCCTGCCCACATTCCACCCATTTTGTGACTTCATGATGACATCACCCAGCGGGGAACGCCCTCTTTTTCCATTCCTGCTGCGTGCTTTTGGCTGGTTTACTATGCTTTTCTGTAAAAAAGCATAGCAAATCAGCTGATTTACAAACTCCGATAGTCTGTTTCCTTTTTGAAACAGGATACCGGAGTTTGTACAGTGTTTTCCAGACTACCGGAGAATCAGTTTGATTTTTGGATAGTCCAGAAAAAAAAACGGAGGGGTGGCAACCCTAGCTGGAGGTGTGGTTGGTTGTGATTTTAATGGGAGGAATGTTTGGCCAGAATAAGTGTAGGTGTACTGGGAGTGGGTGGGATATGGGGGCAGGGGGAAAGCGAAGTGAGAGTAGCGTGCAGAAACACTATTTGTTGTACATATCAGCTGGAACCAATCAATAGGCTAATACAACTCAGCACTAGTGGAAAGTCTGTAAGGTAACCCCATATTCCTAGACTTGCTTCAGTAAACTGTAATTCTTTGCCTTTTAAATAAAATACCTTTTTACTTTGAGTAGAGGGATGGATAGTATACAGGGAAATGGGAAAAAAAACAAAGGAAGGAAGGCTATGCAGCTGTCCTTGGCGAAATGCTTCACAATTATTGTAAAGGCTTAGGCAGATAAATGTATAAAAATGACCTGTACCTTTAGCATTAAACTGCTGGGTTAGAGTACACTAGCAATAGGACACAGGCTGTAAAGGAAAGGGGAAAGAGAGGTTGAGTGAACAGAAATGATCCCTGGAAACCTTGAGGCAGCTTACCAGACCACAGTACAAAACAATCAGTTAAAATGTGCCTCAAGACAGTGGAGCAGTTAAGAGTATCAATTCCTAGAGGTAAGAAACTTACGCATGTAACAGCAACCTAACACATGTTGCTTTATTAGGTCTGTTAAGTTTTGCAGCTCTTGATATTAGCAGTTGCTAAAAAGATAGAAGAATGGAGGGGATAAAGTTCAGGGGAAAGGGTAGGGGAGTCCATCACTATTTGATTGAGTGAATGAGTGCGCCACTTGACAAATAAGCACTGAAGTGTTTCACTATAGAAACTTGCCTAGTACAGCAGGAAGATTAATGCAACTAATAGGTCCCCTGCAGGTGAGATGAACGCTTGTATTTCTTGCCACAAGGAAGCTGCAAAGGGGTGAGAGATGCAGTTAAGCAGGGTTAGTCGGGTGTACTCACTGGGAAAAATGTGAATAGCAACTGTAAGAGGAAAAATAAATAAATAAATGTTAGGCCAGGGGTATTAAGAGAGATGTAGGACAGAAGAAATATGGTCACTAAGGAAGTGTCTCAGCATAGAAATAGCAGAACTAGACAGGGAGGATAGCAGACAACTTACTATTACGAGTTTAGTTGGGTTTCCAGGTTGAATTTTATTTCAAGGAAGACAGGTCTGTGGTCCAAGTGTAGCTCAGCTGGTATTTTACTTATCACTTCCATATCCCTTTGTCTTTGTGTATTACTCTACTCAATCACATGACAGGGAAGGCAATCTCTAATCTGGAGTCCAAACGTCTGCTTAGCCTCATTCAGCTGTTACATTTGTCTCTATACTTATCTGCTCCCAATACCATAGCTCCTTTGCCAGCCCTTTCTCGACTATTTTCTACACTCTAACTTATTTTTAATAGTAAAATCTCTCTTCTCTTGCTGGCTTAGTTCTGAGAGTACCTTCTATTACTTTATAAAAAGAATATTATACACAGTTGATTTTTTCCTTAAGGACTTGCATCCAAAATCTTGCTCTCCCCTTACTTCATCAACTTCCCACCAGCATCATCATCTCTTTGCATTTTAATTTATACTCTTCTGCTTGTGTTAAATATATATGCCCTAAATGCACAGCTCAAAAGTATTCATTCAAATCAGGGAATCCTAAACCATCTTGTTCTTGTTCTATCGAAGAATCAACTTACTCCACTTAACTCTTGCCCTTTTCCCCTCACAAATAACTTTTTTCAGCTCTTTACTAATTATGGTCCACAACTTTTCCTGGGTTGATAAAATATACAACTAATAACTGGACTAGAAACATATTCACTTTTTCTGACCAAGTATAATAATCAACAGTTTCCAGTTCCTGAATTATTGCGTTATCTTTGGTTCATTTTTTCCCCATATATCCTTAGCTTCCATTACACAATTCTTTTTAATCCATTAACTCAAATTTATCTTATTTCCCCATAAACATGGGTATTGCTGAAATAATTCGTATATGGGTACGTAATTTACTGTTGTAGACTATTTTATCTTCATTTACTGAAAAGACCTGAAAATGTCTCAGAATATTCCACAACACCAAAATGTCATTTTCAGGATTTATCAAGTACAAAATAATATCTGTTAATAGAGCTAAGTTTTCTTAATTACCATACCAGTTATATCCTTGAATTTATAAGTCCATTATTTTCTTTACCAATATGTCTAAATATAAAGCAAATTAAGGGGAATGAGGACACCCAACTTGGAGGAGAGAAACCCTCCCATCTTAATTCTTGGATCTGATCATTCATATATCTTCTTAATTAACCATATTATTCTATCAGATACTGCAAATGCTATCTACCATTATCTTTCTCATAAAATCTCAGCTATCAAATGCTTTCTCTGCATCAAGACCCACCAATAACTTTTAGTTATGTACTCACCATAACTTCAGATGTTTGGGATCCATCTCGCCTACATTCTGAATGATGGGTTAAGTCTCTTATTGGCTGAGCTTACTATATCCCAGGATGCACCACGAACAGTCCGCCAGATCTAGTTTGTCCGCATACATGCACACATGCATACGCTGCTTATATAACATCGTCAGGTGAAACAAGATAAAACAGTGGAGCTCAAAACCGTTCTATCTCTTCTGATCTGCAAGGCAGGGGAAGGAGGCGAGTGGGAATGCAGATGGATCCCAAACATCTGAAGTTATGGTGAGTACATAACTAAAAGATGTTATGTGATCCTATCCATTCTGAATGATGGGACAGTAGCACCTGAATCCTGGGTGGCTCACTGGAAAACACTCCTGAGTACCGTGGAACCAAATGAAGCTCGTCCTTTAGATGCCACATCCAATTTGTAGTGGGAAATGAAAGTGGGTTGGACCAGGTAAAATAGCAAGCTTGGAATGAAAAGCTATAGAAGTAGCCATAGCTCTGGTAGAATGAGCTTTGATAGATGATAGTTGCTTATTTGAAGAAGAATAGGCCTGAGTTATGCAATCTCTGATCCATTTTGAGATTGTAGCTTTTGTGATGGTTTGGCCCAATTTATTGTCTGAGAATGACACAAACAACTGGTCTGACTGTTGCTGGGTCCTGTCTAAATAGAATCGTAATTGCCTGTGAACATCCAATTTATGGAGAGTATATTCTGCCTCATTAGAGAATTTTGGAAAGAAAACTGGTAGTTCTAGGGATTGTTGAAGACAGAAACTAGAGCAGACCTTTGGGACAAAGGATGGATTAGGCCTAAGAGATACTCTATCTTTGTGGAATATCAGATATGGTGTTTTAATAGACAGGGCTTGAAGCTCTGAGACTCTTCTTGCTGAAGTAATAGCCACTAAGAAAGCCGTTTTCCATGACAGATATTTTAATGGTTCAAAAGGGGAGATGTTGCACTAAATCAAGATCCCACGGAGGTGCAGGATGAAAAACTGGTGGTCTTAACAGACACCTTTAATGAATGTTTTGCATAGCCTGCTGCTCATCAAAGGAGGATCCGTAGATTCATGGAATTTAGAAATAGCAGCTAGTTGAACTTTAATAGTTGAGACAGAAGATCCTTGATTAAATAGGGATGTTAAGAATTTCAAAACTTCTGGGACAGGAGCAGTGATAGGGTCTAAGCCCTTGAGTTGAGCCCAGATAGCAAACCTCTTCCACTTACTGAGGTACAATTTGTTAGTGGTGGGTTTATGGGCGAAGACAAAATGTGAACAACTTCCGGGTCTAGTGTGTGGCTTCTGACTAAGGTCGGAAGTGGAGGAGCCAAGCTGTCAATTTCAGAGATTGAAGAGAGTGATGCCAATGTCCCGACTGATGGATTAGCAAATCAAGTCTAAGGTCCACGGATACTGCATGCTTTTTCAGGTAAGGAAACCATATCTGACGAGGCCAGTATGGGGCAATCAGAATCATTGAAGACCTTAGTTGGGAAGCTTTTTGAATGACTTTGGGAAGGAGTGGGATTGGAGGAAAAGCATAAAGCAACCCTGTTGGCCAGGGTTGGGCTAGAGCATCCATGGCCGGTACTTCCTGATGTGGAATCAAAGAGAAGAATCTTTGGCACTTGGTGTTCTGTGGAGTCGCAAATAGATCGCAGCACGGGGGCCCCGATCTGTTGAAAACCTGGGCTGCTACTGTGCGGTTTAGAGACCATTCGTGAGGAGAGAGAATTGTCCTGCTTAATTTGTCCGCCAATACATTTGACTTTCCCGGGATATGGGTCGCTACCAACGGTTGGTAGCTACAGCCCATTCCCACACTCTCATGGCCTCTCTGCAGAGGGATACGATCTGGTCCCTCCTTGTTTGTTCAGATACCAAACCACCGACATGTTGTCTGTGTGGATGGCAATGATACCCTGAGGAAGAAACTTGTGTAAGGCTTGTAGAGATCGTACAGCCCTCATCTCCAACACGTTGATGTGGAGAAGAGCTAAGCCAGGAGCCCTGAACTAGCCTGCCCAGACAATGCCCCCACCCTATCTGGGAGGCATCTGTCGTCAGGGTAACCGCTGGAGGGGAGAACAAAGGGTTTGCCCTGATCTAGGTTGGATGTCTGAAGCCACCAGCAGGTCCCTTTGCATATTTCCGTAATCATGATGAGATGATTGAGTGGGAGATCTTGAAAGGTCCATTGAGTTGATAAGAGCCACTGAAGAATCCTCATGTGTAACCTTGCTAGAGGAACTAAAAGTACCGTGGCAGACATTGAGCCTAGAACCTGTAGGACCATCCTGGCTGGGGCTTTGGATCTCGAGATCAGAGCTTGCACTTGGCCCTGTAAGGTTCGGATCCTTCGGCAGGAAGAAAATCAATCTTGAGTCTATCTCTGCTCCTATAAACTTTATGCTGAGAGGGCAGCAAGACAGACTTTGACCAATTGAATGTAATCCCCAGGGAAACACCCAGGAGATGGTGGCTTTGAGGTTGTCCATAAGTAGATGCCTGGTGGTGGCAGTCAGGAGCCAGTAGATAGGGAAACACTTGGAATCCAAGGCTCCTTAGGTGAGCCGTCACTACTGCCAAACACTTGGTGAACACCCTGGGGGCTGTGGTGAGGCCAAAGGGCAGAGCACAAAATTGGTAATGACTGGCTCCCAGGCTGAAGATACCTTCTGGACGCCTGATGTATCGGTATGTGATAACCTTGAGGTCTATGGAGCACATCCAAACATCCTTCTCCAACAACGGGAGAATGGATAATTTGGGATAGGTTCAGTCTGCTGAGATCCAATATTGGTCTCAGGTCCCCTGTCTTTTTTGGCACTAAAAAGAACCTGGAGTAATTTCCTGATCCGATTTGGTCTGTGGGGACCGGTTGGATGACTCCTTTTGTAGCAGCTTTGAAGCTTCTGCGGCTGCTATTTCTGACTGGGTGGTGGGTCCGGGATTCTCTTGGACGGAGGGTGAGTATTTGAATGGGATGATGTATCCTCCGGCAGATTAGCACCCATCTGTCCTGAGTGATTGACTCCCAGGCTTTCGACACCCGACTGGCTCCAGCACAGCCGGGCAATCCCTCATGTCGTGTGGGAGGCTGAAGAGCCTCTGCCTCTGGACGGGAATCTTCCTGCTGTTGGGAGAAAAACTGGGTCCAAACAATGAGGACCCATCAAAGGAGGCGTCATGAAGGAAGACTTGAAGGCCTCGAGCCAGGTAAGATATGAGCCTCATGGACGAGTTAGCAATTGATGTCAGGATAGCCAACTGAGAGCTAACCGATTGGGCTAGCTGCTCAGGTAGGTTACCGAGAGGAGTCTGACAACTCCTTGACCAGATCCCTCTGAAGCCTAGTAAAATGTGCCAAGTAATTCAGAGACCTTAAAAAGTCAGGGTTCTCCGCACCTATCCATACTCCTAGACTCCTTATTAGGAGGATGGATGGACATTGAAGCCTCTGCCACGCCCTGCTGTGTAGCAGATGCCACCACCATGGCATCTACAGCCACGAACTCCTTCTCGGGGAGCAGATAAGAATTTGTTTGGACGAGAAGGGACTGGTTCCACAGTATCTGGGTGTTCCCCCCTCGACAAACTAAATCCAGAAGCTCGTGAGGGCGGAGACACCCAGGAGGCGGAGGGCTGAGCCCCAAAGGCCTTGAGGAGCACAGATGAGGGGTTTGGACATCCAGCCGCCTCGTTGTTTAAGGATCTCCAAGATGTCTGCAAAGGAGACATCATCCACTTAGGGGACCCTCTGCATCATCCATATCCGTAGTCCACGTGCTTCCTCTTGCACGATCTCTTCCTTGGGGTTCCTCTGGAGGACTCCGAAAAACCCTCAGGAAGGGGAACCCCACTGGGGTAACCTCAGGCCTCGGGGCTCCACTGGCCATAGACAGGGGACTACCAAGGATCCAGTCTCCACGCCCAGGGAAGGTGCTGGTAAAACCGGAGAGAAGGATTTGGCCAAGGCACTCCTCATGGCTCTGGGACCTCCAGAATCCTGGGAGCGCCCAGTCTCCGGGCCATGATAGTCATCGGTCCCAAAACATCACCCTCGGGTCCATTGGAGTAAGGGTCGGAGCCGACCCTGAGCTCTCCACCGGCTCAAGAAAGCAGTCGGAGGAGGAATAGCAATGGGATGGGTCATGGCCATCGGCTCCAACTGGGGAAGACTGGGGACTGGAAAAGTCTTTGGAGCACCCTGTCTATATCCGAATCCGACATTCAAGACCGAGAGGAAACAGCCCCAATGGACTAGGGGACAGGCGACTCGATAAGAATCGTGAAGGAAACACACACACCAGATTCCATCGGCGACCTCGGCTCCAAGTCTTTGGAGCCCCTGCCTAGGTCTCTTGGCAGTCGGATCCGACGGACTGGTGGCAGGAGTAGGAGCGGAAGACAAGGCTTCTTCAAAGAGGGTTTAATCAACCCTTTAAGAATTAATTTATTTTTCCTCTCCTGGAGGACCCTAGAGGAAAAAGCGTGACACACGCTGCATGACTCCTGCAAGTGCTTTGCCCCTAAACAGTAAACACAAAGTAGATGGTCATCTGTGACAGACATCTTGAAAGCACATTTAGTACATTTTTAAAGCCAAGGCCTAGGGGCTTGAGACATAATACTAACAATTCCTGACAGGAAATTACTGTAGAATCGGTAGACAAACTTACAGACACTGTGTGAAACACAACCTTAATGTAACAACCGAACTTGAACACTAAAGTTTAGTTAGAGAGTTTGACCAAAAGGCCCTGGATTAAAGAAAACAAACTCTACACACTCACACACAAATTTCAGTCACAATCAAACACAATCCAAATAGCAATAGCAATAGTAATAGGCTTTTGTTTTGAAATTTAAGCACAACAACTGAATGAAAAAGTAGTTAATAAAGCTACTCAGCCCAGCCAGCTCGAGACCCGAGATCTGGGGGACTGTTGGTGGTGCATCCTGGGATATAGTAAGCTCAGCCAATAAGAGACTAACCCATCATTCAGAATGTAGGCGAGATAGGATCACATAACATCAGTGTCATTTTCTTACAGTCTGCTTCCCTCTGGATTATCATGGTCTTATTACAGCTGTCAAATGCTGTAATAAAACAATGTCAAAGCTGTCAGACTGCTTTCCACAAAACAATGATCTATGACCATCAATGTTGGCAACACCTTTCTCAATCTCTTAGCTAGTACAGACAAACACCTTATGAGAATGGTTAAAACTGAAATGGGTCTATATGAAGTTGAGTCTGAACAGTCTTTTACCTTCTTTGGGTAACAGAGCCTGCACAGCTTTGTCCAAGATGTTTCTGATCCACCCTTTCATTTCAAAACTCCCAGATTGTTATCATTTTCTCTCATCTTCCAAACTTTCATATGGAATCTGTCTGTTCCTGGAGACCTCCCTATTGATTGATTATACATCGCTATTTTATGTGATTTCTTCCTATTTTAGATATTAAATGTTAAGAATCATCTGCCCTACCTTAGCATAAGTAGGTCTTCCATAAATACTTCCAATTGCTTCTTTTCTGTAAATAATTGCTGCTACTGTTCCCATACCTCTTTGCTGCATTAAGTAGTATGTTTTTAAGTTCCATTATCATTTTATGGCACTCACTACATATCCCTTCTAAAAGACTATCTTCCCAAATAACTCTTAAATCATTTTCAGTCCTTTAAGTAGGAAAATGCTAGTGCCTCATTTTACTTCATTAATCAGGGACTTCATCTTCGTTTTTATTCATGGATGTTCTGAAATAGTTTTTGGATGAGTTTCAAAACTTTCAATTAAATGTACAACTTATAGCCAGTTTAGTCCAGTTACTGTACATTGGGGAATATTTAAATTCTGACTGGGATCCTACTACTGAATTCACATCCTCCATACCAAACATTCTCTAAAACTCTCCTAGCCAAGGTAACAGTCACGAAAACAGTTTTCCAAGATAACGTCAAGTCTGTAGTAGCAGAAGGTTCAAAAGGAGGGCCCACAGGGACTTGCAACATGAAAGACAAATCCCATGGAGGAACCAGATACCAAACGGGAGGTCACAACAAAAATGTACCTTTGAAAAAAGCCTTCCAAGTTTTCAGAGCATCCAAGGGAACATTGTTCCTACAGACATGAAAATTAGAAACAGCTGTCAGTTGTACCTTAATCATCGAAAAATTAGAGCCTAAAAAATTAAAGCCTAAATTACACAACTCTGCAAAAAAAAATCTAGGACAGACTCTAACGGAGTGGAAATGAGACCAAAACCTCGAGATTCCTTCCACATCACAAAACATTTACATTTACTAGAATACACCTTTCTAGCACATGGTGTTGTGCATATCATGTCCTCTTCCTGAAAGCTATCAGACATCTTTGGATTTCTAGCCATCAAGGGAACTGGAGAAAACATGCAGTTAGCCTTAGGTCTGCAAATTGGGAAGATCCACACCCATTTGATGAGATGAAATCTGGAGTGGGGTCCAGAACCCTAGGAGGTATCACAGAAAAGACCACAGAAGGTGGAACCATACCTGATGTGGACAGAAGGGAGCCACAAGGATCACTGTTGCTCTGCAATGGGCCAACTTCTGGAGAAATTTGACAATCAAAGTAACTGGGGGTTATGTGCACAGGAGTCCTGGGGCCAAGCATACAGAATAGCATTGTTGGGTGACTGCCCCTTCTGCACTTGGTGTATGAAGGGGAAGCAAAGAGACTACAACACAGTGTGTCCCAGCACCAGAAGATCCAAGTCACCAGTCCTGGATTCAGAGATCACTTATGAGGAAGAATGTTCCTGCTCAAGCTGCCGGCCTGAATGTTAGAACTCTTCAGGATATGAGTTGCAACCAGAAACTGTTGAGACAAGAGCTCACCCATTACCAAACCCTCAAGGTCTCCTGACAAAGAGGATAAGAACATCTTCTCCCTTGCTTGTTGAGATACCAGGAAACAGACTTTGTCCATCTGTATCGAACTCACAAAACTGCAACAACATCCTGCAAGGCCTGCAACACGAGGATAGTCCTCATCTCTAGGACAGTGATGTGGATATTGGCCTCCAAAGAAGACCAGGACCCCTGAACCATTTTCCCTTCGAAATGCCCCACCACCACCACCCAAGAATGGAGACATCCTTGGTGACAGTGGCCACAGGAAGGGGGAGAACAAGCAGTTTCCCTTTGGTCACGAAGAAAGACTAACCACTACCAAATCTGATCACCAACACCTCTGTCAGTCTTACTGGAAAGTCCATTGGCTGGGTCAAGTATGACCACTGTGCTGCAAGAGTCCACTGCAGAGCCCTCATTTGGTACTTCGCTAAAGGGACCACCCCTACTGATGCTGCCACGTGGCCTAGGACTTTCAAGATCACATGAACTGGAGGCTTCAAACTGCAAGCACACATACTGCCTGGGAAAGCAGGCTGATCACTCTGTAACTTGTGCACTTGGCAATTTGGCTAGTATTATCCAAGCGGCAACCTATGAATTCTAATGTTCTAATGTCCGAATAAGTTGTAGGCTCGACTTTAGATTACCGATTGTAATCAGTTGACCGCACTACTGGAGTAAGGCATCTCTGACTGCGATAAGTGATACTCATGGGGGGAGTGAGGAGCCAATCATTCAGGTAAGGAATAACTCGAAAACCCTGCAGCTGGAGCCATGCAGCAACCACTGCCATGCACTGGGTGAATACCCAGGGGTGGTGGGCAGTGGTGAAACTGAAAGCCAGGGCTCTGAATTGATGACAACTAGCCCCAGCCAGAAGTGCTGAAACCTCCTGGAGTACCTCTATCTTGATGCAATAGTATGCTCCTTGAGGTCTGTCAAGCAAATCTTGTCATCCTTCCTCAGCAGATGTAGAAAGGACTTCATAGCGACCATCCAGAACTTGCTCCGTTTCTTAAAGGGATTCAATCTGCTTAAATACAAAGCAGGCCTGAGTTGCTTATTCTAATTTGGTACCAAAAAGATCCATTAGTAGACACCAGATCCTCATTGTTCTGGTGGGACCTCTTGGATGACTCAATTTGCCAGCAGTTTCTGAATCTCTACTGGTGCCTGCAGTCTCTGATGGGGTGGAATGTCCGGGAGACGTCTGTGATGGAACCTTGACATTTCTAAAAAGGGAATGGCATAACCTCTGGATTTGATGCAACACCCAAGCATCTAAGGTGGTGACCTCCCAAGCTTCTTGGTGAAAAGCCAAGCAACCCCTGACTGCCTCCAGAGTAGGACAGTCAAACAACCTTTCAGAATCGCTGAAAGGGCCCACAGAAGAAGGCTCTGTGGAAGCATTGATTTTGTGGACCTCATCTGCCCCGCGAATGACAACCATTACAGCCCTTCCTTGGCCATGGGCATGACCCTCTGAAGAAACAACAGCCTGCTCTGTCTTTTTTTTTTTTTTAGAAAAAGACACTCTTGCCCCTCCCCCTTTGGATTCCTTGAGAAGGTTTGCTGAAGGGTAGCAAAATGCACTCATCTGGCAGACAGAATCTTCCCTTCTTGTTCATTCCTAGTAAGAGTGTCTTTAATCTTAGGCCCAAGCAAGGAAGAGTCAAAAGGGGCATTAATAAAGGATGCCTTGAAGCAATCCGTAAAGTTGCAGAGGTGCATCTAAGTGTGGCATTGTATGGCAATGCCAGTGCCAGCCGCTTAGGATGCTTCATCAGCTGCATTCAAAGTGAGTCTCATGGAAACATTGGAAATCGACAGCAGGCTAGACAACGTTCTCTCCAGTGTCTTCAGAGACTGCTGCTTCTTAATGTTCCAAGATACTTCAGCAAGAAGGCAATGCTGAAGTCTGGTCAAGTGGGATAAGCAGTTCAGCTCCCTAAGAGAAAATGTCACTGAGGCATAAGATTGCTTCCTTAGATGGTCATAAGTCAAAAACTCTCTGTTCGGAGGATGGATCAACGAACTCTCCTCAGATTTCCTTCTTGGTGGCGGCTGCCACCATGATCACACATCCACATCAAGACCCTTACTCCAATGTGGTCAATCCTTGGGAGGCTCAAGACTTCTGTCAGACTTCTTAGGAATAAGCTCAACTATGTCCGGTTCCTTCCAGGGCCTCTGAGACAACAGGTCTATTAGGTCATTCAAAGGGGAAACCACCCAAAGTGTGGATGCGTCCATGTCAAAGGCCTCCAGAAACACTGACTCCTCCGGACAGTGGGCTTCAGTGGTCCGGACCCTATATTGGCAAAGTTCCAGATGATCAACAAAGGTGGTGTCATCCAGCAGTGACTTATCGAACCCCTCTCCTTCCTCAAGGTCAGTATCCTCTAAGAAAATTCTCAAGGAACTCTAGGTGTTTCCTCTTGCACTGTTGCATGCCAGAGGCTACCAGCTCCAATGAAGTCAGAGAAGAGGGTGAAGAGGTAGGAAGCCAGACCAGAGAGCGGAATGGAGGCCAACTGGCTTAGGTTGTCCAGCAGAAGCTTGATGACTGGTCACAGAACAGATATGAATGGGGATGGAACAGTGGCTGAGTAAGCCTGATCCATCTCCTTAGTGGAGAACATCCTCTCCATGATGCCGAAGACAAAGGCAAACTATGGCCTCCTGGAGCAGACAGTACCAGCATCAGCTAATACCAGAGACGTTCCCAAATCCGGGGAAGCTGCACCTTGCCCCAACATCGAGACCAGAGCTCCAAGTTGTCGAATGCCAAAGCTCAAAGCAGGAAGGATGATTCCAAAGATGGGATCAAACCTGACTCAGAAATTCTAGCTTCAATGCCATGGCTCCAAGTTTTGGTTGGCTCCATCACACTCTAACAATAAACCCATGGTAGGATTCAGAGCACAGGATGGCCATACTATCTGATAAGATTCAGAATAGAAATACAGTTGGGCCCAAAAACTTCGGATCCACAGCAATTCAGGAAGAAAACCAGGGTAACAGAGCTGAGGTTCTGGGAAGAGGTCCTCGACCCAAAGGGATAAAACATAATTACATCTGAGTCTGCAAAAAAAACCTCACTGACTGCTTCAAAGTCTGATGCTTTGAAATTGTCCACAGACTTTGATAACGGAGCAGATGAAGCCACTAATGGGGGCTTGGAGAGTCGCTTAGAGAAAGAGGAACCCACCTGCCTGATCAGAGCTAGACACACTTGGAACTGGGGAAGGAAGAGAAGACTCCAGTAGAGTGGACGGAGAAAAGGAGGAAGCTGTCTTGACAGAGCCCCTTTTACCAAAGAAAGGCTCATTATTTCAAGGGCCAGAAATGGAGCCTTGTTTGTAGTCATCATCGAGAGCAATCGGCTCAGAGGGGAGACAGCCAATGCTGGTGCAGAGGCAGTTGGGGCACCTGAAGGCCATGGGACCTTTGGATCCAGTTAGCCAGAAGAGGGACTAGGTGCAGAGATGGAGGAGGACCTCTAGCGATCCCTTCTTGAGGTCTTGAGTTCTTGGAAGAGTGATGGTGTTCTGAGCCAACTTTCGGCACTTAAGAAGCAGAGGAAGAACCACCAACTGGAAGAAGATCCTTAAAGACAAATTTCACCCATCTCTTGTTCACTGCCTTAGACCTGAACCCTTCACAGATAGAACAGGGGGAATCTAGATGGGCAGCCCCCAAACAGTAAACACACTTCTCATGTGCATCCTGTGAGGTCACCTTGTGCCTGCAATACATTTTTTAAAACCTTTATCCAACAACACTACACAAAAGAAAACACTATACTATCATTCTAAAAAGACCAACTACATAAACAAAAACTCAAAAACGTGGGAAAAGCCAGCTACTATGTATACTCACACCATAGTACAGCAAACCTAAACCCGGCTAATCTAACAAGCTAAACTAAACTTGTATCAGGTTTCAGATGGGTATTTTTTTTCTTTAGACTGGTCTTGAAAATGAAAAGGTTGTTAGTATGTTTAAAATGTGAGAGGACAGAGTTCCAGGAGTGGGCTACATAGATGGAATTGAGAGAAGTTCCTGCTGACAGGTGTGGTTTGTAGGTAGGGAGGAGCATCTTGTTTCCAGATTGAAGTGGCCTAACAGGAGTGTATTGTGTGCATCTTCTAGTAGGGCTTTGCTTTTGTTTGTATATTCAATTGTGGACTAAGAGTAGTTGTGTGTGAGTGAGGTGTTTCGGTAATTTAGGCCAATCAATTTTTTTTAGAGCTATGCAGTGAAGGGTTCTGTTTGATGTGATAAACAAATTTTCCTATTTTATTGTAGCACTGGTTTAGTTTATTTTGGATGGCAGCTTAAAGGTTAAGCAGTATGGGGGAGCCGTATAGTAAAATGGGGGTTAGGAATGCCGAGGCCAGGAGTTTACTGGATGAATCAATTAAGTATTTTTTTTTTTTTTTTGTTCTCTAGTGTGCCTAATTGTTGGCATTTTTTTGACAGCCTGTTGCACAATTAAGTCATATTTCTGGTGATCAATTGTCCTGCCTAGTAGCTTTGTACTGGGATGACTTCTATAGGGGTATTATCAGAAACTGTTATTGACAAACATTTGACGTATGTAAAGATATTTAGGAAGAATAGTAGCAGCACTTTTTTTTGGCTCGAGTAGAAGCTGGGAGTTATTCAGCCAGCTTTCAACTGATGAAAACGACTCTTGGATGAGGTGCTGTAGAGTAACTGGGTTACTGACGGAACAGATTAATGTGGAGTCATCAGCATACTGAATGAGAGATGCTTGAAATTTGTTGGGAGTGTAGGTTGTTGGTAAATATGTTGAAAAACAGAGGCTCCAGTATGGAACTTTGTTGAACATGTTTTGATGGATAGAAAGGATGAGCAAGAATTAATCCATTTAACAGACTGGAGCCTACTGAAAAGGTGGCTGCAAAACCAGTTGAAGTGTCTGATAGGCTAAGAGACTTGTTTTATAAGTCGTAAATGGGAAACCGTATCGAAAGCCTTGGACAAATCCAGAAACATGTCAGAAACTAGCTGCCCTTTGTCACTGGCTAGGTTAACAGTGGTGAGGTTTATGATAGCTGTAGTAGCGCTGTGTCCTGGTCTAAAACCGTGTTATGTGGGGGTTAGGAGGTTATTAGTTTGTAAATTAGTCCTTCATTGATTCTGAATGCATTTTTCAAGGATTTGTTAAGGGAAGAGAATGGCATCTAAACTTGGATACATCACTAGAAATACCTCCCTTGTGAAGTGGCATAATGTAAGATGTTAGAGATAAAGTGAACATTTAAAGCATTAACAGTTTCTTCCAGGTAGCAGTGGGTGTTCAGGTATGAGTGCCCATTTGATCCAGGATGTAGTATTTAAAATACTGTGGCCTAGAATTGTCTACAATTTTTGTAGTATCTATTCTGAATTGGAGTAAAAGTTTCTTGTGAAGTTTGATCTAGCATTTGTTTGTCTTTATTTTCTAAGTATTTATATTGTTGAAGATTGTCATGCCATCCAATCTTTTTGGTTTTATTTAGTCATGCCATCCAGGCTCCTTCTCTCTGCTCCTCATTAATTTCCTGATAGTAGAAGTGAGCCAAGTAGCAGGGCGGTTTTGCACTCTTAAGCCTCAGGGAGTTGGGGGTCATGCTGTTCAGAAGTTCAATAAATATCTAATTAAAATAAACAGCAGCATATTTTAGTGGCAAGACTTTTAGAATGTTTCAGTTGTGAGACTGAAGTCAGATGTTAAACAGTTGTGGGTCAAAGTTGTTCTGTTGTGAGAGGATTTGTGTGTGTGTGTGTGTGTGTGTGTGTGTGTGTGTGTGTGTTCTCTGGGAGAAGCATAGCATTCCCTTGTGGCATATAAGGCAGGCAGTCTAAGTGTGCTAGCTAAGGTGCTGTGGTAGCTTATATTGTTTGGGTCACTTGTGCGTACGCCCGTTTTATGGCCTATGTCCGACTACAGCAGACATCAGACAAACCACCTACCCTATTAGTGGCACAAGACTTTTGTTTACTGGCCGACATTGGGTGCTTTCTGGTGGGGATATCCCTCAAGTACAGAACACTGCAGCAAGCGAACAGAAGGTGTTGCTTTATAGTATTTTAAAAGGAAGGGAAAGGCCAGCATCTTGGAAGAAAGCTGTAGTGGCTGTATTAACCAGGTCTATCTTAAATATTCGAACATCCAAAATGTCGAACTTTACATGGTCGAGACCAAATGTTCAACATTTGGATGTTGAAATATTAAATAAAAAAAATTAAAAAAAAACACACCTTAACAGTGTTAGCAGGGGGGCAAGCCCGCCTGCGCCCCGCACACCCCCCTACTTAAATATACCAACTCAGAGACCGCACTTGAGTGCAGAAAAGGAAATTCTCCCTATCTGCACCGTACGGCGCCATTGAAAGTCAATCTTCTAACACTTGAAATTTCAAACGTTTGGTATCGACCATGTAACGTTCGAAATTTTAAGCGTTCGAAGAACTAACATAGACCCGTATTAACCAAAGAGAGTAGACCCATTTCAATTTTAAACCATGATTATAAAGTGTTCATGTGTATACTAGCTAAAAGAATGGCAAAGGTGCTGCCAAACTTGATTAATACGGATCAATATATTTTTGTGGAGGGGGGGGGGGCAAACATTAATAGAATAATGATGATCCAGAGGGAAGCAGAATGTAAGAAAATACTGCTGCTGTTTTTGGGTCTTGATGCAGAGAAAGCAGTCTCCAGAGTAAGCTAGGCTTTTATGAGTAAGTGCAGTGGAAGCATTTAGATCCCTTTATACAATAAGCTGAATTAGGAGGATATATGAAGGGTCAGAAGCAAGAATTAAAGTTGTGGGGTTCCACTCTGACAAGTTGTGTTTGAACAGAGAACCTTGGGAGAGGTATCCTGCTTCCCATTTGTTATTCACTTTATATTTAGTGCCACTGACAAAGAAAATAAGGGAGTCAGAAATGCAAGGATAAAAGTGGTATGGTAATCAAAAAAGTTGGCTTTATTTGCAGATATTTTTTACCTGATAAATCCTGAAAAGGACATCACAGTGTAGTGGCACATAGAGAGAGCCTGAAGTCTTTTCGGGATATAAAATTAATAATTCGTGGTTATAGCCTTTGTTTTTTTCTTTATGTACTCACACGTGAATCGGTTTAGTAATATCCATATTTATGGGGACGTGGCAAGATGAAGTATTTAGAATTATGGATTAAAATGGACTTCTGTTATCGAGCTAGCGATATGTGGGAAGAAACTAAACAAAAGATAACACAAACTGCAAAAAAAAAAAAAAAAAACAAAGCTCACATTTATTTATAATGGACAGTGATACAAGCAGTCAAAAGGTTTTTAGTCCCTTTAGTTTTATATACACGACAGGCACATTTTTGTCAACCAGAGAAGTTGTTGTGGACAATAATAAAGAGTTGAAGGAATTTTTCTGGTAGGGGAACAGAATTAAGTGGGAAAAGATGATCCTTCCAATAGAACAAGGTGTCTTAGGTGTCTTAGGATTACCTAATTTGAAGGGAGATTGTAGAGCTGCACAGATGAGGCTCATATAAATAAACACAAGCACTTATTTACTTATTTATATATTTTTTTCTGGAGTTGAGCATTGACCTCCTCAGGCCTTTTTCAGACTCAGCCCAAGAGTCTGATTGAATGACTTGCTCAGAGTTGCACAGTTAGTCTATGGAGATTGAGAGAATCAAACCATGAACCACTGGAAACAGCTCATTAACTGCCAAACAAGTAGAAGGTTATAAAACAAAGTGGAAAGGGACAATGATGAAGTTGGGGTGAGGTACAAGACATAAGGAGAGACTGGGATTTTAGGTGCATGCTAAACACCTTACAGAGACTGGGATTTTAGGTGCATGTTAAACACCTTACAGAATATTACATTCATAAAGTTGCATAAAGTATTCTTAAGACTAAGCCAACACATGAATGGAGAAAAGATATTTTGCCAATTGGGATGACTGCAAGTAGAGAAACAGAAAATGGTCAAAAGGGGGCTGTAATTTACTGTCGAAAAATGGCAAAGTAACCAAGGTAATGGGAGCAAATAACAAAGAGGGAAAGATAAACAGAGTGGGATGAGGCCAAGTAGTGGTTTGGACAATAGGTTAGAGACTACATTCCCATCAGGGATTGATATCAGGGTACAGGCAAAGAGAAACAGATAGGGGAGTCCTGCTCTGGCAGAATTTTTAGTCAAAGCTGGAACTGAGCCTGCTATTAAAAAGGGGATAGTTAGTAGGGCATATAAAATACTGCATGATGACTTTAGGAATCAATCAGTGGAAGTAAGAAAAGATTGGAAATACTGTAAAAGCAATTTACAAGGGGAACAATGGGAGGACATATGCATGAATCTCAAGAATGCAAGAAGTCCAGAAGGTTTAGAGTTTTTGCTTGGAACTGTTTGCATAGGTATTTTTATACCTCAAGCAGACTTCAAGGAATTTTTTTCAGCTAGACAGCAAATGTTGGAGATGTGATGCGAAAGAAAGACGTAACTAGGAACATGTTTTGGGGAGTGTAATGTGTTGGTAGATTTCAAAAATTCCCTAAAGTGTACTCTATCAGAAATACTGGGGAAGAAAATGGCTGTAACTAAAGAAATTATTTTTTTAGATGGAACATAGGATCTGAATTGCCTAGAATTTTAAGGCCTGATTGAGATTAATTCCTTTGTCAGCCAAAAAAGCAATTACTAGAAAAAGGAAATCAAAACCTAAACAGACTATATTTGAAGTATTTGGTATTGTAAAAGAGAAGAAAGAACTGAAAGAGGGATTCTTTAGAAAAGGGAAGGAGCAATGTGCATAGAAATATAAATTTATTAGAAGAATACATGCAGAATAATATTCTGGAGGTGGAGTGAGGTTTAATGGAAGGCAGGAATTTAGTGATTTATGTAATGTTGGACTGAAAGATAGTTGTTATAAAGGAAGAAAGAAAACATGTAATGTATAATGTGTGTAAATGGAAAAGTGTTAGTATGGTCTGTTTTCTTTTCTATTAATGCATGTGTGTCTATGTCTTAAATAATGTGTTAATAAAGATGTTTAAAAACATGCTATCATCCAAGCAGTCAGATGAAAGTCATGCAAGTTGGGGTGGATTAGTGACCCGTTGTTCTGTATGAGTAGATACATTCTGTGGGGAAGTTTGTAAGAACCGTCTCTGGTCATGTTCATAAAAAGGGAGAACCTATGTTGTATGACCAAGAGAGAGTTACCAGTATAGATTTGGAGAGCCCTTTTGGATTTTTAAAAGACCTCTGGGTATCACAGAAAGGAGCTGGAGGCTAATAGTACTATTCCCAGACAAAGGAAGACAAAGGCATGTTGAAAATGGAGGCAAATGGATATATTTGTGGAGTACCCCACAGGTAGATAATTTCCTGGAAGAACTCTGGGTGTAACATCTATTTTTCAGTGTCTACCCTAGGTCTGTTCAACATATCTGACACTATGTTCTGCTCTGATGGAATTTAAGTAGCCTGGAGGGAAAGACTGTTCTAAGTTGCATTTTTAAAAGCTATCATAAGTAGTCTGCACAGTCAGGCCACCCTTGTTTATGTACCACATCACAGTCATGTTGTCTGTGAATATCAAAAGTAGTCCTAGAGTCCACAGATGATTCAAGGTCTTTAATACCATCATTTCCTTGATGTTTATGCATTTTTTAAGTGGCAATTCCAAACCACTTGTACTCTGATGCCTTTGGCTAGTGCTCCCCATGCAATGTCTGATACGGCCATTGTCGCAGCACAGTAGGTGTGTTTGTATGTATATGTGTGTAGGGGGCGGGGGACAGGGGGGTGTTGAGAAAAGGATTCGACATGGTATGATTCACCCACCATAAGAGCTCTTGCCTGACAATGTCCAGAAAAGGGATAGGAAATTATATTGGATGCCCGTGTTGATTCCACACTGACTTGCTTATGTGCAAGTATCAAGACAGTGTAAGGCATGTATCTCAGAATCCTAAGATACACTTTTGCAGTTGTTTGGTGGGAAAACTCTAGGTAATGGAGATGATAGAACGCAACGGTTTCTAAGTGAAAATGAGCCATCATAAGTGATGTGTCCAGAAGGCATCCTAGAAATGTCAGCCTGTGAGAAGGGAAGAGAAAAGATTTCTCCAGGCCGAGATGAAAACCTAGATTCTGAAACAGATTCATGACAGAAAGAAGTAATATTTGACCAATTTTGAAGAGAGTCTGCAAAAATAAAGCAATATCCTAAATAAAGGAAAATGTAAGTTTCCTGTAGCCTCCAAGTTACTGGAGCTACAAATTTTGTGAATAACCTTGGAGCTGTGGAAAGCCCAAGGGGTGAAGAAGAAAGTTTGAAAATATAAACCATATGCAGAAAGCCTTAAATAGGGACTGAAGTTTCTGTAAATACGAATATGATAATGTTTTTGCGATTCAAAGTCACCAAAAAGCAATGCAGTGGAATAAGGGGGGGGGGTGTCTAAAGGATAAGCAGTTTGAATTTTGGGACATTTAGGAACAAACTGAGACAAGATATTTCTAACATAGATCTCCAGGTTCCTCATTTCTCAGGTACTAGAAATATTCTGACATAAAATAATTTTCTTTGCTGGGATTTTGCGACTAGTACTGTCATGCCTTTGGATAACATTTGATATAGAATGGAAGGAAACAGACAAGTCTGATTTCCTTCGAAGTGTGAAAGAACTCCTGGGTTTGGAGGAAAAAATGTTTCAGTGCCATGTATCCATTTTCAACTATTTTTATTACCTAGGAATCCATTGTGATTTGTTTCCAGAGAGGGAAAGAGATTGTTTATAAGTGAGTTTTTAAGACCCAGGTGGAAAAGGGGGTTTTGAAAAGAATACAGTCATGTCCGTCTTGGTATGGGATGGTGTTTGGGCTGCACTCATGCTTATTTTTTAATCTCTTTGCCACTTTTCTGTTATATTTTTGAGTACCACAGTTTTGTGGACTGTTTGAAGGATTTCCTGAAAAAGGGCACAGGACTAGAAGGGTAGTTCCAATTGTACTTTAGAATGGATGACTGAGAAATCTGCTTAACCCCTTGAATAAGCTTCCTTCTTTCATTACACCTTTAAGACCCCATTTGAGTAACAACCAAACAAAACTTCTGGTGTCAGCGCCTTCAAATCTTCAGGGAGATTTTGCAATTTAAGCCAAGCATATCTATGCAAAAAAGAACCTGTGGCAGCTGCTAAGGAAATCAGCTGCATCCTATGACTTATTTTAGGGAAGGTCTGGTTACTTGAGACACTGAAGACATTATGTTGAGAAGACTGTCCTTCAGAAGAAGGAAAAACAGCAATAATAGTCTTACTCATCTCTGAAAAGGTTGCAAACAAAAAGACAGCCAGACATATGATTCCGACAACTGACTGTCCTCAGTTCAAAGGGAGATGTACAGACTTTTCCCCATACCTGTCAAAAGCCCTTCCATTCTTGTCAGATTGAACAGGGTTAGTGCTGAGGATGCAACAGCCAGGTCTGCAAGAGGGTTACAGAAAAGAAACTTATGAGTCTGAAGTACTTTATAAAGTCTCATTTGGCTTTTTGGGTGCAAGAGGTTGTGTGGAGTGGCACATGTTGGATTTAAAGAACCCTCCAGAACTCCAATGACAGGTTGGACAGTAAAAGATTTTGGAGTATCCCACTGAAAGAGCTCATAATACTATTACTGAGTTTCTGAGATTTCTTTATCTTACCAATGGAACAGGTCTTTCATCCTGCAATGTAGTCAGGAAAGGATATTTCTTCTGCAGAAGAAATCATATCCTCAGATTCTGATTATAAAGTGGCAGGAAATAGAGACCTGAAAATCACATTCCAGTCCCTTTTCTAAATTCTGACAGGGAGTCGTTATATAAGGGCGAGGAAGATCTTTTTCTCCCCAAATGAAAAGAAGTGAAAGAGGAGGACTGTAAAGACTGAAAGGCTTTGAAAAGCACCTTTGCAAAATTGTACACTCTTCTTTAGTTTCTTTGGCAGAAAGGGTACATAGAGAAAGAGGTTTGGTCTTTTGGGTTGCCTTTCTTGGGGTGCTAGATGATAGCATTTCCAGATCCAAGCTCACTGCTAACCAGCAACAGAGGTATTCTGTCTGGACCTTCTGAAAGAACAAATGGTCTTTGAGGAAATGCCAGGATCCTTATCCTTAGCAGCACCCCTGGAGTAGCAATACATGAGGCAGCAACATCCAATGGACAGTCTAAGGACTCTGACAAGGTCACCGCAGAATCTTTTATTTTCTTAGGAAACAGAAGGGGAACATCAAAGAAAGTCAAACCAGTATCCACAGATGTGCAAGTACAAGCCTTCAGCTTTTAATTTTCAAGTAAAATACTAAGGCTGTTCAGCAGACGTGTAATTTCCTGGGAGTAAAGAACAAGCAAATCTGACAAGAATGGACATCCAACTGCCTTCCATAGACAAAACAAACAGGCTGTATGGGAATTTTTATATGGTATCTGTCCTTCACAAAGACACTTCCCTTTTCTCCTAGTCATATTGTAAATATTTTTTCACAAATTTTAATACAGAAAAGGAAGAAAAATCCCCAAAGGTGTACTTATTTTCCCAAAAGTTGAATAAGCCTACTGCCGAAACACTGAAGATGATGTCAGAATGAAATTCTCAATGGCAAGAAAGTTCTGATTTTTGTCTCCCTTATGTCTACATTATACTAACATGTCCTTATGCTGCCTTAGCTTTTGTATACTAGCTGGAGATCTGATTCTTAGCAAGATACAGTCCATATCCTGCTACAACAATGATCTAATGATGAATGTCTAATGTATTCCACTTCTTACACTTTCACACCTCATTTATTTTTCACCTAACCACTTTGCCAGTGTTGCCAACGGTCAGAGATGAAAATGCATCCCCTCCGCCCCCACCCCCTCTCCCCAAACCAGTTGCAACAGTCAACTGAACTTTTAATTTAAACCATACATATTGCTTGTTAGAAAAAATATAATATAAATGCTTACAATCTGTATGAAATAATACAGTCTATTACTGCAGAATAGTCTATTACCCCAGAATTATATATATATATATATATATATATATATATATATATATATATATATATGTATGTATACATACACAATTTCCAACATGCACTCAGACTCACACCAGCCCATGTCGAATGATCATTAATACTACATTTCATCTAGTGGTGGTTTTGGATTCTACCAATGAATCTAACCATGTATATTTAACTAAGGAAGGTCCTAATGCCCAGAGTATAACGGATCTACAGGAAGTTGCACTCACAAAGGTTATTAAGTAATGAGGAAATAAACAATTCCTCAGTCAGTACTCAGACTATCCTAAAATTAACCCACTTCAAGAAAGTCAGCGCAAACCACTAGAACTGCACATTCACGGTCAGTGATTGAAATACTACCAGAATAATTAACTGACAACAAAAGCAATGCGTCCAGCCTCATACACCACTGCCAGTAAACAACATGTACTTAAAGCTGCCACTTTCAAGTGGATTCCAATTCCATATTTTATCGAGTTGTTTTTCTTACCAAAACTACAGCAACAACCTCTGCCCGCCTCCCCATAAAACGTTCATCACATAACACGATGTGCAGCAGGTACAGATACAATTAACTCATTAAGATGCCAAAATACATCCTAACACCAGTATCCTCAAAAATCAGACTATGTCATTTCAACTCTCGGTCCTCTCCAGACTAGAATGACCCAAAATAAGGACGCCAACATTCGCACTCTTAACTTTGAGTGAATTAAAACTATGTGAACTTTTATTCAAAGAATGTAACTTTGATACTTTCATTTACTAAATAAACTCCATTACCGTACCTTCCTAAATGGGCAGTTTTAGTCGCACTACAGTAAAACTTTGAGACAAAGTTAGTAATACTTGATGTATACCACTGACTGTTCGAGAAATGTACAGGCTACAAAAGCATCATGAATAAAATTATTACTCCCAATAGAAACATTAAACTCTGTAGCAATGCATAACTAAAGCGGCAACAACCATCTCCTTAACGCCCACATTTACTAACCAAACACTTACCAGTAGCACAGTTAGAAGCTTTAGGATCCATCACCACTCTTTTCAACAACAAAACAACTTCAAAAACTACCAACACATACTAACTAGCAGTAGAATTCCCTCCGTATCCTAATGATTAGGAGCATACGTGTACGCACAGAGTGGTTGTTACTGACTGGTTACCATAAACCCCAAGGCATGCTAACGTTTCAAGGATCTGCACTGCCATGCAATTTGATTTGCATTCCCGAACTTGGAACTAGGAAGTGGTTGTAGGGTGGCAGCCATGGGAATGACAACAAGAGGCAGTCCATTGGGTGGGTGGGGCAGAGCTGGTACCAGGTTACACTTTGAGACTGTATAACTGTGCAAGTGAGATGTAGACAAGAAGACAAAAACCTTCATGTTTTTAGCATCAAGCCATCACCAGGATCAATGGAAATGTGCTAGATTTTGTGCTAGGGAACTAATGTTCGAGCTATGAAGTGCATGAAAAGCACTAGATTTAGTGCAAAAAGCGCTAAATTGGCAACACTGTGCTTTGCCAATGTACCTTTAAAATATTAATTACCTGTGCTTTGTACAGCAAAGTGTTCAGACTCTGAGATTCAACTGCTTACATTTTCAGACTTCTCATCTCCAAGATGGTAATAAAAAAACACAGCTTTAGACTTTGCAGATGCATAGAAGAATCTTTGTATATTTCACCCAGAATACAATGTTTAGTCCTCTCATGAGTAACTGCTTGCACTTGTAGACTTCTCGTCTCTCAGTGAAAGATTTTGTTAATCAAAAAAAAAAAGCTAATGACTTTGCACATATAATAATGCACTCTGCCATGTCTTTCAACATTTTATCTCATTTTTCACGTCTATTCGTTTGAAAATGTCTATAACTTAAATCAAGGACATTAATCTAGAGTTCCACCTCTATAAAAACATGGAAAATGATTATCTTAATTATGCATATAATGTGATGAATACACTTCTTGCATAAACTAATTGGCTTATATCCTGCCTTTCTTAGCTTGTCACATTGTAAATAAAGTCTGGATACCATACAATCAAGAAAAAAATACTGCTTTAACATCTTTAACATATACAGCAGCCAGTGACTAGAATCCCCCACTTCACATTTAAAATACCCCTAACTGTAAACTATACAAAACCGCTTTGAGTACAATTTGTATAGAAACAATTCTTGATGTGGATATTAGTAAGAAAAGCTTTGTTGTCTTTCTAAACATTAATGACCAAGTGGAGCATGTGCTTTAGAGTTCAAATGTCAATTTAACATAGTCAACAAAATTCCAGTCTTTCAGACACTTCACAAGTCTAGTCCTATATCTACTGGGATTGATGCTGTACAGTCCTCCCATTTAGTCACTAATTTCATAATGTTGCTAGTCTTCTTCCTAACTCCCTCCATTTCCCAACATCAGTCTCTGGTTCAAGTCCAATGTACGCCCCACTCTCCTAGTCAGCTCCTCTCTAGCATTTTCATTGTGCCAGTGGAAAAGATTTCACTGGCAAAGTCTCTATGGGTTTTGCTATGGAATAGGAGTCTCCTTCTTGTTTGCTGGCTTACCCTTTGCAGGCTAAACTGTTTTATTTCTTTTTTCATTTTTTTCCTTAGCTTACTTTGCATCCAAAAATATTTTTTCAACATTCCCTGACTGCTGGGATAAACCTGCTTCTCTTTTACCTGGTGTACAGAGAATTATTATTTCAAAAACATACACACTGCTACTGTCCCCAACTGTTAATACTTTTTCCTTCTGTCACAGTCTGTCAGGATCAACTTGTTCTGCTAGTACTGATTGCATTTTTATTTACACAGGTTCTACCTGCTTTTTTTATGGCCAGGTTTGGAGTATACACATGATGTGCCCCCTAAATTAACAAATCCTGCTGTGGAGCAGCAGTCCAGTTGCCTATCTATACTGTCATAAAATTAATACATTCCGTTATTTCCAGTTTCTCTGAAACCGCAGAAAACCTCAAGTCTTCTCTTTGTCTTCTGTCTCCACTATTTTTTGAAACTGCTCTTTTTAAGAAGCCCCATGCTCAGACTTTTTTATATATTAGACTGATTTTTGCAGTGTTAGCAGTTCATCTGAATAATTACTTAAAGTGCCTTTTTTCCAGTATTTTGTTCCTTGACCTTATACATTCCTTCAGTGTTTCACTTATTTTAAACACCACTGGACTGAATGCATTCCATTTTCCCCCTTTAAATCACTGTAAGCCAGCTCCTGTAGAAAAATTGAAACATGAACTGCTTTTTTGCTGAACAGCCTTAAGAGTCTTCCCAGACAGAGCCTTTTCTTTTCCTTTTCTGGTTGATTTTCTCTTATTTTCTCCAATATTCAAATTTTCTGGCATCCAGGCCATGAAATTACTAGTCACTAACTGAATTTTACCCAACTTGATAAGGTTTACTTCTTTTTTGTTTCTGGGTATTAATTTTCAAATTGGGAGACCTCTAATCAATCATTTGATTGGTGTGCAACCATCTTCAAAGTTTACACAATGTGCACTATTGCCCCAGTTTATGCTGTTCTGAATTCTATTGTATGTTATCTATTACCTCATAATGGTCTTGACGTGCACTGATTTCATGCACTTTAATGTTAATGTTTCGGTAGCTTTTCTCCCTTAGAATACACTGGAAATGTGGACATTCCAGATGGCCATTTCCAGTAAACTAATGCACATAAATATAAATTAAATAAATCAATATCCAGTCTGGGCAGTAGTGTATCAAGTAGTATTGCTGCCTCAACAAGAAATTCTCTTGTTTAAGTCTCGACTATGGTGCCTTCTGTAGGGTGCATATATGTCCCTCCATGCATCTGTATGGATTTTCTCTGTGTGGTCTGGTTTCCTTCCATCTCATAAAAACATGTAGTAAGTGAACTAGCATTCCCCAAATTGCCTGATGGGTGTGTATGTCATTTGTAAATTAGTAAGAGTGTGCATTATACGACAGACAGGCACCCACGCCCGAAGGGGTTCAATGCTTTACACCTTAACGGTTGCTGGGATAGAGTCCATTATCCCTACACCCTGTAAAGAATAAAGAAGGTTGCCAGAAAATGGATGGAATGTAACACAATAAACATTTATTCTCTTTCTGATTTTTAAATGATGTTAAGTGTGGAAACATAGACCAGTCAGACTAAGAACTCCACAAATCTTGCCTGCTAGGTACTGTCACAACCTGTGCATGTAACTCCAGCCCAGTCTCTGAATGCAGCCATTGTAGTTTAAGTCAACAATTTAAATCTGGCGTTCGAAGGCAAATGGATAACTTCTACTACCACCACTATAACCTGGGCTAACCATAGCTTCTGAATTTTCCTTTGCCAGCTGATGAAAGTGGCCCGGTTCACAAACACAGACCTCTGGCTCTCTCAGCACTTAAACACCATGAGCAGCTAACACTTATTTTTTGTCATAGACTCACTCATCTCATAAAATCAAAATCTACCATTTTATCGTAGACCAGACTCTGGGTTGCCAACTACATTTCACTTCTGAAGAACTGCTCCTTGCTCATTAGCACAAACTAAAAACTTCACACACCTGGTTGAGATTTACTTCCCTAATTGTTAAGTCCTCAGTTCATAAGTTCATAGGTGTGTACTAGGCTAATGGCCCTGGAGCCTTTACAAGCTTAGCCCAATGGATTACCCTGGCATTGTGTCACCCGACCTTAGTTGCCAGTGCCTCTGTTGAGTATAGCCACTGGACTGACCCTGGTGTGAATTTTCTATTTCCCATCCATTCATCAAGATTTCTCTTGAAGAGGGTCATTGAGGTGCTCTGTTTGACATGTATGGGAAGTCTATTCCATAGCATGGGCAGTCTCTGGGTTTTGAACCTATACCTCCAGCTTGTTCTGTTGATTGTGGTTATGAGATTGAGGTCTCTGGAGCACATGGTGCGGAGGGATTGGGATTTCTTTAGAAGTAGCATTTCTAACAGAGCTGGGTCATACATGGCTTTGTAAGTCAAGCAGAGATCGCCTTTAAGTAGGCGATATGAGAGAGAGAATAGTTTGAGATTTTTGAGTCTGTCCATATAGGACAAGTGTTTAAGGCCTAAGATCCTCTTTGTGAGGTACTTTTGCAGTCTCTCCAGTTGTTGCAGGTGTCTAGTGAGGTACATGCCAAATGGGGCATTGTACTCGACGATTGGCCTAATGAGGGAAGAGTAGAGGGAGACAATGACCTCTTTCTTCCTGGATGCAAAACCCTTAGTAATGAGATGTGCCACATAGGACTTTCTGACCACAGTGGCAATGTGGTGGTCAAAAGAGAGGTTTCTGTCAACCTGTGTTCCCAGATCTCTTATAACTCCTTCTGTTTTCAGTGGACTACCATTGATGTGGTAATTCATGGGAATCGGGTTTCACTTAAAGGGGATGATGACCATTTTTCAGTATTGAGCTTAAGGCCATGGTTCTGATTCGGCAGTCATGCAACTATTCTCCATTTGCATGGGTGCCGTGAAGTTAGCCACCTCTGTTTTTAGGAGCCCAAAGTTAGCTTCGGAGAAGTTTTTTTATGGTGGTTACCTTTGCGGGGTGTGGGAGGAATTTGGATTTCCAAGGTAATTAGTTTGTGGTTAGATCTAACCATGGAGGAGTTGACTATTGGTGTAGAGCAATGGTCACCATTGTTAGTAATGACCAGGTCAAGGATGTAGCTACCTCTAGTGGAGGTAAGAACAAGCTGGTCCAGGGCATTGGAATTAATAAATTCCAGGAAACGTTGGGCAAGTGTACTGGTACAGGAGTAGTTTTCCCAGTTAATGGGGGGGGGGGGTAGTTGAAATTGCCCAGTATGAGTGCGCTAGGTTGGACCCTAAGGTCTCCAGGATGCTAAGGAATGTGGAGTGTGAGTCTTGGGACATGGTTGGGGACCTATAGCAGGCTACGGACCTGAATCGCTGTTTTACCCAATGTTAGCTGCACCTGAAGTATCTCTGATGCGTTATGTTGGGCTATCAATCTGGAGGTGTGCGCATCCTTTATGAATATGGAAACACCACCGCCTTTGGAGCTTCGGTCCAAGTTCTGGGGCCGAAAGGTGTGGAATGAGTTATAGTCTGGTAATGTAGGGGTGCTTTCTGCTGCCTTGAACCAGGTTCTCTGTTAATGTTCTCCATTTTAAGGAGTGCTTCAAGCAAGTGCATTTTGAGATTTAGACTTCTACCGTTGAGCAGCATGACTCTCAGATTGCAATTGTTTGTAGCTGTTACGGTGGTAATTTGGTCTTTGGACATTTCCCTACTGTCATTTTCCCTGATACTGTTTCATGTTGTACGATAGGCTGTGAAATCCAATCTATGTGTATCTTATTCATCCTTTTTGGGGGTTATTCTTTCTCCAAAGTTGTAAGACCATGGAGTTAGAATGCAACTGACAGTCTAGAAGGAAGCCATCAAGTGGTGGTGGCAGGGAGGCTTGCATTCTTACAAAAGAACTGCATAAGCGTTGTGCTATTTGTTCCTTTAGGTGGTTGTGTAAGTAATCACATGTAATGGACAAATTACGTAATGTCAGTTTTAGAGTTGACTGCTCATAGGGAAAGCAAACTTTATAATCCTCAGTAGTAAGTTGCACAGAATATAAACCATCAGTCCACCTCCCAAGTAATGAAGGAAAGCTTCCATCTGGGGCAAAATCCCCAAACAATTCTACATCTTGGAGGCTGACTGCATGACATGTCTACATAGTTGTTTTCTGAGGTTTATCTGATACAACCTGATAACATCACAGTCAGTAAAAGATGCATGCATGACTGACAATCTTGCTGTGTGGATACTATAGCCAGGTGCATACTGTGTACAACAAAAGCTTGATATACACCTGTCATCTCAACAGTGCAGCTGTGTTTGTTCACTCTCCTATTACTTTCTTTATCAATTTCAAAGTCATGTGACAGCAACAGCCCATCCAGCACTTAATAGGCATAAGGCACAGAAAGCAATCTTGGATATGATGCCAGTGTATTACAGAACACAAACTCAACCACTTATCTACAGGGAATTTGGAAGACTGCTAACTCATCTACAGCATTTCTGAGGATGCTTGAGGAAATAACAAGGGAAACCCAAAAGCAGGACATGAACATTTCAGAAAGATGGTACCACTGCCAAAAACCAAACACTGTGAAAATTCCTGCAACCTTTTTCAAGTTGTGTGTGCTACTTCTACTACAAAAGACTGTGTATAAAACCCCTGAAAGTTAAGCTGTTAATCATATGCAACACACCTCTCTCCAAAGCAACACATCACACTAAAGTAATATTATGCTTTTATAGTGGGGCGAGTTCTCTGCACAATCTATATAGGGGACTTAACCCTCACAACTCCCTTACTTAAAGTATACTGACTTCACAGTCACATAACCATGACAGAATGGAAAAACTTCATGAAACAGCAAACAAATACAGTCAGTGACGGCAATGTAAGTCAACTGAACAGAAACACAATCAAGGAAATAAAACTTCAGGAAAACAGGAGAGAGAAGGTAATAGTAAATAAAAACGTACACTGACTAGTTGCAGGAAATGAAAGTTCAAAGAAACAGGAGAGGTAAGTTAATGGTTAATAAAAACATACACTGACCAGCTGTGGAGAAAATGTGTATAACTTAACTGTACATGAATAGAATTAGTAAGAATGTCTGACTACATCCACCTTACATTATATCAGTTTTTATGAGTTACGTGGCAAATAATCTCTGCACAAGGAGATATACGTATATGCTTCTTCCATATAATATACTATTATCCTAAACTGGTACACTGTTGCCGTCATCACATTTGGGTTATCTGCTTGCAGTAGCCCTCAGTCGGCCTAATTAACAAAGTCCTGGGTCCTGCGTCGGTTGCTATCCCTTCTTCCCTGACGTCAGGTCGTCAGGGGTATAAAACATGCAGATGTCAGTGCCCCCCTAATGGGAAGCAATTAAATCTATAAATATACAAGATTATACCTCCAACAAAAAAGCAAATACACCAAAAAGCTTTTGAGCATAGTAAAGGAGAGTAGAGGTATAGCCAAAAGAAGAAAGGGGGCTGGAGGGAGGGTAACCAGGACTGCAACAGTGAATACACGCGAACATCTACATTTATGGTAAGTGTACACAACTGTACTATGTTCTTCATGTTTCACTGTTGCAGTCATCACATTTGGGTATATTCCCAAAGCTAAGGATGGAAGGAGGAATTTAGAGAGCGTTAGGACCAGCTAATAAGGCCCTGCAAGACTAAAGTGGCAAAGCCAGCTCTGGATTCAGAGAAAATTGGCAGATGGTAATGCTTGATGAAAGTATGTACAGAACTCCAGGTAGCATCTTCTGGAATGTCCCTGGTAGGGACACCTCTGAGAAAGGCTGCAGAGGTAGATGCAGCCCTGGTTGAGTGGGGTCTGATCCCCTGTGGGATAGGTTTTCCATGGTGCTTGTAGCAGAAATGAATGCAATGGCCTATCCATTTGGAAATGGTTTGCTTTGAAATAGCCTTTCCCTCTGCCCCTGCAGCAGATGCCACCAGCAGTTGTTCAGATTTCCTTTGAGGTTTAGTCCCGTCCAAGTAAAATCTAAGTTGTCTGTGCACATCTAAGGAGTGCAGTATCCGTTCCCCTTTGTTCTGTGGATTAGGAAAGAAGGTTGGCAAATGAATGGACTGATTAAGGGCCACACTAGATACCACCTTGGGCATGAAGGAGGGATTGGTCTTAAGGGACACACTATCTGCATGAAAGATGATGAAAGGCTCCACTGCCATGATGGCCTGTAATTCAGATACTCTTCTTGCTGAAGTGATTGCTAAAAGGAAAGCTGTTTTCCAAGAAAGGAATTTTAAGTCCGCAGTGGCAGCTGGCTCAAAAGGAGGAAGGGTGACCTTTTCCAATACTAAGTTAAGGTCCCAAGCTGGAGTTGGAGCTCTCCTGGGTGGTCGTAGATTTCTGGCCCCTCTGAGGAACTGCTTAAGCAGTGGATGAGAGAAGAGGGGAGGTTCTGTGTTATAATGAGCTGAAATGGCTGAGGCGTGAATTTTGATGGAGGAGAAAGACAGGCCCTTGTGAAGCATCTCAGTTAAGTACTGTAAAATCTGAGGTAAATTGGGCAGTGCTGTGCTCGTCCCTGAGATTGGTTCCAGGCACAGAATCTTTTCCATTTTTCAGCATAAGATTTTCTAATACTAGGCCTCCTTGCCTCTAAAATTATATCCATCACTGGTTTGCTGAGGGATGGTAAGGGAGAGATTAGGTAATTAGCCAGGCTGCTAGGTTCAGTGTCTGAAGCTGTGGGTGCGGAATCTGGTTCTCCTGCTGAGACAATAGGGTAGGAGTCTGAGGCAGGTGTCATGGGGCCAACAGTGACACACTGCGCAAGACGGGGTACCAGTTTTGGCGAGGCCAGTCAAAATCGTCCTTGGTTTGTCTTGTTTGATCTTTAGCAGTACTTTGGAGAGCAGAGGCAGAGGAGGAAAGGCATAAACTGATAGGTTTTTCCAGCTGAAGGACAGAGCATCCACTTTCCAAGCTTGTTTGTGGGGAGTCCTTGTGCAAAATTGGTGCAAATGATAATTCTGGGGGGGGCAAACAGGTCTATATCTGCCCTCCCTCATTTGTTTGTCAACATGTTGAAAATCCTTGGTTCCAGTTTCCACTCATCTGGGTTCATGAGGTTTCTGCTCAGTTCGTCTGCCAGTGTATTTAGCTTTCCTGGCAGGAATTGAGCTTGTAGATGCATTTGGTAGCTCAGGGCTGTGTTCCACAATGCCATGGCTAGTCTGCAGAGGGGGTAAGAATGTGTACCCCCCTGCTTGTTTATGTACCACATAGCAGTGGTACTGTCCGTCTTTACCATTAATTGTCCTGGAAGAATGTGGTCCTTGAAGGCTGTCAGAGCATTATGTACAGTTAACATTTCTTTTTGATTGATATGCAGGTGCACTTGAATTGGGTTCCATTTGCCCTGAATGCACTTCCCTGTCAGGTGAGTCCCCCATGCATAATCTGATGCATCTGTTGTTAGGGTTTGGGCGGCAGGGGGTGGTGTGAATGGTAGTCCCTTGTTTTGGTGGCAGGCCTCTGCCCACCAAAGAAACTCTAGGCGTAGGCAAGGTATGATAGGAATCATTGCTTCTAGATCCTGAGAATGTTGGCACCATAGGCTTTTTAGATACCACTGAAGTTTCCTCATATGCAGTCTTGCATATGGAATTAGAAGAATGCAGGAGGCCATGAACCCCAAGGCTTGTAGTATTTGCCTTGCAGATAGTAGGGTTTTTGTGGCCACTTGTTTGAAGTAGGTTGTCAAATAAATTTGTTTCCCTGGCGTGAGGAAAGCCATCTGGGAAGTTGTATTCAAGCTTGCTCCCAGGAATACAATTTGTCGACAGGGTACCAGGTGTGATTTATTTTCATTTATGGTGTATCGCAGACAAGTTAGCACCCTTTGTACAAAGGCCAGATGATTCAAAAGTATGTCCTGGCTTTCTGCCTGAATTAAACAATCATCCAGGTATGGGTATATTTGAATATTTCTTTGCCTGCAAAATGCCATGACTGGGGCTAGGAACTTTGTGAATACCCTGAGCACAGTAGATAAGCCAAAGGGCAGTGCAGAGAACTGGTAGTGATTGTAGCCTGCTTTGAAGCATAGGTATCTTCTACAAGATTCCCCGATTGGGATTTGCAGATATGCTTCCTTTAAATCGAGTGTTTCCATCCAGGCATCTTTTCAGAGCATAGGAAGCAACAAGGTGTTTAGAGTAAACAGGTCCAGAATAGGACGCCATGAACTGTCTTTTGTGGGTACCAGGAAAAGTCTTGAGTAGAAACCTTGTCCTTTTTCCTCTTCTGGTACAGTTTGAATAGCCTTTATGTTTAAGAGAGAGAGTATTTGCTTTTGAGCCTCTGCTCACTGATTTGCGGGTAGATCTGGCCAACCTTTTGGCATTGGTAATGTGTGGAAGTGAAATCTGTATCCTTGGGACACTATATTTAAAACCCATTTGTCCTGGGTAATGAGTTCCCAGTTTTTGGCCTGCAAACCAATCTTTCCCCCTAAAGGAGCATTCAGTTGAGAAGTGCTTGGAAGTTTTAAAATCAAGTCATTGAGACAGTTTTCCATGGGGGGAGTCTTACTACTCCCAGATTTGGAAGCGGAAGCCCCCCACTGCTTAGTCTTGTGCGTACCCTGGGACTGACACCTGGGGTTTCTACTGTGTCTGGGTTTGGACTGAGAAGACCTGGTAGGGGCCGGAAAGGACCAATTCTTAGAGGGCCAATGCCTACTAAATCTTGGAGGCTGAACTTGTAAGTAATCTTTAAGAGTTTGCATAGATTTAGCTTTATCTTCCATCTTTTTAAGAACTTCCTCAGCTTTGTTGCCAAACAGGTGGTCCTGATTTAAGGGAGCATCCAACAGTTTAGCTTTAACATCATCAGGCAAAGATTGCTCCTTAAGCCAAGCATGCCTTCTGAGTACAGACCCAGTGACAGCAGCCCTGCAAGAGGCCTCTAATGAATCAAACCCACATTGCAAAGTATGTTTTCCAAACTGTCAGCACAGTCAGGAATCAATATAATTTTCTGTATAAGCAATCCAATAATATGCTGTTGATACTTAAAGGAACGTGTGAGAATCAGGAACCCTGTAATATCTGTCAGGCTTTCTGGGAGCAGGAGGCAAAAAATCATGGGCCAAACTAGATTCCGAAAAGGCATCATCAACAATGTCTAGTACAGAAGGTATAGCTAAAGGCCTATGCTGAGGCAGGAGTAAGAAATCCCTAAGCCTCTTTTTCGAATCAGGAAAATCCTGGCTTTCCCAGTGGAAATGTGCCCTTAAAGTGTGCAAGGTTTCGCCAAAAGAAAACTCCTCTGGAGGGCAAGCAGAGGGAATAGAATCATCTGCATCAGAATCCTCATAAGTAGATACGGGCAACTCCAGATCATCAGAAGAATCAGAAAAATCAGAATCATGGTCAGAACTGGAAAGATCCCAAAAGTACCTCACCAAGAGGATCAAGGGACTCAAACAGATGCCCTATGCAGATAGGCTAAAGAAACTCCAGCTCTACTCAGTTGCTTACCGCCTACTCAGAGACTATCTCTGCCTGACGTATAAAGCCATGTCCAACCCAGAATTAATGGACATGCTCCACCTCAGGAAATCCAAATCCCTTAGAGATACACGCTCCAAGGACTTAAACCTCAGCACAGAAATAAATAGGATATGCTGGAGGGACAGATTCATATCCCAGAGTCGTCCCTCACTCTGGAACAAAACAATAATCCATGTTAGGCAGAGCCCCTCAATGACCTTCAAGAGAAATCTTGACGAATGGATGGGAGATCGTAGGTTTACCCCTGGGATCTCTTTGGTGTCCCTACTAGACAGAGGCATGGTAAACTAACCTTAAAAGGGCCATCTTCTATGACCTACTATACAGAGGCACAGTCAACTAATCTAAAAGGGTGGCGAAAGCCAAACACACTCTGGCTAGGCTTATAAATGCCCTAGGGCAGATAGCCTAGTATCAACTTATGAACCTATAAGATTCCCCTGATTAAAGTTATAAGGTCTTCAGCCATTCTTATCATTTGTTTCTTAGGCATAGAAGCTTGAGCATGTGGCCTGGGGGTTGGTTTCTTAAGAATATATCACCCCAGATGGGACTCAAACTCACAATCCCTGGCTTAGTAGGCCAATGCCTTCTCCATTAGGCCACTGGGGCCTGACTTTAAATACTTAGCCCTTGCAAGTCTCGAACCCAGGACACTGCACACCATAGCCACAGTGATTTACCACTAAGCTATTTGAGTTGACATTGGTAAGGATCAAGAAAAAGTTTCCCCAACGGGGTACTTAGCTTTAGTTGAAGACTTCGGTTCTGAAACTCGAAAACAAAAATTTCAGGAGTCAGCCAACCGGCACTTGCTAACTGCTTCTGCTTCGGGCGCCTGTGCAGAAAGACTGATGTAATGGCGTTGGTTGCATGTTTTATACCCGACGACCTGACGTCATGAAAGAAGGGACAGCAACAGACGCAGGACCCAAGACTTTGTTAATCAGGCCAACTGAGGGTTACTGCCAGGAGATAACCCAACTGTGATGACTGCAACAGTGAAACACGAAGAACATCTGCAACTGACAACTACATAACCAGTTTGGGCAACTGTTTCAGAACAGATAAACATTAGGAGTTGTACAGACACCAACTACATAATAAACTGTTAAGGGAGAAGCACGAAACTAGTGAAAAGAAATGTGAAGAGTTGCTCCATGGAATACCCATCATAACCACTCAAATAACTTTTTCAAGATACTGTATATGTACCAGCTCATACACATAACTGGAACATCAGTACACACTCTATGCACATCACTAACATCAGTTCAAGCTCTGGTATTACACTTCCACAGCTACAAAGTAGAAATCAGCCACTACCAGCAGCCCTCAATTATTCTTTATAGATTTTATTTTGTTAACCGGACTGGTTAAATCCCACTGAGATAAAGTCTCCTTTACAGGGGGAAATGCTCCGCAATACAAGACTAGGGACAGTTAATCAGACTACTCAATCTAGAAGCAACATGCCTGTAGAATGTAAAAGGAAACCACAGTAACCACAGGAAAGTTACACAGACTTCACCGTCACAGCAAAGAAACACAGGAATGAATCTTGGCACTTCAAACTTACAGGCAAGCTGCATAGACTGACATTCTTTTGATTAACTTTACTCTCCTTGGGAGAAGCACCTAACAGCTCTTCAGAAATAAATAAATGAAAGGAATACTGAGTTATTACAGAGAAGACGATACAGAGGCTAAATATAGAACATGTTTATTACAAGGCTGTCCAGTTTTGTGGTGCAGAGATTACAGACAAGCTTTTCTGAATACGAGAGCATCTCTCATAAACAAACTACCACCTTAAACGATATGTACAAGACACTGAATTTATGAATGACTTAAGTAACTTACTTTGCAGCTTTTGAAGATATGAAGACCTCTGTTGGAAACAGTGGCACACTTTGCTAGATATGAAGACAGCAGGGTGACTTGCTGGGATGTTTGAAGTGTGACTTGTACTGGGAGAGGCCACAGTTGCTGATCTGAAGTGGTCTGTTTTTTACTACTCAAGATTTTCTCAAAAATTGCAAGCAATAAGAATCTCCTTTTGTCTCTCTTCTAAAAGAAATTCTTGTAACCAAGGTAAAACCGTAATGCAATAATAAAAACGAGATAATTTTGAAAATGCACAAAAGGAGTACATACAGAAACTGCAGGATGTCTAATAGCAAGAAGCCCTAAATGACTGAAAAAGACTATGCCCACATTCTATTTAAACGCATGTGGTATTAAGGGGACCATAACAAACATAACAGCATAAAAGAAAACTAATATAGTCCCTCCATGTTCCTTCCTCCTTATATTTTTTCCTGATTTAAGGTTCAATGACTCTCTCGCTCCATATATTTTATATATATATATATATATATATATATATATATATATATATACACATACACACACACGCACACACACACACACAGTGAATATAAAAAGTGTACACACTCCTGTTAATGCCAGATCGAATTTCAAAACTTTTCCCACCTTTAATGTGACCTGTACAATTCAGTTGAAAAACAATGCTGTAATTAAATCAAAACGTGCTTCAACAAATTATTAGTTTAAGGGTGTGCAAAAGTATGCAACCATCTTTTAGTACATTTTTAATTTTTTATATTTTTCCCCTAAGATTTGTTTGCTTTTCAATTTAATTGTACAGGTTATAGGTCACATTAAAGGTGAGAAAAGTTTTTAAATTATTTATTGTGGTCTCATTTTTTTATATATCACAAAAACCTGGCATTTTTAACAGGGGTGTGTACACTTTTTATGTCCACTGTGTGTTTGTGTATATATATATATATATATATATATATATATATATATATATATATATATATATATATACATACACACACACACACACACACACACACACACACACAGATCATACTTGACTGTGGCTGTTGTCGATATAGGAACTGTTAATTTTGAAAAATAACACTGTAATAGCAGAAAAAAGTACAAGACTAAAGGCATTAATTTTACTAAAGAGATGTTAAATCACAATTCCTTCTGCTTATCTTTATTCACTATTCGATTAGACGTTAAAGCTACTTGAAAAATATTACTCCAGTGTGTCAGTTACATCAACACAACTGACAAATTCAGCTAATCACCAAAGAAGCACATCGATAGCAGCTTCCATTATATATGAAGCTGAATTGGTGATAAACTTAGAAATCAACCAATTAAAGAATTTTATGGCATTGTAAATGCAAGAATATAGCAATTCTCTCGTAATAGTACTGTTTCTGTGGGTAAAATACTGGGTCTTCACCCACTACTATTTGAGTGGTTACAACAGATGCAATAATTTTTCAAGTCTGAGTCAGGCGCCTGTGCACAGTTTTTCAATCCCTTGTCTTCCATAGGCTTTTGACAAGAAAAGTCATATTACAAACTTCAAAAGTGAGAAAGACAAGCATTTTTGCAGCCTCCCTCTAAATGCTCCAAAAATGAACTACCAACTTTCATAAATCATCATGACAGACATTATCGAGGATACCACAGTAATATCTTGTGTAAAGAGCACTACAGCAAGACACTTGTACTGTAAGACCACCTCTGGAAACATCTAGCCGTATATCCCACTGCTGAAGGAAGCTAGGCTGTGCCCCTAAAAGTGCTTACTCATTAGAAAGAGGGATGCCTTAGTGCATTTACTGATAACACAAATACTATCTCCCACTCTCACTGGCCTCTTATGCTCCAGTCTAAACTCCAGTATCAGGATGATTCCAGTTGCAATGGCAACTACTAAATCAAGGGGAGCCCACATTTGTGAAGCTTGCTGATGTTAATAATCCTCTAAATCTCCATATATCGTGCTCAAGACCTGCAATATAACTGCAAGTCTCAGAATGTATTACTGAACACATAAAAGCAGTGCATCACATCACTGACATTTTGTGAAATATCTAGACTTGTCAGTCAACCATAATATGGAGAATTATGCTCAAGAAGTGCACAGCAGAAGACATTATGCAAAAGGAGAAGTGAAGATTTTTAGCATTTCTTTTAGAACTGAATGAGGAGTAAGGATGATGGTTTGAGACAGAGACCACCAGATGAGGAAATAATGGATGTTAACAGAAACAAAACTAAAAGGCAGGCAACAAGAAAAACTGCATGGCTAAGACCAGTCTTTCCAATTTAAAACATGTATATACCCACCTATAAATTCAAAGAAAGCCAGATGAAAGAAGCACTGCTGGAAGATAAATTCAAGCAGAAGGTGAGAGTGCTACATAGAAGGTTAATGTCTTTGTCAAGTTCTGCACAAAAAGGCAATGAGGAAAGAGTGACAATACTGCACTGTATTTCTCAGACCCTGGAGTAGTGATCTCAAAAACAACCAGAATGAATATGTAGGGCTGAAGAAGTACAGACTCCAAAATCTGTTGGGAAGCTTAGTGAGAAAGAATGCTAATGGCTGGGAAAAAACTGTGTACTTGAAAAACTGAAAAGAAAGTTATGTGCTCACTATAACAATAGATCTGTGTTGTCTGTTTGTCCTTCCTCAAGTATGGGCTTTGGGTCTGACTTCAACCACTTCTAAGCTTTGGATCAGGTGCTCAGGCTCATCCCCTTATCCATAAGCTCTGTAAACAGGAAGCTGCCCCAGATAAAGTTTGCCTGCCAAAGACGGAAATTTAGGAAGAATAAAGATGATAACAACAAAAAAAACCTATCTGACTTAAAAACTGGGGAGGGGGGTTTAGACAGATCAAGCCACAGTGGCCTAACAGCCAAGGCATTGGCCTCCTAAGCCAGGAATTGTGGTTTCAATCCCATATGGACTGATATAATCTTGTTTTACAAGTTCACAGATGACTGCAAACTAAGAACAGTCACTGAATCCACTCAAGACGAGGACACCCTTCAAGGTCTAAAACAGACAAAAGCTTGGTGCCAAAGCCATGGCTTAAAACTCAATATCAAGAAATGCATGACTTCCAAGATGGCTGCACATTGAAAAATAGCTTTATTCTAGCTGTCCTAATGTGAAAACAGAAAGTTGGTAGAGAAGGCCAGTGGACTTGTCTGTCTGGGTAAATTTCAATAACTGGCTAGTAAGTTCACTGCCTGGATGCAAGAAATACAGAGCACCTGAAAGAAAGTCGGCTACAAAAGGTCAGGGAAAAAAACATTGAATGGGAAAAGTACTGCAGCTTTTCAGCAAAAAGCAGTGCAAGCTTCCAACATGACTTCCAGTAACCTAGAGGATAGTGAAAGACAAATGCATACAGAACTGGTTAAAATAAATGAACCCCTGATAGAGTATATCAACTCAAACAACAAAAGGCTGGAAACAATGGAAGAAGCTTTAAACAAATATTCAGAAGAGGTAACAAAACTGCAAAAATCATAAGACAAAATGAAGAAAAGGATGGCAGAATATGAGAATTCTCAAGAAGAGATATTTAAAAAAATAATAGAATTAGAGGATACAGTACGTAGGAAAAAAAAAGTACAGGTGTGTACACTTACCATAAATGTAGATGTTTGAGTGTATTCACTGTTGCAGTCATTACAGTTGGGTAATCTGCTGGCAGGTTGCCCTCAGTCGGCCTGAATAACAAAGTCTCGGGTCCTGTGTCGGTTGCTGTCTCCTCTTCCATGACGTCAGGTTGTCAGGGGTATAAAACATGCAGCCAACACCATTTTATTCAGTTTTTTCTTGCCCCAGATGTCAGGTGCCCCCCAAATGGGGAGCGCAAAAAAAAAAAATATATATATATATATATATATATATATATATATATATATATAAATAAACAGCAATATATGTAAATGCACTTTTAGTAACATAAACTTTACTTTCATCTAAAAGCAAATACACCACAAAGGCTTTAGAATATACTGAAGGAAAAAAGGGGGATGGCGGGTGGGTAACCCGGACTGCAACGGTGAATACACTCGAACATCTACATTTATGGTAAGTGTACACAACTGTACTATGTACTTCGTGTTTCACTGTTGCAGTCATTACATTTGGGTAGAACCCCAAAGCTATGGATGGCAGGATGGAACTAAATAGCATTAGGAGTGGGTATATGGCCCTGCAGAACTGCAGTGGCAAAGCCTGCCCTAGATTTGGAGAAGAGAGGCAAATGATAATTCTTTGTGAAGGTATGAACAGAGCTCCAAGTAGCAGCTTCTAGAATGTCTTTGGTTGGAAATCCTCTGAGAAAAGCTGCTGAGGTAGAGGCAGCCCTGGTGGAATGTGACCTGATTCCCTTGGACATAGGTTAACCATGGTGCAAGTAGCAGAACCAATGCAGTGGCTTATCCACTTAGAAATATTCTGCTTTGATATAGCCTTACCCTCTGACCCTGAAGCAAATGCCACCTGTAGTTGCTCAAACTTTCTTAGAGATTTGGTCCTGTTTTAAGTAGAATCTTAGTTGTCTGTGTATGTCCAATGAATGCAGAATCTGCTCCCCTTTGTTCTGCAGATTTGGGTAAAATGTTGGCAGGTGAATTGTTTGGTTAACAGCCACACTGGATACCACCTTAGGCATAAAGGAAGGATTGGTCCCGAGGGACACCCTGTCCGGGTAAAATGTAATAAAAGGCTCCACAGCCATGAGAGCCTGTAGTTCTGAAACCCTTCTTGATGAAGTGATTGTCAAGAGGAAAGCTGTTTTCCAAGATAAAAATTTTATATTCGCAGTAGCTGCTGGTTCAAAAGGAGGCAGGGTGAGTTTTTCCAGCACAAAATTGAGGTCCCATTCAGGAGGTGGTGATCTGGGAGGCCTTAAATTTTTGGCCCCTCTAAGATACTGTTTTAGCAGAGGATGAGAAAAGAGGGGAGGCTCCGTGTTGTAATGAGCTGAGATGGCAGAGGCATGGATTTTTATTGAAGAAAAAGATAGGCCCTTGTCAAGCATCTCAGTCAAGTATTGTAAAATCTGAGGGATATTTGGTTTTGCTGTGTCCGTTCCTTGTGCTTGGCTCAAAGCACATAATCTCTTCCATTTATCAGCATAAGATTTTCTAGTACTAGGCCTTCTGGCTTTCAAAATGACATCCATCACAGATTTACTGAGAGGTGTTGTTTGAATAATTAAATGATCAGCCATGCTGCAAGGTTCAGAGTTTGAGTGTGCAGAATTTGATTGTTCTGCTGAGACAGTAGATGAGGTATTTGAGGCAAGTACCAAGGAGGGAGTTGAGACATATTCCTTAGAATTGGGTACCAGTGCTGGAGAGGCCAGTCCGGAGCAATCAGGATCATTTTTGGCTTTTCCTGTCTGACCTTTAGTAAGACCTTGGAAAGAAGAGGCAAAGGGGGAAAGGCATAGACTGATAGGTTTTGCCATCTGAATTATAGGGCATCTACTTTCCATGCTTGTCTGTTGTCCGTCTTTATCAGTAGTCGTCCTGGATGAAGTAAGTCCTTGAAGGCTGTCAGAGCATTCTAAACAGCTAGCATCTCTTTCTGGTTGATATGCAGATGCATTTGTTTTGGGCTCCATATGCCCCGAATGCATCTCCCTGCAAGGTGGGCCCCCCAAGCATAGTTAGATGCGTCTGTAGTTAGGGTTTGGGCGGCAGGGGGTAGAGTGAATGACAATCCCTTGTTTTGGTGGCATGTCTCTGTCCACCAAAGAAACTCCTGTTGTAGGCAGGGAATGAGAGGAATCATTGTTTCCAGACTGTGAAAATGTTGACTCCATAAACTTTTTAGGTACCACTGAAGTTTCCTCATATGCAGTCTTGCATATGGAATTAGTAGAATGCAGGATGCCATGAACCCCAAAGCCTGCAGAATTTGTCTTGCAGATAACTGGGTTTTTGTTGCCATCTGTTTGAAGTATGTTGTCAGTTGCCTTTGTTTGTCTGGCATAAGGTAAGCCATCTGGGCAGTTGTATTCAAGCTTGCAACCATGAATGTAATTTGAGAGGGTACCAGCTGGGATTTCTTTTCATTTATTGTGTACCCTAGGCATGTTAGAAGCCTTTTTACAAATGCCAGATGTTGAAGAAGAATGTCCTTGTTCTCTGCTTGAATGAGACAGTCGTCTAGGTAAGGATAAATTTGTGTGCTTCTTTGTCTGCAAAATGCAATTACTGGTGCCAGGCACTTTGTAAAGACTCTGGGCGCAGTAGATAAGCCAAAGGGCAGTGCAGAGAATTGGTAATGCAAAACACCTGCCTTGAAGCGGAGGTATCTTCTGCACGATTCCCTTATTGGGATATGCAGGAATGCCTCTTTTAACTTTAGAGTCACTAACCAAGCGTTCCTGCCCAGCATAGGCAGTAGCTTTTGTAAAGTCAGCATTTTGAATTTTGGAATGTCCAGGAACGTGTTCAGAATCGATAAGTCCAGTATTGGACGCCAGGTATTTTCTTATCTGTGTACCAGGAAAAGTCTTGAATAAAAACCTTGTCCTTTTTCTTGTTCTGGTACTGGTTGAATAGCCCCCATATCCATGAGGGATGTAACTTATTTCTGAGCCTCTGCCCATTGATTTTGTGTTAGATCTGGTCAACCGTTTGGAATTGGCAAAGTATGGAAATGAAATCTGTACCCCTGGGATACTATGTTTAATACCCACTTGTCCTGGGTAATTAGCTGCCAATTTTGAGCATGAAGTGTTAATTCCCCCCCCTCAAGGGGGCTGCCAAAAGGTAAGTGCTTAGTGAAGGTAGAGGGAAATCACTGAGACTGCTTACTGTAGGGTTGTGCTTTGTTTCCTCCAGATTTGGAGGTGGAGGCACCCCATTGCTTTGACCTGTAAGAACCCTGTGAGTGGTATCTAAAGCCTTTTAAACACCTGGATTTGCCTTGAGAGGCTCTGTTGGACACAGGAAAGGACCAATTTTTAGTAGGCCAGAGCCTACTGAACCTGAGTGGCTGCACTTGTAAGAAATATTTTACAGTTTGCATAGATTTAGCTTTGTCTTCCATTTTCTTTAAAACCTCTTCTGCCTTATTACCAAACAGAGTATCATGTTGTAAAGGGGGGCATCCAACAATTTAGCTTTAACATGATCAGGCAAATTTTGCTCCTTGAGCCAGGCATGCCTTCTAATCACAGATCCAGTAATTGCGGCCCTGCAAGAGGCCTCCAAGGAATCAAAACCACACTGCAAAGTATGTTTTCCAACCTGTTCTGCTGCATGCAATAATTCCTGTGATTCTTTATTTTCCACACAATCAGAAATCAACATCATTTTCTGTTTCAATAAGCCGATAACATGCTGTTGATATTTAAGCATATGAAACTGGCAGTTTAATACCCTAATTGCCAAGGTTGCAGATGTATAAACCTTCTTTCTCCATCTATCCAGCACCCTGGAATCTCTATCAGAAGGGGTAGGATTTTTGGCTGTAGAGGCCTTTACACCTTTGGTACCCTGTGATAGTCTCAGGATCAGCAGCAGGATTTTTGAATAGAAATTTGTGGGAGTCAGGAACCCTGTAATATCTGTCTGGCTTACTAGGAGCCGGAGATAGGGAATCAGGAGCCATACTTGAGTCCAAAAACACATCAACAATGTCTGATACAGGAGGAATTGCCAAAGGCCTATGCTGAGGAAGAAGAAGGAAATCTCTAAGCCTCTTTTTTGATTCAGAGAAATCCTGACTCTCCCAATGAAAATGTTCCCTTAAAGTATGCAAAGTTTCTCCAAAAGAATAATCCTCAGGAGGAGATGCAGATGGGATGGACTCCTCTGCATCCGAATCCTCATAGGGTGGAACAGAAAATTCCTAATCAGAAGAAATGGAAACCTGATCTGAAGATTCATAATCAGTGTCTTGCCTAGGCCTCTTAGCGGCAGGGAGTTGGGAACCCCTGATCAAGGTAATTCTGTCCTCAGCCATTCTGATCATCTGTTTTTTAGGCATACGGGCCTGAGCATGTGGTTCATGCGTCATTTCTTTAGACTTAGAAGATGTTTTTCATCTTGTTTTTGAAGCTGGCATCGGTTTTATATAAAAATGTTGAGGCCTGAAAACACCCTCAGAAGCCGGTGCCTGCTCAGTGGCTCTGGACCCATCCAAGGGAGAGACATCCGCAGGTTCAATACTCTGAGAATCTTGCGGCATACTGGACTCTGCATGGGTCTCTGTAGAGGCTTGTGACTCAAAAGTAGCGGGTATCAGGGGCTGTGAAAGCACCTCACTGACTACTGGCGAACCGGCGACTGGCTTAGGAGAAGCTTCGTCGGTTTTGGACCTCAACCATCTGTCTCTGTCTTTTTCTTTGCATTTTTTGTGAACTCCGGTAGTCGGAATGCTAACCAACGACATTTCAGGGTAATTAAATCTAGATCCAAAATATTTTGAAACAAAGATATACCGACGCTGAATAGTGCATTGGTTAAATCTAGCACAAAACCGACAGCCACGGCACATTATGAACTGTGCCTAGGCAAGGAATACAGTACAAATGAAAATCCTTATGAGGTATTTGCTTCCCACAAGTAATGCAATTATTAACTTTTACTTACATTGGTAAGGAGCAAGAAAAAGTTTCCCCAATGGGGTACTTAGCTTTAGTTGAGGACTTTGGTTCTGAAACTCGAATGCAAAAATTTCAGGAGTCGGCCAACTGGCACTTGCGAACTGCTTCTGCTTTGGGCACCACACGGCAAGAAAGACTGAATAAAATGGCGTCGGCTGCATGTTTTATACCCCTGATGACCTGACGTCATGGAAGAGGAGACAACATCCGACGGAGGACCCAAGACTTTGTTATTCAGGCCGACTGAGGGCAACCTGCCAGCAGATTACCCAAATGTAAAGACTGCAACAGTGAAACTCAAAGAACTTCTGAGATTTTCAACTGTACTAGAGTAGCTGAAAGGAACAGACTGCACTAATTTTATGAAAGCACAAACAAGCCACCGGATTGGTATTCCACAGCAGGAGTCAATTAAAAGGGCAAATTGTGTGTATGCTCCAAACCTGGCTATAAGAAAGCAACCTAGACCCTTTATAGTAAAGTTGCAATCCTGCCAGCAGAAGGAGTTGATTCTGACAAAACTGTGGCAAAAGGACAACGTTTTAGAAGTGGGAGACAGCAGAGTGTTTGTGGAAATGATTACTCAACTGCACACCAGGCAGAAGAGGATTACATTTATTCCACTATTCAGGGAATGCTGAGAAGCAGGCATGAGATTTAAACTGCTGTACCCAGTTATCTTCAAATACTCTTCTCTGGAGGAACAAAATAATTTTTTGATGATGTACATCCTAAGGAGGAAATACAAAAGTTTGTTCAACAAAAAAATGAGCTGTGAAACAGAAGAGTCTGCTTTTTGTTCTTCTGGTAATAAAGACAACAGACATCCTGTGCCAGTGAAACGTGTTTCAATGGAAAATGCTGGAGAGAAGGAAGGGAGCATGACAGTTGACTAAAAGACTCCAGAGTACGTTGGATATGAAGCAGAGACTGGATTTAGGAGATGGAGATGAACAAGAATAAAACTAGTAACTTTGAAACTGACAAATGTGGGATTAGAAAGCAATACTTATATTTGTGAAATATGACAGAACATGTAAATATGGAAATATTGGACTTTTTTGGACTTGTGGGGGACTCAAACATATGCTTTACTTCATGTCATTAATGTTCTGAAAAAATACATGGAGAGAGGAACAGGAAGGAGAAAGATAAATGTAAGTAAACCAAATTTTCTTCTTAATAGTACTATTTTTATAGCGTATGATTTTCTTTGCATGCTATAAAGTAAAGTTTTCTCTGTTATTTTTAAGTGTATTGAAGATACTATTGTAAATAGGTACTCCTTTTTTTTTCTCCTTTCTTCTCTCTTTCTCCTTGCTCAGTTTTAGGAAATGTAGGCAGTGCAATGCTAAAGAAAGAAAGGTCTGGTTAAAAGAGCATGACAAAAGAAAAATTAATGTGCATTTTTTCATTCTTGCATGGCGGAATGACTAAATCAAGGCCCTTAGCCTGATCTAGTAACAAGTTTTAACACAAAGCAAATACATAAAAAAGAGCATTGAATGTTATAAGGCCTTTTTCTAGCAAATAAATGTATGCTTAGTAGCAATTCTGTATCTGGTCCTCATGTTTCCATGGAGACAACCTGATAGAGAGAAATTGGCTATGAGATAATGTTCTCTGAAAGTAAAAGAGCTATAAAGGTAACACACAGCCAGGCAGCACTTAGAAGCACAGGTGTCACCATGCATCTTAGCATGGATAATTTTTCTTTTAGGTTAAATCAACTCTGAGTGTGGCTGCCAGTTTGGGACATTTGTTTCTATTAGCAGGTTAAACTTCAATACTTGAAAATGTACACAGGTTTGTATGTTAGTATTTAGTTAACTGGTTTTAGGGAGGTATTAGGGTGTATCTGTTTTTTTGTTTTTTTTTGAGGGCTTTCATAGGTTCATAGGTTGGTACTAGGCTATCAGCCCTAGGGCCTATACAAGCCTAGCCATAACAATTCCCTGGCTATTTCTTCCCACATTATTTACTTTCCTGGACCCCTGTCTAGCAGGGCGACTGTCGTGATCCCTGGGGTGAATTTCCTTTCTCCCATCCAATTGTCAAGGATCCTCTTGAAGAGGTCCAAAGAGGCACTCTGCTTGACATGTATGGGCAATCTATTCCAGAGTCTGGGGAGTCTCTGGGTCAGGAACCTATCCCTCCAGCAAGTTTTGTTTATTGTGATGACAAGGTTTAGATCCCTGGAGCGTGTAGCTCTGAGGGATTGGGATTTCTTTAAGTGTAGCATGTCCAACAGCTCTGGGTTTGACATGGCCTTGTATGTTAAACAGAGATCGCCTCTGTGTAGACGATATGCGACAGAGTATAGCTGGAGTTTTTTAAGGCGGTCAGCGTAGGGCATCTGCTTTAGGCCTGTGATTCTTTTAGTGAGGTATTTCTGAGGCCTTTCCAGTTGTTGCAGATGTCTTGAGAGGTACATACCAAATGGGGCGTTGTATTCTATAATGGGTCTAATGAGGGATGAGTACAGTGGGACAATGACCTCCTTCTTTCTGGATGAAAAGCCCTTCGTGATGAGGTGTGCCACATAGAAGGATTTCCTGACTGTTGTGGCGATGTGGTTATCGAAGGTGAGACCACTGTCCACCTGTGTCCTTAAGTCTCTTATCACACTTTCTGTGTTTAGTGTACTGCCACCTATATGGTAATTCATGGATACATGTTTTTTCCCAAAGGAGATAACAATACATTTCTTGGCATTGAGCTTGAGCCCATGGCTCTGGCACCAAGCATCTGTTTCTGTAAGGCCCTTTTGTAGAGTATCCACATCATTTGGGGATTCAATAATGGCTCCCAGTTTGCAGTCATCATAAACTTTGTTAGCCAGAGTCCCTTAGTGTTGACCTGTACTTCAGAGAAGTAGATGCCAAACAAGAGCGGCCCCAGGACTGAACCCTGAGGTACTCCACTTGTCACTTGTCTGGAGCTGGATTTGGAGTCGGCTACTTTTACAGTGTGGGTTCTATCAGTAAGCCATTTAGCAACCCATTGGGTGACATAGGGATTAATGCCCAACTTAGTAAGTTTATCTATGATTCCAGAGTGAGGGATGGTGTCAAAGGCCTTGGCAAGGTCTAGATAGGCTGTGTGGACCACCTTACCCTTGTCCATGGCTCTGGAAACTGGGTGGGGTCCAGTGTTTGAAGGTTGCCAATGTCTTTGTTTATAAGTTCCATGATAATACGCTCCATGGCCTTGCAGATAAGGCTTGTCAGACTGATGGGACGGTAGTGGATTGGGATAACTGTAGCTCTGCGCCACTCAGTGGGCACAAAACCTGAGGTGAGGCTATGATTAAACATGACACTTAGGTGAGGTGCCAGTTCATATTGTAGTTCATGTAGTACACAGCCCGGGATGTCATCTGGTCCCATGGATGCTGTATTCTTGGCTTTAGAGAGTGCGTTTTGTAACTGTGTGGCCGTTATTACTGGAATTTGGCAATCTTCCGGTATTGAGATGGGCCATTTAGGGGGTGAAGTTGGCACTGAATCGATCTGCCAGGATATTGGCAATATCCTTTGAATCTGTATATTTAATGCCATTCTGTTTTAGCTCAGAGCAGATCTGAGCATTGCCATTTAGATTCTTGACATAGTTATAGAATGCTTTGTGATTGTCTTTGGAATCTTTGGCAATTTTATTTTCGTAACTAGCTTTGGAGGATTTTATGAGGCATCTCAGTTTCTTACTGAGGCTAGTAAGGGAGTTTTTTGCATCCTGGGATTTTCCTCTTTTCTGCAAAAGTTTCTTCCTTTTGTTGTAAAGTTTGTTTATGGCAGGGGACCACCAGATTGGCTTTCTTTTTTTGGATGAGAGCATTTTGGTTCTATTTGGGATGGCACAATTCATGCATGAGTGGATGTGCTCGTACAGTGCCTTAGTGTAGGATTCAGCAGTTGAACTTTCAGTTCCCGTCTGCATGGGTGTTATGAAGTTTGTCACTTCTGACTTGAGTAGCATGAAGTTGGCTTTGGAGAAGTTTTTTATGGTGGTTTCTTTACTGGGGGGTGGGGTGGGATGTGGATGTTAAGGGTGATTAGCTTATGGTCAGACCTGACTAACGAGGGGGTGACCATAGGTATGGAGCATTGATTTCCCATGTTGGTAATGACCAGGTCTAGGATATTGGAGCCCCTGGTGGGACTATGGATTAGTTGATCCAGGGCATTGGAATTTATGAATTCCAAGAACCGTTGCAAAGGTGTTGTGACATGAGTAGTTTTCCCAGTTAATGGCAGGGTAGTTAAAATCACCCAGTATTAGGGTGTTTGGTTCTATCTTAATATTTTCCAGTATGTTTAGAAAGGTGTAGTGAGAATCTTGGGGTATGGTGGGGGATCTGTAGCAAGCTACAATTTGGATTGCAGTCTTACTTAGTGTTAGTTGCACTTGGAGAATTTCAGACACTTTGTGTTGGCCAACTAGCCTGGTGCTGTGAATATCCTTGGTGAATATTGACACTCCTCCACCTTTAGTGTTTCTGCCCTGGTTTGGTGGCCGAAAAGTGTGGTAAGAGTTGTAGCCTGGTATTGCAGGGGTGCTCTCTGGAGCCTTGAACCAGGTCTCAGTTACTGCACAGATATAGATGTTCTCCATTTTTAGGAGTGCCTCGAGAGAGTGCATTTTGAGGTTTAGACTTCTAGCATTGAGTAGCATTACCTTCAGATTTTGCATGCTTGTACCTGTTACGGTGGTGGTTTTGTCCTTTGAAGTTTGCCTAAAAAAGGCACTATAGGGGTGGCAAGAGCCTTAGCCAGTAACCTGAATCCCAGGGGCGACAGGTGGAGACCATCTCTGGCAAAGCATTGTGGTCTGTCAATCATGTCATCCCAGGCAGACAGATACTGGATCCCCTTTGAATGACACCATAAGCTTAGCCAATTGTTGAAGTCAATCATTTTATCCTTATATTGTGGTATCATTCTGGGCGAAGGCAGGATGCTACTCAGGGCTAGGGACATACCTGCCTGGGCCACATGATCCGAGAGCTCTTCCATGTCTCTTCATGTAGTCCAGGGAGGTATGTCTCAAGTCATTCACTCCAACATGGACAATGACAGAGTCATATTTGTACTTGTTGTGGAGTGACTTGAGTGCATGCGTTATGTGGCGGATCCTGGCACCCGACAGGCAGCTGACTGTAATTTTTTCCTTATTCAACCTGGTGAGAGGGACATCAGTGTGCCGGACTAGAGAGTCACCTATGACTAAAGTGTTAGGTACATTGTCTTGCCTTATGGGCTGTTGCTGGGTGGCACACTGGTGTTGTGAACTATGTGACACATTGGTTGTGATTGGTGTTTGTTTGCATTTCAGCTTCAGAGGTCTTTGTTGCTTGGGCAGGTTACAGTTAAGGGCCTCTGCATATGTGGATTTAGTGTTGCTATATGTGGGTGTTGGTGGTGCGGGTTTAGAAGGGCTATGTGTTGCTTGAGATGTAGTGTGGGTGTTAACCTTCTCCTCTTGACTGTTTAGCACAATCTTGGGTGGAGAGAGCTTTGCTTCCATTTTGGCTATGTAAGTGCATCTCTGACAGGTTGTAGTGTTGGGTGGTAGGAGGAGAGGATTGTCTGTGTACATGAGGCAATTGCTGCATTGCCCCAGTATGCCCAGATTCACCAGGTGGACAGGAGAAATCACCGGAAGCTGACCCTTGGACATGCTTGGTTTGGGGCTTTTTTTTTTCTTTGTAAAGTATAGGAGCCGTTTCCTTAGCAAGGTACTTTGCAATTATAGGTTGTTTAGTGCCTACTATTAATTACTCCTTGTTAACATGGAGAGTTCAGTGTTTGTATGAGTTTAAGGCTTCCTAGTGCTTTCCAGCAGGTATTAGAGAAAGTGCTAGTCACATGGATGCTTAAAGGTAAGATTGAAAAGAATGCACTCTGCAGTGTGCACTAGAGAAGTTAGATGTGAAAGTAGGTAACTTGAGTTTTACCTTTTTAAAAAGGTAAGGTTTAGTGGAGAGTTACTATTTTTAAAACAGCAAGATGGATTGAAAGGGGTGGTCACTTTTGTATTTTGGTACTATGAAATACTGTAGGATGTCCAATAAATTTAAATACAAAGTTTTGTAAGATGTGTCATAGGCTCAAATGGATATAACAAGAAACAACTGCGTAAAAGTTCAACCTGCCAAACAGTGTATGCATGTAACATAAAAGCAGTAAATAGACATTTAATAAAAAGGTGGGAATAACAACTTTTTAAAATGAAGTTTTCTGTAATGTCTTTAAATGTAAATGTCAATGGTCGCACAGATAAATACAAAAAGAAACAGTAGTGAACTATATTAAAAATCTAGAGTGCAAATAAGAAATGAACATGTGACTTTGATAAATAAAGGTTTTCAGGATGGTTAATTCAGCCGAATACCTGGGACAAAGGAAAAGAGGAGTACTTCTATTCATTTCAAGAGGAGCTCCAATAGTGATAGAAATAGATTTGTAGTACTGAGTGGCTACTGGAAAGGGAGGAGGATTACACTGGCATATATTTATATTCCACCTAAAACTGCTATAAAAGAGCTTAAGAAAATTCTGGGAGAAATAATCAGCTTTCGCCAAGGAATGTTACTTAAATGTAGGAATGGAATTTGATGTGCAGCAGTGAAGATGAGTCTGGGAGCCCAGAAGGGAAAATATAACAAAGGAGGGTAGGCTTTTGAAGAAATGTATGAAAATATTTGGCATGTAAGACAAGAATTCAGTACTAAGAGTTAGGACTGAATTTACATATTATTCCCCAAGATACAAAAGTTGGGCTAGGCCAGACAGAATTTACATTTCACAGGAATATGTGCATTCAATTGAAGGTCTTGATATGCACCCAATAACAATTTCAGATCATGCGCCAATAATAACTAAAATAAAACCACAAGGTAATAAAATAAAAATGAGACACTGGTGCTTTCCCACCCATCTTGAAGAGAGAGAAATTTAAGGAATGGGTAGTGGAAATTATTCAGTCGCTATTAGTGAAGATAGAAATTTCTTCTGAAAATATAGCTAGGGAGAGGATAAAATTAAAGTGGAGTTTAATAATAAGGTGAAAATAAAAGAAAGGGAGATATGGTTAGGAAGCAACAATTATTATTTAGAGGGACTGACAAATATTAAAATATTGCAGAATAGGGAGAATGTCAGCGAACAAGAGAAAGAGCAACTGCAGAATGCGAAACAGAAAATAAGGGATTACCTTGATAATATCCATGACTTTAGAAAGACTGCTGCTAAGCAACTGTTTTTTTTTTTTATAACTCCTCTACAGCACAAAAACTTTTAGCACAACAATTCAGACAACAGAAAGCAGAAAGGGCTATAACAAGGAAGATAACAAGATATCTTGTAGAGGTATTAGAAGTATTATGGAAATTCTATGAAAGTCTATATAAAGCAATAAAATATGGAAAACAAGAAAAAGGTACAAATGGAAATGTTTATGGAACATTAAATATTACAAGGTTGGAAGTACATGAGGCTCCATTACTAACAGGACAGGAAGAGATGAGACAAAAATGGTGATGTATAACTAATCTACAGGAAATAACAGATAGCATTCATGTGGAAGTTTGGAAGCTAGGAGGGAAAAAACTGATAAAGATCTGGAAGGTTTTGTTTAACAATATTTTAAATCAGGAGAAGTACAAATAACATAGAAGAAAGCGGTGGTAACTGTAATAATTAGAGAGGGTAATAATCCCTCAGATCCAACTTCAGTGCAGGCCCATTTCAATACTAAACTATGATTATAAAGTGTTTATGTCTATAATGGCTAAAAGAATGGCAAAAGTGATGCCAAAGTTGATTGATATGGATCAGTGTGGTTTCGTGGAGGAGAGGTAAACATTTGACAACATTAACAGAACAATGTTGGTCCACAGGGAACCAGAATGTAAAAAAATACCACTATTGTTGGTGGGGCTTGCTGCAGAGAAAGCACATGACAAAGTAAGCAGGGACTTGGAAGCATGTGCATTTCTTGATAAAAATGATAAGGTTGATTAAAAGGATAAATGAGGGATCAGACGCAAAAATTAAAAAGGGGGTGGGTTCCTCTCTGATAATTTCTGCTTGAGCAGAGGAACCAGGCAAGGGTGTCTTCTTTCCACTTTGTTTACGCATTATAGATAGAACCACTGGCAAAGAAAATAAGGGTCTCAAATTCAATATAATTGGTATTGTAGTCAAAAAAGATCGCTTTATTTGCGGATGATATTTTATGCCTGATAAAACCAGAAAAGGACATTACAGTGTTGTGGAACATTTTGAGACAGTTTCAAATTGTTTAAGGATACAAAATTAATGAAGTTAAAACAAAGGCAATAGTGGAAAATTAAGTATCCACACACGGACTGGTTCAGCAATATCAATACTTATGAAGACATGATAAAATGAAGTATTTAGGAGTACGGATTAAAAATTATTTTGGTGTGGCTGCTAAGGATATGTGGCAAAAGACTAAACAAAAGATAATAGATAAATTGAGAAACTGGAAGCTCTGTTATATGGATATGGATAGTAAGATGCAATCAGTTAAAATGTTTTTAGTCTCATTAGTCTTAAACACAAGTCAGGCATATTTTTATCAACCAGAGCAGATGTTATTAGTAAAGAGCTGAAGGATTTTATCTGGGAGGGAAGATGGCAAGAGTCAAGTGGGATAAGCTGATTCTTCTACTAGAACAAATGTGGACTGGGATTACCAGATTTGAAGGGGTATTTCAGAAGTACACAGTTAAGGCTCCTACAAATAGCACAAGCAGAAACCTGTAATTCAAAATGGAAAAGGATGATGGTGAAACAGGGGGAATCTCAAGAAACAAGGATAGACTGAGATTTTGGATGCATACCTTTAAGGAGAATAACAATAATCATACAGAATACTATACTCACAAAGTAGCAGAAAGTATTCTAATAACTAAGCCAACACAGGAATGGAAAAAGAGGATTCTGCCAATAGGGATGACTGCAATCAGGGATACAGACATCAGGCAGGAGGGGACTGGAATTTACTGGTGAAAACTGGGAAAGGAACAGAGGTATAGAGAACAGATAACTAGAGGGGGAAAGGTAATAGAATGGGAAGATGCCAAGAAATTATATGGACTGCAGGCTAGAGATTACCTTCCCCATCAAAAATTGATATCAGCATATAGGGAAAGAGAAAGAAATGGGGGGGGGTCCTAAACGAAGGACCAGCATTGGTAGAGTTTATAGTAGAATCTACAACAGAAGCTGCTATTAAAAAAGGAGTAATTAGCAAAGCATATAAAATATCGCAGATCACTATAAGAATCAATCAGAGGAGGTTAGAAAGGATTGGGAAGACAGACTGGATAAGCAATTCATAAATAATGGAGGGATATATATGTATGTCTCCCAAATATGCAACAAAATCTAGATGACTTAGGAATTTTGCTTGGAAATTTTTACATAGATATTTTTATACCCCAAGTAGACTCCAAAGAGTTTTTACTCAGGTAGACAGCAAATGTTGGAGGTGTGATAGGGAAGAAAGAGGTAATTGATATTTTCTGGGAGTGTAATGAGTTGGCAGACTTTAAAGATTCCCCGCAGACTACTCTGTCAGAGATGCTAGGTGAGCAAACTGGTGTAACTAGGGAATTATTTTTCTGAGCTATGATACAGAACTGGAAGTGCCTAGACATAGTATAGCCTTTCCGAGTCTAATTATGGTGGCTGCCAAAAAAGCAATAACTAGAAAATGGAAATCAAAGTCTCAACCAACTATACTAGAGGTAGTGAATATATATAACAGACATAAAACAACTGGAATTGGGATCTTTAGAAAAAGGTAGGAGCAAATTACATACGGAAAAATGGGATTTGTGGGAACAATACATACAGGGGAGGAAAGGGGGTTAAAAGAAGTCAGGATATGAAAGAGCCATATAAAGTTTGACTGACAATGACTGGGCAGATAAGTAATGTATAGTGTTTGCAACTAAAATTCTGTCACTAATGCTTGCAACTAGGATTTGTGTCAGTATGGTTTGTTTTCATTTATATAAATGTATGATTGCCTGTGTCATAAATGATAATTTAATAAAGATGCTTCTTGTTTAAAAAAAATACCAAGAAATGCATTACAGTACCTTAGGAAGTCTAAACCAAAACAAGCATCAAACTAAAAAGAAAAAAAAAAGGCAAATGGAGTCCAACCAAACTGAACTCGACATACATTTTATTTTAAATAATAAAAATAAATTAACAGACTTATTTTCATCTTGAACATAACAAGACTTCATCGGAGCAAAGAACTGCCCTAACTCCACCCTATATACTTTCAACCAGCCAGTCTGATTCCATAAATTTGCATAAGGGATGTCATAAAAAAATACAACTCGTCACATTAAAGTCACTTACCAACAAATAAAATGCATGCATAAATAAATAAATACCCACCTAGGCACAGGATAAAATTCACTTTTACTTAGACAATAAAATGATTAAAATACACAATGTTTATTACGCAATATTAGCATTCTTCTTGAAAACATTAATTAAGGACAAGAAATCATTAATTCCTGGGCTAACCGATATATTTAGCCTTAGCTGCCACACAAGTTCCTTGAGCTCAAGGAGTGCATCAAAGTCTCCATTAAGTCTAAAACCACCAATGATTAAAAAAAAACTTTCTAAAATGTGGATACCCACTAGTATGCCTAAAAAGGGCGTTTGTAGACTTGTTTTTCCTGATATCATATATATATGCTGTCATATCCCTTCTGTCAATTTTCTGTCTTCCCCACATAAAATGCATTTCAAGAACTGCAACTAGCAAGGTAGACAACATGGGTGGTGATGCAATTACACCTCCCTGGATAGGAGATAGTTTTCTCAAATCCTTCTACTACTATATAGGGTCCCCTCATGTATAAATCTGAAAAATTTACAGAACCCACACACACAGTCCAAACACTGATCTCCTATTAACAATGTCTTTCTCTAGTAGAGTTTTAATATTTCTACCCTTGCTAAATACAATTACTGGCCTTACAGAAACCCAAAAGCCTCTTATCCTCATCAGAAAATATGAGATGCCAATTACCTTTTACTGAATTAATATATCTAAAAATATCCTTGCTGTATGGTAATGTAAACACAGGGGTGGACAGGTTAAAATGTCAATAAAATTCCCACTTACTTTCTGTTCAGTGTGGGAATTAATCTTTAAAAAATGTGCAAACTGGTCATTATGAATGCCCACAACTTCTATCATAACATTCCTAAAAAGTTCAAATAGGATATCTTCTCTCAATGAACATACAAATAAAGAAGTTATGTTCTTACGATAATGTTCCATCTGTGTTGTTGATCTTCACTCACTCATTATTGATTGGTGTCGGTTCCGTCCCCGGAACTGGGCCAGCCATTATACCAAGCTCGCACAAGCCAAAAATCTCTTGAGCCAAGTACTTACCCAAAGTGCCTCTCTCTATATTACCTCAGATCGTGTTTGCCCATAAGGAAAGTTTAGACCACAGAGAGAAAAACGAAGGCTTTTTCTGAGCAAATGCCTTATCCTTGGGGATAGGACCATAGCTGAACCTCGAAGAGTCTTTTGGAGGAGATTGTAATGAATGAATGAAAATTAACAACACAGATGGAACATTATGGTAAGAATATAACTTCCTTATCTGATGTTGTTAATCTTCATTCATTCATTCCTTACTGATGGGACAGAGTCCCCTGCTACCTTGTTTCCTGGTAGGCCCTATGGAAGAATATTCCTGAGTACCATTGATCCAAAGGTTGCTCTCCCCCTGGAGACCATATCCAATTTATAGTGAGTGACAAATGTATGAGGAGAGGCCCCTGTTGCTGCCACACATACGTCATCCATAGACGCTCTCGCATGAAAAGCAACAGATGTTGCAACTGATCTTGTGGAATGCATTTTGATTTTAGAAGGCAAAGAAGCCTTGTTTCATTGATAAATAAAGGAAATGCAGTGCCTCAACCATTTAGACAATGTAACCTTGAAAACAGTTTTAAACAGTTTTGGTCCTGAGTATGATATGAACAACTGGTCAGACTTTTGCATGGGTTAGAGCCGTTAAGATAAAAACAAAGTTTTCTGTGCACATCAAGCAAATGCAACGTATGCTCGCCTTTGTTTGGGAAAAAGACTGGAAGGTCACCTGTCTGATTAACTGATACACTAGAGATAACTTTAGGCAAAAAGGATGGGTTAGTCTGTAGTGATACTCTGTCCTTAAGACCATTTAGGGATGCTTAATATATAATGCCTGTAACAAGAAATTTGTCTCACTGAGGTAATGGCCACTAAGAATAAGGTTTTCCAGGACAAAAGGTTTAGGTCACAAGTGGCAACAGATTTCAAGGGAGGCGGAGTCAAGACTTGTAAAATCAATGTCAAATTCCATGGTTCAATCGGTTGTCTGAAAGGGGGGGGGGGGTCTAATGTGAGAAAGTACAGTTGTGTACACTTGCCATAAATGTAGATGCTCGAGTGTATTCATCATTGCAGTCCCGGTTTCCCACCCACCATCCCCCTTGCCTGCCTCTCTCTCTCTCTTCCTCACTCCTTACAGTGCTATTTGGCATTTACTTTCTACTGGTGGTGTTATTCCACCATAATCTAGCTCCCTATTTGGGGGCTGCTGACATATGGGGCAAGAAAAACTGATGTAATGGCGTCAGCTGCTCGTTTTTATACCACTGACGACCTGACATCAGTTCCGGAGCGACAACCACCAACGCAGAAAAACTAAGCCTTTGGTATTCAGGCCGACTGAGGGCTACCCGTGGCAGGATAACCCAAGTGTGATGACTGCAACAGTGTAACACGAAGAAAGTACAGTTTTGTACCTACCATAAATGTAGATGTCCGAACTGGATAGCATCTGCAGTCATAACAAGTGGGTTGTCCTGTCGTCAGGCAGCCCTGCAGTCGGCCGGATTCCAAAGTCCGGGTCCGGCCGCTGATGTCGCACTCCACCCGACGTCATCTCTGCTGGTCTTCGGGTATAAAAGCATCAGCCGACGCCATTTTCCTCAGTGTTTCTTGCCCCAGATGCCAGTAGCCCTCTTGCAGGGTAAAATTTGGATAGATGCCAATGTTTCCAAATAGATAGAGGTAAACACAACGATAAGCATATATGTACATATATACAAACAAATACATCATAAAGACTCCCCAACAGCTAGCTATTAGGAGGGTAAACACCCTAGGAGTACCACAGAGGGAAGGAGGGAGGGTAATCCTGACTGCAGATGCTATCCAGTTCGGACATCTACATTTATGGTAGGTACAAAACTGTACTATGTCCTTCATGGATGCATCTGCAGTCATAACAAGTGGGTAGAATACCATAGCCAACTAGGGAGGAGGATAAAGGTAGATTATGGTGTGTTTAAGATCCCTTGCAGTACAGCAGTGGCAAACCCTGCTCGGGATCTGGAATAAAGAGGCAAATTATAATGCTTGGCAAATGTATGCACGGAGGTCCAAGTAGCCGCCTCAATAATGTCTTTGGTTGCCACTCCTCGTAAGAAGGCTGTGGTAGTGGCTGTTGCCCTTGTAGAATGAGGTCTTATGTTCTGTGGAATTGGTTTTCCATGGAAGGAGTAACAGTATCGTATGCAATTTCCTATCCATTTGGAGATTGTCTGTTTGGAAATAGCTTTTCCTTCCCTTCCTGTTGCATAGGCTACAAAAGTTGGTCAGTCTTTCTGCTATTTTTGTTCTGTCCAAGTAGTAGCGTAGCTGTCTATGTACATCCAAGGTATGCAGTATTCTTTCCCTCTGTTTTGTGGGTTGGGAAAGAAGGAAGGTAGGTGGATTGCCTGGTTTAAAGATACTCTGGATACCACCTTAGGCATAAATGTAGGATTAGTCCTCAAGGACACTCTATCTTGGTGGAAGATTAGGAAGGGTTGCACTGCCATTAAGGCCTGTAGTTCTGAAACCCTCCTTGCTGAAGTAATTGCCAGTAGGAAAGCAGTTTTCCATGACAGGTGTTGTAGGTCTGCTGTTGCTGCTGGTTCAAAGGGTGCTAGTGTCAACTTTTCTAGCACAAAGTTTAAGTCCCAAGCTGGTAATGGTGGTTTCCTGGGAGGTTTTACATTCTTGATTCCTCTGAGGAACTGCCTGAGCAAAGGGTGCGAAAAAACAGGAGGATCAAAGCTGTATTCTGCTGAAATAGCTGATGCATGTATCTTGATGGAGGAGTAGGACAGGCCTGAATGAAGAAGTTCGGCCAGATACTCCAGAATGTTAGGCATATCTATGTTTGACACATCTTTTCCTCTTCGGTACTCAAATGACAAACCTTTTCCATTTTCCAGCATAGTTCTTTCTTGTTGAAGGTCTGCGTGCTTCAAGAATAATGTCTTTAACTCTTTGGGAAAGTTCTGGATTAGCTGCTGCTATGTGATGTTCCATGCAGTCAGTTGCAGCGTTTTTAGGTTTGGATGTATGATGCTGTAGTTGTTCTGAGTTAACATCAAAGGCATCAGGGTATTGGCCACATGTTGTTCCGAGACATGCACTTCAGTAGTGGGTACCAGTGTTGTCTTGGCCAGTTTGGGGCTATCAGGATTATCCTTGGACGTTCTTCCTTGATTTTTAGTAGTACCTTGTGTATCAGAGGAAGAGGAGGGAATGCATATGCTGTTAGGCCTTTCCAGTTGAAGGAGAGTGAGTCCACTTTCCATGCTAGTGGGTGGAATGTCCTCGTGCAGAATTTTTTGAGCTGGTGATTGAGAGGTGATGCGAATAGGTCTATCTGTGGCATTCCCCATTTCTTTGAGATGGTCTTGAAGATGTCCGGGTGCAGCTTCCATTCGTGGGCATCCGAAGTGGTTCTGCTTAGTATGTCTGCTAGAGTATTGTCTTTCCCGGTACAAATATTGCCTGTAACTGAATGTTGTAGCTGAGTGCCAGGGTCCACAGCTCCAAGGTCATTCTGCATAGGGGTATGAATGAGTGCCTCCCTGTTTGTTGATGTACCACATGACTGTGGTGTTGTCTGTCCTTATCATCAACTGGCCCTCTTTGAGGAAAGGTTTGAACTTTTGGATTGCCAGTTTTACTGCCAGCATTTCTTTTAGATTGATGTGCAGGTGAATTTGATCCTGTGTCCACAATCCTTGCACGCATTTGTCCAGCATGTGGGCCCCATCCTAGGTCTGAAGCGTCTGTTGTGATGGTCTGGCTTGGTTGACATCTGCGGAAGGGCAGGCCTGGGTTTGACTGGCATGCCTGAGCCCACCATAGGAACTCCTGTTTTAAGCATGGAATTAGTGGGATTTCTGTTTCTAGACTGTGTCTGTGTTGGGACCATAAATTCTTTAGGTACCACTGTAGTTTCCTCATATGTAGTCTGGCAAATGGGACCAAGATTATGCATGATGCCATGAAGCCCAAGGCCTGTAGAAATTTTCTTGCTGTTAACTTGTTCAGTTTTGTTAGTGCCAAGAAGTAAAGAGGAAGTTCTTTTTTTTTCTGTAGTCAGGAATGCCATTTGTTGTACTGTGTCCAATTCAGCCCAAGAATGTCCTTATTTGGGATGGTATCAGCCTTGACTTTTGTAAATTGACTGTGTATCCCAGTCCTTGTAGCAAGTAAATGACCCTTTGTAAATCTGTTGTCAGCTTGCTTTTGTTGTCCCCTTGTAGCAGGCAGTCGTCCAGGTATGGGTAAATTTGAATTCCTGTAGTCTGCAATGGCGATTACTGATGCCAGGCATTTTGTGAATACTCTGGGCGCAGTAGATAAGCCAAAGGGCAATGCTGAGAATTGATAGTGCTCTGATCCTGCAAGAAATCTGAGGTATCTTCTGCAGATTGGTCGAATTGGGACGTGCAGGTATGCCTCCTTGAGATCTAGAGTTACCAGCCAAGACTCCTTGCCCAGCATGAAGAAGTTGCTGTAGGGTCAGCATTTTGAATTTTGGGACAATGATGTATGTATTTAAGGTGGACAGGTCGAGAATTGGTCTCCAACTTTTTCCTTTCTTGGAACTAGGAATAGTCTGGAGTAGAACCCTTTCCTTGTTCTGCTGTTGGCACTCTTTCCACAGCTCTCATGTTTGCTAACTCCATTATCTGGCGTAGAGCCTCTGTTTTTGATTTGGAGGTAGATTTGGCATTCCTCTTTTGACTGGTAAAGTGTGGAAGTGAAACCGGTAACCTTGATCTATGGTTTGTAAAATCCACTTGTCTTTTGTTATGTAGTGCCAGTTCTTTGAAAATAAGGTTAACTTTCCGCCTAGAGGAGCTGCTATTTGTTCCCTGGTAGGCGGATTTAGGATTAAGTCACTGTGGTTGTGCTGATGTAGTGGCAGTGGCTGTGTCTGTGCCTCTGTTGTTACCTTGCCACTGTCGTCCTCTGTAGGCACCTCCTCTGGATTGGTTTCTGCCTCTGGAACGTCTATTCCTGCCCCTTTGAAATTTTATGGAGTCAGGAAAGGACCAATTTTGGCAGGCCAGTTCCTGCTAAACCTTGGGGTTGGACCTGCAGGAAATCTTTAACAGTTTGAACAGATTTTGCCTTTTCTTCCATTTTCTTCATAACCTGCTGGGCAGGTGTACCAAACAAACTTGTCTTGTCCATAGGAGCATCTAGCAACTTAGCTTTAACATGATCCGGTAAAGCTTGTTCCTTTAGCCATGCATGTCTTCTTATCACTGTGCCTGTCATGGCTGATCTAAATGAAGCCTCCAGTGCATCATAGCCACATTTTAAGGAATGGTTGCTAACCTGTTGTATGTTATTTACCATCTCTAATACATATTTGTTATCAAGAGATTCATCAGTAGTTAGCTTTTTAGTTAACTGATCAAGCATAAACTCTTGGTATTGTATCATGTGAAACTGACAGTTTAAAGCTCTAGCTGAGAGAGTAGCTGAAGTGTAGACCTTTTTACCCCATCTGTCTAGTGACCTTGCTTCCCTTTCAGAAGGAATAGGGTTTTTAGCTGTGGTTGTGGCTACTGCCTTGGGACCCTGGGATATAGTTTCTGGGTCTGCAAGAGGGGCCTTGTAAAGGTGGTGATGAGTATCTGGCACCCTGTAAAATCTGTCTGGTTTGGCAGGGGCTGGGGGTAAAGAATCTGGAGCGGAGCAAACATCATTGAAAGCATCATCCACCACAGAGAGAACATGAGGTATAGCTAAGGGCCTGTGCTGTGGGAGGTGCAGAAAAGTCCTAAGTCTTTTTCTGGAGTCTGAAAAATGCTGTTGCTGCCATTGGAACTGAGTTGTTTCCTGATATCATATATATATGCTGTCATATCCCTTCTGTCAATTTTCTGTCTTCCCCACATAAAATGCATTTCAAGAACTGCAACTAGCAAGGTAGACAACATGGGTGGTGATGCAATTACACCTCCCTGGATAGGAGATAGTTTTCTCAAATCCTTCTACTACTATATAGGGTCCCTCATGTATAAATCTGAAAAATTTACAGAACCCACACACACAGTCCAAACACTGATCTCCTATTAACAATGTCTTTCTCTAGTAGAGTTTTAATATTTCTACCCTTGCTAAATACAATTACTGGGCTTACAGAAACCCAAAAGCCTCTTATCCTCATCAGAAAATATGAGATGCCAATTACCTTTTACTGAATTAATATATCTAAAATATCCTTGCTGTATGGTAAATGTAAACACAGGGGTGGACAGGTTAAAATGTCAATAAAATTCCCACTTACTTTCTGTTCAGTGTGGGAATTAATCTTTAAAAAATGTGCAAACTGGTCATTATGAATGCCCACAACTTCTATCATAACATTCCTAAAAAGTTCAAATAGGATATCTTCTCTCAATGAACATACAAATAAAGAAGTTATGTTCTTACGATAATGTTCCATCTGTGTTGTTGATCTTCACTCACTCATTATTGATTGGTGTCGGTTCCGTCCTCGGAACTGGGCCAGCCATTATACCAAGCTCACACAAGCCAAAAATCTCTTGAGCCAAGTCCTTACCCAAAGTGCCTCTCTCTATATTACCTCAGATCGTGTTTGCCCATAAGGAAAGTTTAGACCACAGAGAGAAAAACGAAGGCTTTTTCTGAGCAAATGCCTTATCCTTGGGGATAGGACCATAGCTGAACCTCGAAGAGTCTTTTGGAGGAGATTGTAATGAATGAATGAAAATTAACAACACAGATGGAACATTATGGTAAGAATATAACTTCCTTATCTGATGTTGTTAATCTTCATTCATTCATTCCTTACTGATGGGACAGAGTCCCCTGCTACCTTGTTTCCTGGTAGGCCCTATGGAAGAATATTCCTGAGTACCATTGATCCAAAGGTTGCTCTCCCCCTGGAGACCATATCCAATTTATAGTGAGTGATAAATGTATGAGGAGAGGCCCCTGTTGCTGCCACACATATGTCATCCATAGACGCTCTCGCATGAAAAGCAACAGATGTTGCAACTGATCTTGTGGAATGCATTTTGATTTTAGAAGGCAAAGAAGCCTTGTTTCATTGATAAATAAAGGAAATGCAGTGCCTCAACCATTTAGACAATGTAACCTTGAAAAACGTTTTAAACAGTTTTGGTCCTGAGTATGATATGAACAACTGGTCAGACTTTTGCATGGGTTAGATCCGTTAAGATAAAAACAAAGTTTTCTGTGCACATCAAGCAAATGCAACGTATGCTCGCCTTTGTTTGGGAAAAAGACTGGAAGGTCACCTGTCTGATTAACTGATACACTAGAGATAACTTTAGGCAAAAAGGATGGGTTAGTCTGTAGTGATACTCTGTCCTTAAGACCATTTAGGGATGCTTAATAGATAATGCCTGTAACTCAGAAATTTGTCTCGCTGAGGTAATGGCCACTAAGAATAAGGTTTTCCAGGACAAAAGGTTTAGGTCACAAGTGGCAGCAGATTTAAAGGGAGGCGGAGTCAAGACTTGTAAAATCAATGTCAAATTCCATGGTTCAATCGGTTGTCTGAAAGGGGGGGGGGGGTCTAATGTGAGAAAGTACAGTTGTATACACTTACCATAAATGTAGATGCTCGAGTGTATTCATCATTGCAGTCCCGGTTTCCCACCCACCATCCCCCTTGCCTCTCTCTCTCTCTTCCTCACTCCTTACAGTGCTATTTGGCATTTACTTTCTACTGGTGGTGTTATTCCACCATAATCTAGCTCCCTATTTGGGGGCTGCTGACATATGGGGCAAGAAAAACTGATGTAATGGCGTCAGCTGCTCGTTTTTATACCACTGACGACCTGACATCAGTTCCGGAGCGACAACCACCAACGCAGAAATACTAAGCCTTTGGTATTCAGGCCGACTGAGGGCTACCCGTGGCAGGATAACCCAAGTGTGATGACTGCAACAGTGTAACACGAAGAACATCTCCCTTCAAAAAGGTTTTACAGGGACGGTGGGAGATTAAGGATGAGTCTTCAAAACCATTGTGGAAGTTAGAAAGTGCTGCAAGGTGTACTCTAATTGAAGATGCTGCAGTTCCTGATTGAAGGAGATTCGATTGGTAGACTAAAACCATTGATATCGGTGCAGAGAAGGGATTTATCCCTTTTTCACTAGACCATACAATAAATCTCTTCCATTTGCTGAAGTAAAGTTTCCTGGTGGAAGGTTTATGGGAAGCCAGAAAGATGCTGCAGACAGGGAAGGACAAGTTGCCTGGCAATCACCAGAATAGGAAGAACCAAGCTGTCAGCTTGAGGTTCGATAAATTTGGATATGTCAATCCCTGTGGAAGCAATAGTAGTTCCGGGTTGGATCCAGAACCCAAGGTTGCTGTATTATGTGAGGCCAAAGGAAGGGGAACCAAATTTGTCATGGCCAGTTAGGGAGCAATGAGGATCACTCTGCTTCTCAAATGACAGGCCTTCATCAAAAATTTGGGAATCAGAGGTACTGATGGGTAGGCATACAGAAGTCCCTTCGGCCAATCATGTACAAGAGCATCCCTCAAGGACACCCCCTTCGGGGGGGATCAGGGTAAAGTAGCTGCTGCATTTGTGGTTTAAGGGGGGATGCGAATAAGTCACAGCAAGGCTGGCCCCAATAACCGAAAATCTTCTTCGCTATTGCAGGATGGAGGGACCACTCGTGAAGCAGGAGAATGCATCTGTTTAACTTGTCTGCAATCATGTTGGAGTTCCCGGGAATGTGCCTTGCTATCAGAAAGTGGGTGGAAGCAATCGCCCATTGCCAAATTCTCATGGCCTCTTGACACAATGGGCAGGACTTGGTTCCACCTTGTTTGCTGATGTACCAGACTACTGACATGCTGTCGGACTGGATGGCAATTGTTCTTGAAGGGAGAGCAGATTGGAATGCTTGCAATGCTAGAAGCACCACCCTCAATTCTAGAACACGGATATGCAGATTGGCCTTTATGGGTAACCAAATGCCTTGGACAGTCTTTCCCTAATAATGCCCCCCACCCGATCAGGGAGGCGTCCATGGTCACTATGGCATTGGGCTGAGAAGGGGAGAAAGGATGGTACCATAGGTTCTCTTCTGGTTTCATCCACCAATGTAAGTCTTGTTTGCAGCGATCTGTTATCCTGATCTGAAATGACATGGGAAAATTCAAAGGGGACCACTGTGTTAGCAAAAGTCACTGAAGAAGCCTCATATGCAGCCTTGCCAGTGGTACCATTGTTATAGAAGCTGCCATGGACCCTAGAAGCTGAAGTACTGCTCGAATTGGCACTTTGTCCTGAGCATCACTCGGAGTTGCGCTCTGAGTCTCTGCATCTTGTGAAGAGAGAGGTAGACTAGACATGACTGGGTATCGAATTCTGCCCCTATGAACTCCAGTCTTCGAGAAGGAATTGGTTTGCATTTGTCTTTGTTCACCCTTATCGCTAGTTGTTTCACAGATAAGACAACAGACAAGATACAAAAGTTATGTATTTACCATAACGCAAGAAACGTGTCATGCTTTATCTGTCTTGATCAATCTCTTTCCTCCATCAGCCTTGTCAAATCTGCCACATACAGCTCTCAGCTGTGTAACTGGACATGTCCCAGGGCCTGGTCATATCTTCAAACTTTGAATTGATTGCCCTGTTAATCTCTATTGGCAGGATATAATGGTATTCTTGGGCATATTTTATGGCATATGCTACGTATTGGGGCAAAATCCATCTGAAGTGTTACAGGAAATGGAAGGGCATTGTGGGTAGGGGGGAGCCTGAGCCCAGGATCCAGAAAATGAAAAGGGGGAGCCAGGGTTGGATCCAGTCAGATCCATCAACCCATTCAGCCGGATGGACAGAGACAACATGGATCTAGCGTTTTGGTAAGTACATACCTTTAATATTTTTGTATTGTTTTCTGAAAATTTTTTTGTAGAATTTGTGGTATAATTTGGGTGTTAGGAGCAGGACTTTGTTTTTGGGGATTGTCAGTGTGGGTTTCCTCCAGGTGCTCTGGTTTCCTCCCACATCCCAAAGACATGCTGTAGGTGGACTGAACACTCTAAATTGGCCCTAAGCGTGAGTGCATGCATGTGTGTGTCTTCTGTGGAAGTTTGGGTGCCGGGCTGGCAACTCGACACCATAAATCTCCACTGCCAATCATGAGTGGACAGGTGATCCACTGTGGCGACCCCTAACCGGGAAAAAGTCAAAAGAAGATGAAGATCGCAAGTTGTTTCAGAAAACAGAGGGTGAAATGGATAGCTGAGGTCACTAGATACTTGGCTGGGGTGGTGAGGAGCCAATTGTCCAGATATGGAAACACTCGGAATCCTTGCAGTCTCAAGTGAGCTGTTACCACTGCCATGCACTTTGAACACTCTGGGGGCTGTGAAGAAACCAAAAGGCAGTGCTCAGAATTGGTAGTAACTGGCTCCCAGTCAGAAGTGGAGAAATCTCCAGGATTGCTTGTCCATTTTTATGTGGTAATTCGCATCATGAAGATCTACAGAGCACTTCCAATCGTCTTTGCCCAGGAAGGGGAGTATAGACTGTACCATGACCATCCAGAATTTCTCTTGTTGGATGAATTTGTTTAGGATGCAGAGGTCCAGAATTGACCTCCAGTCCCCTGTTTTCTTTGCCACTAAAAAGAACCTTGAGTAAAAACTGGATTCTATTTGGTCTGGAGGGACTGTCTGGATGACCCTATTTTAAAGCAGCTTTTGGATTTCTAGAGCTGCTGACTCCCTTTGACTGGGTGGTACATCGGGAATGTGCCTTAAAGGCTTAAGGAAAAGGTTGAGGGGAATAGGATAACCTCTGCTGGTCATCGTCTGCACCCAAGAGTCTGAAGTTATTTTTTGCAAGGCAAGGTGGTGCAGAGAAAAATAACCCCCGACTGCTTCCAGAGGAAAGCAATCAGACCGCTCTTCAGCAGCGCTGGTAGGGCTGTTCTGAGAAAGAATCTCTGGACCCTGGTTATGCAAACCCTCTCTGCCTCGCAAGAGATGTCTTCCAGTTGAGTTCCGCCCTCTGCCCCAGGGAGAAAACTCGCCACGTGTGTCATGGGAAAGACCTTGGGACTTTCTGTACCACATCTTTCCACTCTTCAGATACCTGGAATAGGATTGTTGAGATGTGGAAAAATGCACGCCCATGACAGACAAGGTCTACCATCCTTTTCACACCTGGCTAAAGTGTCTTTCACCTTTGGGCCAAAAAGGATGAGGCCTCTACAGGGGCGTTAAGGAAGGAAGACTTAAAAGGGTCCGTGAAGTCACACAGACGTATCCAAGTGTGATGTTTTGCAACAATGCCCATGCCTGCTGCTGTAGCCGCCCCTTCGGCTGAGTGTGAAATCAACCTCATGGACAAATTAGAGATTGATTCCAGGGTTGCAAGCTATAAGTCAACTTTGTCCTGTACCTCATCAGACATTGCTCCTGACACGGTCTCAGAGTTCAGTATTCAGGTCTCTCTGGACTCGAGTAAAATGTGCCAGGTAATTCAGGCACCGGATGGCAAAGGTCGCTGAAGAATACACCCGCTTTCCCAGTCTGTCTATCACCAGAGACTCCCTGTTTTGGGGATGGACACTAGAGCACTCCTCGGCGAGCTCTTTTTTTTGTAGCCATCACCACAATCATAGCATCTACTGGAAGGGTCTTAGACCAGTGAGGATTATCCTGAGGGGGTAAGAATTTTGTCTGGCCTTTCAGGGATAAGTTCAATGGTATCAAGACTATTCCATGCATGCTGCACAATGAGAAGTACGAGTTCATCCGCAGGCGGGGTTACCCAAAAGGTAGAGGGCTGGGCTCGGAAAGCCTGCAAGAATACAGATTTCTTGGGGGAAGGGGTGGATGACTTCCAATCACCCCGTTGCTTAAGGATCTCCAAGATGTCTCCAAAGGAGACATCATCAGGAGGTGATCGTGGGGACCCTTCCCCTTCATCGTAGCCCGTATCTTTGATCAAGGATTCCTCCGGGGAATCCACGTGCTTCCTCTTGCATGACCTCTTGCGAGGAACCTCCTTGGGAGTATACAAGGAGGATGCTGCAGAGAGAGAACCTTGCTGAAGTGTGTCTTGAAGTTCCCGAGCCCAGTGTCCATGAGTAGTGGGCTGTGTCAACTGTGGTTCAGAGGAAAGGGGGGTGATAGGTCTCCGATGCAGAGGGAACTAACTGAGAGGCAGAAGAGGCTAGAACCCTCTCCATCACCTGGAAAGCAGGTCCTCCCAAAGAGGTGTGGGAGCCTAGAACCGAGAGAGACAACCTCGGGACCGGGGTCACATCCCATTCCAAAGAACCAGCCGCCAGAGAGGGAGCCACAGGAAGAGATAGCTCTGCTAGAGCAACTGGAATCGAGGCAGGCATATGGAAAGAAGATGCCGTGCCAGGGAAGCCGGTGCCGACGGACCAGTCTCAGTCCCGAGGATGGCCCGGCTCAGAAGGAGCTGAAGACCAAATGGTATGCTCCGGTACAGTGTTAAGATTTACCACTGGCACCGAAGAGGCTGGAGCCGAGGTTGGCTTCAGGGACGGGTGCTCCTAAACCAGGAAAGAGGTCAAAGGAGGAAAATATTGTGGAGTCCTTAGATGAAATCCCTTGGCTCTGAGTGGGAGGGAGAGCTTAGATGGAGTAGAAAGTCCTCTGGCCATCAAGAGTTGATCCACTAGCCTCACTACATCCAGCTCTGAAAGACTCTTAAAGGATCGTGTAGATATCCCCGAGAATGAAGTGGGGTGGTCTAAGAAAGGGCTATACTGCTGGCCAGCAAATGGATCCACAGAGAGGGAATATCTGGTCCGGGGGAGTATTTCACCTTTCGGCACTGAGGTCGAAGGACCAATATGAAGTACAGGGATGGGGGTGTGACTGGTTCTGGGACGTCTACTGTTGGTGTCGAAAGGTGACTCGGTGCCGAAGCTGGTTGCATACTCAGAAAGTACAGTTGTGTACACTTACCATAAATGTAGATGTTCGAGTGTCTTCACTGTTGCAGTCATGACTGTAGGGTTCTCCCCTGCTGGCAGGCAGTCCTCGGTCGGCCAGAATCCCAAAGTCTGGGTCCGGCGTCGGCTGTTCAGCCATGCTCCCTGATGTCAGAGTGCCAGGAGTATAAAGCCGACAGCTGACGCCATGTTCTCCAGTTTTTCTTGCCCCAGATGTCAGAAGTTCCAAAATGAGTAAGATCCCATACCCTTTGCAAATACACCTCAGAAGAAGGGTGAAAATAGGAACCACACAAAAGAAAAAATAAGAGGGGACAGGAGGGAGGGAAACCCAGACTGCAACAGTGAAGACACTCGAACATCTACATTTATGGTAAGTGTACACAACTGTACTATGTTCATCGTGTTTCACTGTTGCAGTCATGACTGTAGGGTAGAATCCCAAAGCAGAATGAAAGGGAGGTGGTCATAAAGTAGAGGGGGCGGCTATAAGGCCCTGCAAGACTGCAGAAGCAAAGCCTGCCCTAGACTTAAGAGTAGAGAGGTAGATTGTAGTGCTTGGAAAAAGTATGCACTGAATTCCAAGTTGCAGCTTCCAAAATGTCTTTGGCAGAAACTCCCCTGAGGAAGGCAGCTGAAGTGGCAGCAGCTCTGGTAGAGTGAGTCCTTATACTACCTGGGATTTGCTTTCCATGGTGTGAATAGCAAAATCTGATTCCATGAGCAATCCATTTAGAAATGGTCTGTTTTGAAATGGCTTTACCTTGGGAACTTGAAGCATAAGAAACAAACAATTGCTCTGATTTCCTGATGTCCTTGGTTCTGTCCAGGTAAAAACGTAGTTGTCTGTGTATGTCCAAGGAATGTAAGATCCTTTCCCCTTTATTTTGAGGAGTGGGGAAAAAAGCTGGCAAGTGAATAGTTTGATTTAAAGCCACTTTGGAAACCACCTTAGGCATGAAAGTAGGATTAGTCCTTAAAAGACACCCTGTCTTGATGAAAAATAATATAAGGTTCTACAGCCATAAGAGCTTGCAACTCTGAAACTCTCCTGGCAGAGGTCAGAGCTAACAGGATGGCTGTCTTCCAAGATAAAAACTTGATGTCAGATGTGGCAGCAGGCTCAAAAGGAGGTAAGCTGAGCTTTTCCAAAACATAGTTGAGATCCCAAGAAGGAAAGGGAGGAGATCTAGGGGGCCTTAAGTTCTTAGCTCCTCTGAAAAACTGTCTCATGAGCTGGTGGGAAAAGATCGGAGGGTCTGTATTATAATGAGCAGAAATAGCACAGGCATGAATCTTTATGGAAGAGAGAGAGAGACCCTTATGTAAGAGGTCTGTCAGGTAAAGTAAAATCTGAGGAATGTTAGGAATAAGAGGATCAGAATCCTGAGCCTGCATCCAGGAACAAAATCTTTTCCATTTTCCTGCATATGATTTTCTAGTGCTAGGACGTCTGGCTTCTAAAATGACATCCATAACCTGCTTGGGTAGGAGAGAATGAATCATGGACCCTGGATTAACCAGGCCGCCAGGCTGAGAGTTTTGACATGGGAGTGTAGAACCTGAGCCTGGTGTTGGGACAGAAGGTTCGGAATCTGTGGTAAAACCCAAGGGGGCTCCAGACAAAGGTTTTTCAGTGTTGGGTACCAAAACTGTCGAGGCCAATTTGGGGCCAGCAAGATTATCATCTTGGGCTTGTCCTGTTTGATCTTTAATAATACTCGTGGAAGAAGAGGAAGAGGCAGAAAGGCATATCCCGAGAGGTTTCTCTAACTGAATGATAGTGAATCCACTTTCCAAGCTTGTTCGTGGAAAGTCCTGGTGCAAAAAATCTGTAGTTGATGATTCAGGTGGGATGCAAAGAGGTCTATGTGAGGACATCCCCAGACTGCAGTAATCATCTTGAATATTTTGGTGTCCAGCATCCATTCGTGTGGGCCCGAAAAGTTTCTGCTCAGACTGTCTGCCAGGAAGTTTTGCTTCCCTGGTAGAAACTGTGCTTGAAGGTGCAGATTGAAAGCTAGAGCTGTGTTCCAAAGATCCATGGCTAGTCTGCAAAGGGGATAGGAATGAGATCCCCCTTGCTTGTTTATGTACCACATAACTGTGGTGTTGTCTGTCTGTATCAGTAGTTGTCCTGGTTGTAGAAGATTCCTGAAGGCCAATAGAGCTTTCTGAACAGCTAACATTTCCTTTAAATTGATATGCAGGTGCTTCTGATCCTTTGTGCAAAGGCCCTGCAGACAGTTGCCCTGAAAATAGGCTCCCCATGCATAATCTGAGGCGTCCGTGGTCAGTATCTGAGTGGCAGAAGGCAGACAGAAGGGTTTTCCTTTGTTTAGAGTACATGCCTTGGACCACCAAAGGAATTCCTTTTGAAGACAAGGCAGGACGGAGATCAGTATGTCTAAACTGTGGCAATGCTGAGATCATACACTTTTTAGGTACCACTGTATTTTCCTCATATGCAGTCTTGCATATGGTACGAGAAGGATGCAGGAGGCCATGTAACCCAAAGCCTGCAGGAATCTCCTTGCAGATAGCTGAGTTAAAGTTGCCAAGGTTTTGAAAGTTGAGGCCAGCTGTAATTGTTTTTCGTATGTCAGAAATGCCATCTGGGTTGTTGTGTTTAGAGAAGCGCCCAGAAAAATTATCTGCTGTGAGGGTGTCAAATTTGACTTTTTTATGTTTACAGTGAATCTCAGGAACTTGAGAAGATTCTGGACAAACTCTAGATGCTGGAGTAAGACATCCTTGCGGTCTGCCTGAATAAGACAGTCGTCCAGATAAGGGTAAATTTGAATTCCCTTGAGTCTGCAATAAGCTACCACTGGAGCCAGGCATTTGGTGAAGACCCTGGGCGCAGTACACAAACCAAAGGGCAGCGCAGAGAATTGATAGTGCCTCGATCCGGCCTTGAACCCGAGGTATTTTCTGCGTTCCTGCCTGATGGGAGTGTGTAAATATGCCTCCTTTAAATCCAAAGTCACCATCCATGCATTTTTGGTCAGCATTGGAAGTAGCTGCTGTAGAGTAAGCATCTTGAATTTTGGAATCTCTAGAAAAGTGTTCAAGACTGACAGATCCAGAATGGGTCTCCATGAATTTTGCTTCCTGGGGACTAGAAAGAGCCTTGAGTAAAAAACTTGTCCCATTTCTGAAAGTGGAACTAGTTCTATGGCTTTCATAGCCAAGAGTGCTTCCACCTGGTTTAAGGCCTCTGACCATTGATGTTTTGGAAGATCTGGCCATCCGCTTGGCCTTGGTAGGGTATGAAAATGGAATTTGTAACCTCTTGAAACTACATCCAGAACCCACTTGTCTTGGGTTATAGGAGTCCAATTTAGGTGAAAAAGAGAAAGTTTTCATCCGAGAGGGGCTTCTAGGCAAGAAGTTCCTGCAGCCCAACAGAGGGAGTCATTAAGTCTGTTTCCTATGAGTTTGTGACCTGTCCTCTACTCCCCTAGGGGTGGAAGCAGTCCACTGTCTTGGTCTATAAGAGGCTTGCGTTTGAGGCCTTCCTTGGGAGCGTCTGTATCTACCCCTCTGAGGCCTGTCTGAATTGGGAAAGGACCAATTTTTTGTAGGCCAATTCCTACTAAATCTGGGTGGCTGTACTTGTAAGAAATCTTTAACTGTTTGCATGGATTTTGCCTTGTCCTCCATCTTTTTAATCACCTCTTCAGCTTTAGATCCAAACAAAACATTATGCTGAAGAGGAGCATCCAATAATTTAGCTTTTACTTGATCTGGCAAATTTTGTTCCTTTAACCATGCATGCCTTCTAATTACTGTGCCAGAGGCAGCAGCCCTACAAGAAGCCTCCAAGGCATCAAATCCACAGTGTAAACCATGCTTCCCAACTTGTTCAGTGGCATGCATCAAGTCATGTAACTCCTTATCTGCACAGGCGGAAATGGAAGTTAGTTTCTGTTTTAGAACAGACAGGAGAAATTGCTGGTATTTCAGCATATGAAACTGACAGTTCAAAGCCCTAATAGATAAAGTAGCAGAAGTGTACATTTTTTTGCCCCAATTTCTAAAGATATGGAATCCTTCTCAGTGGGAATGGGTTTTTTAGCAGAAGCGGCCTTTACGCCCTTAGGACCCTGATAAATGGTTTCAGGGTCAGCAGTAGGGTTCTTGTATAAAAACTGGTGGAAATCAGGAACCCTATAGTATCTGTCTGGCTTAACAGGAGCTAGAGGAAAAGAATCAGGAGTTAAGTTAGCCTCCGAAAAAGCATCATCCACAATATCCAAAATAGGAGGAATAGCCAGGGGTCTATGTTGGGGAAGAAGAAAATCTCTTAGTCTTTTCTTAGATTCTGAATACTCCTGTCCTTCCCAGTGGAAATGTTCCCTCATTTCATGCAAAGTTTCCCCAAAAGAGAAATCCTCAGGGGGAGAAGCTGAAGGAATGGATTCCTCAGCATCAGAATCCTCATAAAGAGGGAAAGAATATTCCTGGACAGAAGAAGAAACTGAAGAAACAGAAGCCTGACCAGGAGTCATAATAAACTTCCTGCCTTGGCCTTTTATCTGGAGGGGGATGTGAACCCCTAATCATAGTAAATAAGTCCTCCGCCATCTTAAGTAACTGTTTCTGAGACTTGGGAGCCAGATCAGAAGAGGCCTGGGCTGCAGTCTTTGATTTGGAAGGAGTCTTTGCCTTTGCCTTTATTAGAAGCTGAGTAGGCCTGAAAACCCCTTCGGAAGCCGGTACCTGTACAGCGGCTCCGGACCCATCCGAAGGAGCATTGTCCGAAGGTCCTGCAACAGAAATATTCAAAGGCCTAGTTGGCTCCTCGTGGGAGTCCATTTCGGCTATCGGTTCCGAAATGGCCAATGACAGGGGCTGCAAAAGCGCCTCACTGACGACGGCCGAAGCTGAAGCTGGCTCTGCTTGTGCGATATAGTCTGATTTGGGCCTTGGAGGCCTGTCTTTGTCCTTGTGTCGTTTGTGAACTCTGGTAGCGGGAACCGTATCAGACGACATTTTGTAATTAAAACGCCTACCGAAGTAACGAAATGCAAAATCGTACCTTCGTTTAATAGTACGGTGATTGAATCTAGCACAAAACCGACAACTAGCTATGTCGTGGTCAGGGCCTAAGCAAGGAATACAGTGAGAATGAAAATCCTTATGAGGTATTTGCTCCCCACATGAAATACAGTTATTAACTTTTTCTGACAGCGGACTGGAGCAAGAAAAATGTTTCCCCAACGGGGTACTTAGCTTTGAGTAGGAGAAGTCAGTCTTCGGACTGAAGTTTGTTTAGAAAAAATTGTCAGGAGTCAGCCAACCGGCACTTGCAAACTGCTATCACCGCACGGCAAGAAAGACTGGAGAACATGGCGTTGGCTGTCAGCTTTATACTCCTGGCGCTCTGACATCAGGGAGCATGGCTGAACAGCCGACGCCGGACCCAGACTTTGGGATTCTGGCCGACCGAGGACTGCCTGCCGGCAGAGGAGAACCCTACAGTCATGACTGCAACAGTGAAACACAATGAACATCAGAGACTCATCAGTAAGGACAAAGGGAAAGGGGGAGGGAGAGAGCAATTACACAATAGAATATACAATATATATATATATATATATATATATATATATATATATATATATATATATATAAATATATATCAAAACAAGTGAAATTTAGCTATAAGGAGTCAACAACTGGTAAACAAGAAAATTTGATAAAAATTCAATGACTTAGCTGAGAGCCTGGTCTGACGCATCTTGTTTCGTACGCGGCAAACGAGATCTGAGGAAATATGGAGAGAGGCACTATGGGTAAGGACTTAGCTTGAGAGTTGGCGCGAGCTTAGTATAACGGATGGCTCGGTTCCGAGGATGGAACAGACACCCATCATTAAGGAATCAATGAAGATTAACAGCATCAGATCAAATAGTAAATCTCATTATCATAAACATTGTCATTAGATATGACCCTTGACAACTGACCTTATATGATGAAAGGGGTGACAACTAGTAAAATGAAGATACAAATTAGAGAATGGATCCTTCATATAAATAGTTGTGTAACACTCATATAAAAAGTACTTTTCAAGAAGGATACCCAGATAGTTAATCCTATTAACTCCTACTGTATACTTAAACTTTGCTCAATAGTGCCTGTCCATAAAATCAAGACATCATCCAAAAATCTGTAATAACTGTGCACCAATGGTAAAAAAATCAGGAGTAAGCACTACCTTTGGAAGTCTGCCACCCAGGGTAACTATGCCATCAATAAAACACCCCTAAAAGGTAATTCACTAATCAGACACATACAGCAACTGGAATCAGTACTATTAGATTAAATTACGTAAATTTTGCTTGCAACATAAATAGGTCATGTTGGAGAGAGAAACATGTTTCACAAAGAATTCCCATTCTCTGGAACAGGCTCCCCCATCTATGTGAAGCAGAGTTCCTCCCCATCCCTTTTTAAGTGTAACTTGGACCAATGGATGATTAACTGGAAATTCACCCCAGTCTGGCACATATGTATCTGATGAGCACAGGCAGTCAAGTACACCACCCCACCATATAAATCAAATGTGTTGGTCACATCTGAATTGCATAGCTAGGCTTAAAAGGGTCTTAGCAGTGTATATAACTATGAACCTAGTGAACATCCAGAAGACATGGCTAAGTCGGCCAGCATCATCCAGATATGATAATTTGAGAAACTATACACAAAATGGGGGGGGGGGGGGCAGAAACACAGATAAAGAAGTTATGTACCTACCCTAACATTCCATGTTAGTTGTCTTCATCTCGCCTTCTTTCTTGCTGGTTGGGATCGGAGCCGATCCTTAGCTCTGACTCGGCCATCTTCTATAGCTCAAGAGCTGTTTACTGGCTCGAGGCTATCCCTTATCCCATGATGCCTAGCGATAGCTACCCAGATCTCGTTTGAAATAGCTAACCCCAGACATAGTCAGAGAATAAACCTCTCCAAACAAATAGGTTGAGTATACCTGTTATACTCTCTAAGTCAGTAGAGGAAACAAACCAGAGAACACTCAGCCAGTGAAACCAGAACTCCTCTCGGTCCAATAGGACAGGGGGACGGAGGGTGGGACGCATGAAAGAAGGCGAGATGAAAACAACTAACATGGAACGTTATGGTAGGTACACATAACTTCTTTATGTTAAGTTGTCTATCTCACCTTCGTTCTTGCTGGTTGGGACAGCGTCCCTAACACCTACAATCCTGGGCGGCTCATTGGAACAGACTCTTCAGAACAGTGGAACCAAAGTCATCTCTGCTCCTGGAGACCATATCTAGCTTGTAATGAAAAATAAAGGTACGAGGATTTGCCCACGTAGCAGCTGCACAAGTAGAATCCATGGGCAACCTAGATTGCAAGGCTACAGAGGTGGCCAGGGCCCTAGTAGAATGACCTTTCGGTTTGATAGGTAACTCTTTGTTCCTTAATTGATAGATGAAAGTAATAGTATGAGACAAGCACCTGGATAAGGTCACCTTGGAAACTGGGAGACCTTGTTTGCCTAGAGCATAGGAAAGGAATAGTTGGTCCGACTTTCTTATTTCCTTAGTCCTATGCAGGTAAAAATGCAATTTATGCAGGTAAAAACGCAATTGTCTATGAATATCCAGTTGGTGTAATTTGTACTCTGCCTTGTTGTTGTGGTTAGGGAAAAACACAGGAAGGTCTATAGATTGGTTTAAATTATTTTCTGAGCAGACTTTCGGAAGAAACGAAGCATTAGTCCTCAGAGCAACCCTGTCCTTATGAAAAACCAAGTATGGAGGACGAACACATAGTGCCTGAAGTTCAGAGATGCATCTGGCTGAAGTAATAGCTACCAGAAAGTGTGTCTTCCAAGATAGAAAAGTACAGTTTTGTACCTACCATAAATGTAGATGTTCGAGGATCCACATTGCTGCAGTCCTAACTATTGGGGGTAGTCCGCTGTCCAGTTACTAATGCATGACACCGACGTCATATCCTCAGTCTTTTCTTGCCCCAGATGTCAGAAGACCCTAAAAGACAAAGCCCAATATACCTGCACCAAAATATGTACAATATATACAAAAATATCAGCATATAACCTCACCTACACAACCACCCCTAAACACAGAGGGAAGGAGACTGCAGCAATGTGGATCCTCGAACATCTACATTTATGGTAGGTACAAAACTGTACTATGTTCTTCATTCCACATTGCTGCAGTCTAGAATCCCAAAGCAGAGGTAAGGGAGGCTGGCAAATCATAAAGAAGCAGGAGCTGACAACATGCCTTGCAAAATAGCTGTGGCAAAACCAGCCCTAGACTTAGAGTAGAGAGGAAGGTGATAATGCTTAGAGAAAGTATGCACTGAACTCCAAGTAGCTGCCTCCAAAATATCCTTAGTTGCCACCCCTTAGAAATGCTGTTGAAGTGGCAGTAGCCCTAGTGGAATGAGGCCTAATCCCAGCTGGAATCTCCTTGCCATGATGGGAATAACAAAATGCAATGCAAAACCCAATCCACCTAGAAATAGTTTGTTTTGACACAGGCTTGCCCTGAACTCAAAGCAAAAGAAACAAACAACTGCTGAGACTGCCTAAAATCCTTAGTCCTGCTTAAATAATAACGCAATTGCCTGTGTACATCTAAAGTGTGCAAAATCTTCTCCCCTTTATTTTGGGGTCTGCATAAAAAGTAGGCAAATGAATAGTTTGGTTTAAAGCCACACTAGAAACCACCTTAGGCATAAAGGAAGGATTAGTACGTAATGATACCCTATCCTTATGGAAAATCAAAAGGCTCTACTGCCATAAGGGCCTGCAACTCAGACACCCTTCTTGCAGAAGTAATAGCCAACAGAAAAGCAGTCTTCCATGACAAGTATTTCAATTCAGCAGTAGCCTTGAGCTCAAAAGGTTGTAGAGTAAGTTTTTCCAACACAAAATTGAGATCCCAAGCAGGAGTAGGAGCTCACGTGGGGGTCTTCTATTCTTTGCCCTCTAAGAAACTGCTTGAACAAAGGATGCGAAAACAATGGTGGGTCACAATCATAGTGAGCTGAAATTGCTGCAGCATGAATCTTAATGGAAGAGAAGGACAAACCTTTGTCCAATAACTCAGTAAGATATTGAAGAGCCACACTCAAATTAGGCTCAGAAATCTCCAAATTCTTTGCTGCACTCCAAAATAAAAATCTCTTCCATTTACACTTTCCTTGTACTAGGTCTTCTAGCTTCCATAATCACATTTAAAACTTGTTGAGGAAGTTGAGACCTGCTGTGTTTCAACACAGAATATGCCAGGCTGTCAGATGAAGAGAGTGAAGCTTGACATTGAGCAGATGACCGTCCTTCTGAGATAACAGATGTGGAATCAAAGGTAAAGGCCATGGAGGCTTCCTTACCAGACTCCTTAGTAGTGGGTACCAGTGTTGCGAGGCCAATCTGGAGCTATTAAAATCATCCTTGGCTTGTCTTGTCTGACCTTTAAGAGCACCTTTGGAAGAAGAGGCAGAGGTGGAAAGGCATACACATGAAGATTTTTCCAACTGAAAGAAAGAGCATCCACTTTCCAAGCTGTGTGATGAAACCCTTTGTGCAAAACTTTGGCAGCTGGTGGTTTAGTGGAGAAGCGAACAGATCTATGTCTGGAGTTCCCCATGACACTGTCAATTTCTGAAATACATGAAGATCCAGTTTCCACTCGTGGGGATCCATGATTTGTCTGCTTAACACATCTGCTAAGGAGTTCTGTGCTCGGCAGAAACCTTGCCTGAAGAGTTAGTTGCAAGCTGAGCAGTCTCCCATAAAATCATTGCTTGCCTGCATAGAGGATAAGAATGTGTTCCCCTTGTTTGTTGATGTACCACATGACAGTTGTGTTGTCTGTTAGAATCAACACCTGCCCTGGAAGAAGTAACTCCTTGAAAGCCATTAATGCAAACTGGACTGCTAACATCTCCTTCATGTTGATATGTAGATGCTGTAGTCTGGCAGGCCACTTGTCTTGTATCCACTGTCCATTTAGATGAGCTCCCAAGCAATGTCCGAGGCATCTGTCGTTAAAATCTGACTCGCCTCTGGCGGGTCACAGAGAGTCCCTTGTTTAGGTGACATTCCTGAGCCCACCACAAAATTCTTTTTGAAGGCAAGGTATTATTTGAATGACAGTGTCCAAATCCTGGCAGTGCTGTGTCCATACATTTTGAGATACCATTGCAGCTTCCTCATATGCAGTTTGGCATTGGGAAGCACCAGAATACAAGATGCCATGAACCCTAATGCTTGAAGGACTGTCCTTGCAGTCAGCACGGACTGATGAGATAGTTGATGGAAGTAAAGGGATAGACTCTTTTGTTTGTCCGGGGTTAAAAAGGCCATCTGGGCTGCTGTATTCAGTCTCACACCCAGAAAGCACATGTCTTGAGAGGGTACTAGACTGGACTTTATTTCGTTCACAGAATACCCTAGGCATCTTAGCACTGCTATAACATATTCCAGATGCTGTAGAAGGTCTTCCTTTTCTTGAGCCAGAATCAGGCAGTCGTCCAAGTAAGGATAGATTTGAATTCCTGTTAGCCTGAAGTAAGCTATCACTGGAGCCAGAACCTTTGTGAATACTCTGGTAGTAGATAAGCCAAAGGGCAATGCAGAGAACTGATACTTCCTGCAACTTAGTCTTATAGGCACATGAAGGTAAGCTTCCTTGAGATCTAAAGTTACCATCCAGTGATCCTTGCCCAGCAGAGGTAAAAGCTGTTGTAACGTCAACATCTTGAACTTGGGAATGTCCAGATAAGTGTTGAGGATAGATAAATCCAAAATTGGTCTCCACGTGTTCCCCTTCTTTGGTACTAGGAACAGGCGAGAATAAAATCCTAGGCCCCTTTCTGATACGGGGACTGGCTGAATGGCCCCTATTTGGAGTAACAGAGAAATTTGCTTGTGAGCCTCTTTCCTTTGTGGAGGAGGAACGTCTGGCATGCCTTTGAAAGGGGCAATGTATGGAAATAAAACCTGTAACCGTGGTGAATGATATCCAACACCCATCTGTCTTGAGTAATTAAATCCCAATTTTCTTTGAAAAGAGACAGTCTATTGGGTCTGTTTACCCCCTGCCCTCACCAGAAGTCTGAGCAGGTGAACTCCCTGTTCTAGGCCTAAAGAACCTTGAGCTCTGCCCTAGACTGGGAATCATAAGCAGGATATGTCCATCCCTTAGTAGGCCAATTTCTACTAAACTTGGTGGCTGCACCTGCAAAAATCTTTAACAGTTTGCATAGACTTAGCTTTGTCCTCCATTTTCTTTAAAACTGCTTCCACAGGCGAACCAAACAACACATCAGACTGTAAAGAGCATCCAAAATCCTAGTCTTAACATGCTCAGCTAAATTCTGATCCTCAACCAGGCATGCCTGCGAAGAACAGAACTAGTGGCAGCCACCCTCGAGGAGGCCTGTACAGCATCAAACCCACATTGCAAAGAATGCTTACCCACTTGTTCAGACACATGAACTAAATCCAGCAACTCTTTACACTCAATACCTTCCAAAGCATCCACCTTAGATTTCAATTGTGAAAGGAGATAATTTTGATATTTTAGCATGTGAAACTGACAATTCAACGCCCTCATGGCTAAAGTGGAAGAAGTATACACTTTCTTTCCCCATCTATCCAAAGCCCTTGCCTCTTTATCAGTGGGAACAGGGTTTTAACCACAGAGGCCTTAACACCTTTAGGTCCCTGAGAAACAGTTTCGGGTCTGCCCTAGGACTCTTAAAAGATACTTATGAGCTTCAGGCACCCTATAGTACCTATCAGGTTTAACAGGAGCAGGAGGCAAAGAATCAGGATTCAGGAAGCCTCTGCAAAACATCTTCTACCACATCCAACACAGGACGTATAGCTAAGGGCCTATGCTGGGGTAAAAGTTTCCTGGAATCAGAGTAATCCTGGCCTTCCCATTTAAAGTGCTCCCTCATGGAATGCAGAGTCTCTGAAAATGAGAAATCCTCAGGAGGAGAAGCTGTAGGAGTGGAATCATCCACATCAGAATCAGAATAAGGAGGATACTCCTGCAAATCTTCGAAGACTCACACTGTTTAAAACTCTCAAACTCAGGTTCCACCCTAGGCCTCTTATCAGGAGGGGGCATAGAACCTCTAATCATAGTAATCACATCTTCTGCCATTTTAAGCATATGTTTCTTAGGCACAGAACCTGAAGTGCTAGGAGAAGCCCCCACTGAAGCTAAACTTGGCCTACCTCTCAAAGAAGTTTTGGAAACAGAAGGAGAGGCTCTAACTACCTTGGGAAGAGAGGGAAGAACAGTTACCTCAGCCTGGCCTACCTCCTGAGAAGGCACATCCTGTAACAGTAAAGTCTCTGCCTGAGACTCCAAAGAAACTCCTGGCAAAACCTCTGGCTCCACTGAGGGACTGCGGTTCATCAACCCTACTTCGCTGTTTTGTCCTTGCTTTTTTTGGCAGCGGGGGCCGGAGCATCCGGCGGCATTTTATAATTGCAACGCTTCCCAAACACTAACCTGGCACAGTCTAACCTTCTCTTAATAGTGCGTTTGTTAAACCTAGCACAAGGCGCAACAACGTGGGTGCTCAGGCCCTAAACAAGGTATACACAAGGTATGGTAATCCCTATGAGGTATCTGTTTCCCACAAGAAATACAGTTATTCACTTTTCTGACATCGGTTAAATACTGAGGCAAGAAAAACAAAATGTTCTAGCCAACTTTGATTCGGTCTGAAACTCCGACTTCAGAAAATTTCAGAGCGCCAACCTGCACTAAAACTGCTTCTGGGATATGCCGGTCATACTGGACAGCGGACTACCCCCAATAGTTAGGACTGCAGCAATGTGGAATGAAGAACATCTTAATGGAGCAAGATGCTGCTGGTTCAAAAGGGAGCAGAGTTAATGAAGTTAGTACCAAATTAAGGTCCCAAGGAGGAGGGGGATCTCTCACTGGAGGCCTAAGGAGAGTGATCCCTCTCAAGAAAGCTTTACAGAGCTTATGAGACAATGTTTGAATTTGACAAACCAACATGAAAGTTAGAAATGGCCGCTAATTGAACCCTGATTTTAGCCGAAGCGGACCCGGAATGAAAAAGTTGTGCTAGGAATTCCAGAATTTTGTGGAATGGGGCTGAAAAGGGATCTACGCTCCTAGCCTCTGCCCAACAAGAAAAACGTTTCCATTTACTAGCATAGGTTTTCCTGGTTGTGGACTTGTGAGAGGAGGCAATAATCTCATATCCAGCCGGGGAAATGCTGGGAAGCCTGGCTAAGGGTGGAAGTGGAACAACCAAGCTGTGAGCTGGAGAGTTTGGTGGGATTGATGCAACCCGCCTGACTGATGAATCAGTAGATCTGGAAATGGGTCCAGAGTCCAGGGCTGATCGAGTAGGTAGTGGTGCAGGAACGGGAACCATATCTGTCGAGGCCAGTAGGGGGCAATGAGGATCATTTTGCAACCCAACGATATTGCTTTCTGTATGAGTTTTGGTATCAGGGGAAATGTAGGAAAGGCATAAAGAAGTCCCTGAGGCCAATCGTGGACTAGAGCATCTCTGAGTATATGACCTGGAAGCGGAAGTAGGGAGAAGTAGTTGCTGCATTTGCTGTTGAAGGGGGTGGCAAAAAGATCGCAGCAAGGCTGCCCCCATTTGCGGAAGATAAGATCCGCAACTTCCTGATTCAGAGACCACTTGTGAGGCATGAGGATAGCTCTGCTGAGCCTGGCCGCTATGACGATGGACCTCCCAGGGATGTGCATCTCAATCAGAAAACGTTGGGAAGAAATCGCCCACTGCCACAGTCTGAGTGCTTCTCGACACAGGCGGTAGGACCTGGTTCTGCCCTGCTTGTTGATGTACCACACCACTGACATGTTGTCTGTTTGAATTGCAATGGTCCCAGAAGGAAGAGAGTCCTGGAGGGCTTGCAATGCTAGGAGCACGGCTCTCATTTCTAGGATGTTTATGTGCAGATGGTACTCGTGAGGCTGCCAAGTGCCTTGGACTGTCCTGCCCTGATAATGCCCCCCCCCACCCTATCAGGGAGGCGTCTGTGGTCACTGCGGCTACCAAAGGGGGCTGAGTGAAGGGTCTGCCCTGAGTCACTAGTGGGGAGACCATCCACCAGGAAAGGTGCTTTTTGCATGCTTCTGTAATCATGATCATGTGAGACATGGCAGCTGTTGGAAAGACCACTGTGTGAACAGAAGCCACTGAAGAATCCTCATGTGAAAGCAGGCCAGTGGGATTAGAAGAATGGCTGCTGCCATGGAACCCAGAGAGTTTGAAGGACGAACCTGACCTGGATTCTTTTGCTCTGCATTAGAATTTGTACTTGTTGAAGAATTGTAAACACCCTTTCTAGCGGTAGCCTTGTGGACATGTTTCTTGTGTCTAAGTCTGCTCCTATGTAGGTGATAGACTGACAGGGCAACAAGGCAGATTTTTCTAAGTTTATTGTAATGCCTAGCTGAGAGCAGATTGTGAATGTGTAGTCCCTGGCTTGTAGAAGTTGATGCCTGGTAGTAGCGGTGAGGAGCCAGTCGTCTAGATACAGAAACACCTGGAATCCTCGATGTCTCAGGTGAGCCATGACCACTGCCATACATTTGGTGAACACTCTGGGGGCTGTGGTGAGACCAAAGGGCAGAGCTCTGAACTGGTAATGACTGGCTCCCAGACGGAAGCGAAGAAATCTCCTGGAGCGCCTGTCCATCTTGATGTGGTAGTACGCGTCCTGAAGATCTATTGAGCACGTCCAATTATCCTGACCCAGAAAGGATAGAATGGACTGTAGTGTGACCATCCAAAGCGTTCTTTGTACAGATCTGTTTAGTCTGCTGAGATCCAGAATTGTTCTCCAGTCCCCTGTCTTTTTTGGTACCAAAAAGAACCTCGAGTAAGTTCTGGATCTGTGCTGGTCTGCTGGGACTTCCTGGATGACTTTTTTTCTAGCAGTTTTGAAACTTCTATTACTGCTTGGTCCTTCAGATTGGGTGGAACATCTGGAAGGGATTTCCTTGACGGTAAGGGGGGGTTGACAGAAGGGAATTTTGTAACCTCCGGATATAATCGACCGTACCCACCTGTCTTGTATTAAATTTTGCCACGCTTTTGGGTACAGTGAAAGTCTTCCCCCAACTGCCTCCAGAGGTGAGCAGCCGGGCAACCCTTCAGGGATGCCGAAAGGGCTTAATCAGAGAAAGATTCTCATTTGCCCTGGTTCTGCGGACCCTCTCTGCCACGAGAGCAGCGTCTGTTGTTATTGTTTCCCCCTCAGCCCCTGGAGGAAAAATCACTGTGTGTGTCAGGCAAGGCTCCCTGGGATTTTCGGAACCACATTTTGCCACTCTTCTGACCTTTAGGGTACGATCTAGAAGGAGTGGAAAAACAGACTCCCATGGCAGAGAGAGTCTTGCCTTCTTGCTCACACCTAGTCAAAGTGTCTTTCACCTGTGGTCCAAAGAGAAAGGAACCATCAAAGGGGGTGTTGGTGAATGACGCTCGAAAGGGTTCCACAAAATTACACAGCTGGATCCATCCATGCCTCCTAAGGGCCAGACCCATACCTGCGGCTCTACTCGCACCATCGGCTGCGTAGAAAATGAGCCTCATGGCGGAGTTAACTACAGAATTAAGCGTCGCCAGCTGGGAAGCTACTTTAGCTTGAGCCCCCTCAGCTGATGAATCTTGAAGGGTACCTCCGAGCTCTTTAAGGAGATCCCTCTGAAGCCGGATAAAATGACATAAGTAGTTCAGTGACCTCAGAGAAGGTTGCTGAAGCGAACATTCGCTTCCCGTATCTGCCCATCGTCCTAGACTCCTTATTAGGAGGATGGACAGACAAAGAGGTCTCCGCTAACTCTTTTTTGCTGGCTGCTGCTACCACCATGGCATCAACAGGAACATCTTTGGTAAAGAACTGCTTATCCTGGGGTGCTGTGATGAATTTGCCATGTCTCCTTGGAGTTGGTTCCACTGTACCCGGAGCTGACCAAGCCTTTCGAGCGACCACTGACATAAGTGGATCGAAAGGCGGAGAAACCCAGGAGGTGGAAGGTCGGGAACCGAACGCATCCAGAAATACAGACTCATCCTCGGTAGGGGCTAGGGGATTTCAGTTCCCCCTCTGCTTAAGCATTTCTAGGATGACAGAGAAGGAAACATCTTCAGAGGGGGATCTCGGGGACCCTTCTGAATCATCTAAGTCTGTATCAGAAGTGACAGACTCAGGGGAGTCAATGTGCTTCCTCTTGCACTTCTTACGAGGGGGCTCCTCTGAATGATCACAGGAGGCCTCGGAAGAAGAAACACCCAATGGGGTGCCCTGGAGTGCTGGTTCCTTACGTTTGGGGTTTGGAGGAGGAGCAGAGGTTGGCACAGGCACTACAGGGGATGGAACTGGTGGGGCCGATAGTGGAGCTGACTCAGTGGCCAGCACACTCCTCATGACATCGAAGGCGTCCCTGCCACGATGCAGAGAAAGCTCCAGCTCCGAGGAAATTGGAATCTTTCTCCGCACCAAGGGAGACAACTCCGAAGCCGATGTAGGAGCCGAGCTCACCTGCGCCGATGCTCTGAGAGGGAGAACGGGGTTGGACAAGGGTCTGATGCCACTCGTCCCCTCGAAGCCAATGAGGGAACCCCGGCACCACCGAGGGGATTGGAGCCAAAGTCGGAACCGAAGGAGATAGAGTTATCGGAGCCGACGGTTCCACTACTCAAACCCCAACGAACTCTGGCTCCAAACTCATTGGAGTCGGAGGAGGAACATCGAGAGAAGTGGACGGAGCAGACACCTGTTGAAGAGGGCTGGACAACATCTTGGCTAGTGCCTGTGACTTTAGCAACCTACTGACCACTCTCTCCACATCGTGATCCGATAGCCTAGAGGACTGAGAGGGGTGAGAGGATCGGTGACTGCGCTCGCTCTGAAGCAACGGAGACAGAGGAGCCGAATGTACCGATTCCAGTGTAGGGGACCTCAGCCTCTCGTGGCTCTGCGAAGGCTCCGAAGTTTTTGATGGAGCTGACTGGGAGATAGTCTTATCCCTGCCAGGCGAAACAGAAGTAGAAGATAGAGTCTGAACCGAGGACGGCTCCGAACTTGGAGCTGACTGTTTGATAGATTTAGAAGATTTCACAGGCTGAGAGCTCTTGGCCGGTGAATCCTGGGGTTTTAAAAACCCCTAAGAATAAGTTTATTCTTACGCTCCTGCAGGACTCTTGGACTAAAGGCATGGCAGATAGAACAAGAGTCCTGCAGGTGCACAGCACCCTAAACAATAGACGCAAGAAGTGTGCTCATCTGTCAGAGAGATATTCTGACAGCATGAGTCACACTTCTTGAATCCAGACACTTTGGATTCCTTTGACATCCTGAAAGAAGGAAACAACAAATACAGCAACAGCTACCAAAAGCAAAATACAGTCTACACAAAAAACACACTGTAGTACAAGACTATAGCTAAAGGTTTTTTTTTTGCAATAGGAAAGCCTCTAACTTAAACAGCTAGCCTATGAAAGAAAGGTAGAAGGAAAGCCTCTAACCTAAACAGCTAACCAGACAAGAAGAAGATGGGGGGGAGGGGAGGGGGAAAACTCTCTAAGTTAAATGAGTTCTCAAGGAAAAGAAGGGATACTACATCTAAACACTAGCTATCACAAAAAACAAGACTAATCGTTAACAATAAAACACTGAAAATATAGAAATCTAGAGTAATAAAGTTACACAAAAAACTTTATACGAGCCTGAGCCAGAAAAACGACACCTCGCAGCTGAAGCGGCAAATGAGATCTTGGTAGTTATCACTAGACATCATGGGATAAGGGGTAGCCTTGAGCCAGTAAACAGCTCTCGAGCTACAGAAGATGAACGAGTCGGCCAGAGGAAGGGAAACTATGCTTGTTGAGGCTAGTAAGGGGCTATTTGAATGACTGTGACCTTCATTGTGGATGCTTTTTGTAGAAACTTGGAATCAGGAACATTGAAGGAAAAGCATAAAGGAGTATTGGGAGGTCAAGAATGCATTAATGCATCTCTGGGTGACTCACCTCTTGGGAAATTAGAGTAAAGAACTTGCTGCTTTTGGTGTTTTGAGGAGAAGCAAACAGATTACAGCAAAGTCGGCTCCAATGGCTGAAAATTCACTCCCTTACTAATGGATGAGGGACCACTTGTGGGGGAGCAGAACTGACCTGCTCAACCTGTCCATAAGGATGCCGGATTTCCCTGGGATGTGTATTGCTATTAGAAATCAGAGTGAAGATATTGCCCATTGCCACACACTCATGGTCTTGACTTGACAGATGAGATCTGGTTCCTCCTTGTTTACTGATGTACCAACAACTGATAGAAATGACACCAAAGGGGAGAGAGTTCTGAAAAGTCTGCAATGTTAGAAGAACTGTTCTCATCTCCAACATACTAATATGTACACTGGCCCCTGTTTGAGACCATGTGCCTTGGTCTGTCTTTTCCAGATAAAGCTCCCCCCACACCCCAGTTGGGAAGCGTCTGTGGTCACTGTGGCTTGGGGGAGGGGAATAAAGGGACGTCCTTGTGGAATATTTGAAGATTCCTGCCACCACTCTGTGTGTGCTCGTTAGTGACACTTGCGACGACGTGTCATTTCCTGACTGACCACTGAACCACCAGAGTCCACTGAAGTACATGCATTTACAATCTGGCTAAGGGAACTAATATAACAGAGGCTGTCATGAAGCTGAGAAAGCATATAATTAATGTTACTGGTGGCTTCTTGTGGGGTAAATCATCCTGGGCTTTTCGATGAAGCAATGTAACTTGTCTGAGGGAGCCTTGTTATCTAAAGTCGTGTGAACACAAGTACTCGGACATTGTTAGATTCACTGTAACATCCCCAGGTCTGTACACAGTTTAATCAAACAGTTTCTGGCTTGAATGAGCAAATTCCTGGTAGGGGAAGTGTTGAGCCAGTCATGCCATGTACTTAGTAAACATCCAATGACATGTGGTGAGACCAAAGGGCAGAGGTCTGAATTGGAAATGGCTGGCTCCTACCCAGAAGTGAAGATACTTCCTGGAATGTCTGTCCATTTTATGTGGTAGTATTCATCCTGAAGACATGTCTAGCACATCCAGTAATTTTTCCTCAGAAGGGGAAAATGGACTGAACCATGACCATTCAGAATTTCTTTTACTTCACAAAATTGTTCAAGTGGCTTAGGTCCAAAATTGGCCTTAGGCCTTCCTTTTTCGTTAGCACTAAAAAGAATGTTGAGTAAATTACAGATAGACTCTTGTCTGGAGGGACCTATTAGATGACAAGGATTTCTTAAAAGCTTCCTTATTTCTGAAGTGGTTTCTTATCTTTGCGAGGGTGGAACATCAAGAAATCTTTTCAGGGATTGAGGAAGGGTATAGAAGAAAATGAAATAATCTCTGATAATGATCCTTTGCACCCATTTGTCTTGAGAGATGGCCATCCAGGTTGTTGGGTGAAGGGAAAAGTGCATCCTGACTGCCTCTAGAGTGGGACAATCAGGCAACCATTCATGAGAGCTGGAAAGGCTTCTCCAAAAAAGGACCTCTGAAGCCTTGATTTTGCAGACCATCTCTGCCCCTTGGCCATTTCATGAGTTTCACCCTCTGCCTCAGAGGGCTGTTTCTCTGGAAGTATCAGATGTAAATCTCTGGGATTTATGAAACCAAATTGTCTTGCTTCCCTTCTGGTTTCTGTAGAAGGTTCTTTGAGGGGCGGAGAACTGGATCCCTATGGCAGATAGGGCTTTACCATCTTTCACAATTCTTCAGACAGTCTCAAATTAACTTTGGGACCACAAAGGGATGATTCATCATATGGGGCATTAACAAAGGATGTCTTGAAATGCTCCATAAAGACACTCAGTCACATCCAGGTATGCTTCCTTACAGAAATACCTGTGCTGACCACTTTAGGTGCACCTTCTGTTGCATCAGAGATAAGGCACATACAGACACTGGATAAATACTGTAGGGTAGCCAACTGTGAATCAACAGATTTAATTTGATCTACAGATAAAGGTCCCTTGAGAGACATTCCATGGTTAAATCCCTCTGGAAAAGTGCAACATGTGCTAAGTAATTAAGCTCTTTTACCAAAAAAGTATATGAGGTGTAAACATGCTTCCCAAATCTCCCAAATGCATCCAATTCCTTGTTTAGTTTACTGACAGAGGAACTTTCTTCTGCAAGTTCATTCTTAGTGGTTGCAGCCACAGGCCCCTCGCTCCAATGGGATGGTCTTTGGAAGCAACGAGGAATTTGTTAGTTTCTTGAGAATATGCTAAGTTGCGCCAGGCTCCTTCTATGCCCACGTAGATATGAGGTCTATCATCTCATTGGCTGGGGGCACTACCCAAGTAGTAGATGGGCCACAACCAAAAGCCTCAAGGAAAACTGATTCTTCCAGAGACGGCACTTGGCAAGACCAACCTCCTTTCTGTCTGAGAAGTTCGAGTATCTCTCAGAATGAGAAATCTTCAATGGACAGATCTGGGAGAACCTTCTCCATCATCAAAGTTAATATCAGTGGTAGAGGACTCCTCAGAAAAATCCAAGTGCCTCCTTTTGCACTTGTGCTTCCTATGTACCTCTTCTGTGGGTTGTTCAGGACAGGAGTCAGGAGATGACATAGTCTCTCCTAGGAAGCGTGTCAGGAAGCCTGACTCAAGGCTTCTGTGAACTGTCCAAAAAAGAAGACTGTGGACCCTGGAAATCCTACAGCGGAAAGCTGGATCAGAGTCCAAAGCGGTAGCTTTCTCTAGACTGAGATCACTCTCAAAAGCTTCGGACACTGAGCTCGAGAGACATTCAGGGACACTTGCTGTAGGAGCCTAAACTCCTGAAGATGGCTCAACCCTAGAAGCCATTCAGCTGGGACTTGAGGCTAGCACCAGAGCTTAACAGCCAAGTGCTGACAGAGCTGAACAGCCAAGTGCTGAGCCTCCTATGGAGAGGAACAGATTCAAATACCTCTGGTCTGACAATACCCTACACCTATTGGTCTGATCATACCCTAATGGAGTGGACGCCAATGATTCAGCTCAGAGATTCAGATGGATCCGATATGGTCAGACTTGACTTTGCCAGCAACCTCATCAGAGCAGATGATGTAAGGACTCTTGGTTTCAATGCAGATCTGCTTTTAGCGAGAGACAGATCTAAGGGCTCCCATCCTAGATGTTGGATCGAAGACAGAGCCACTAAAGAAAGAAGAGAATTAGTACTTCCACCAGCTCTGACAGTGGCTGGATCCAGAAGGACCCCCCAAATTTGAACCATATCCAAAGAAATGTCCATGCATCCTGTCCATGTCAGCTTCAGTAAGGCTCCTGGTAGACCTAAATGACCTAAGAGAAGGGTAGCCTGAAGTGGTATGGTCTGTCCTGCAGAATTGGATATCGAATCGATGCTTGGGTGAGACAGGATCTGGGGAGAACCTACGCAGCATATAGGATGTTATGAATACAGGATCCAAAAAGATCATTGCCTCCAAAGGTCAGGATATTTTAGAAGCTGGAGCTGACGATGGTGTCTGAACCAGGGACCTTTTCTTAGACGTTTTAGACTTTGCTTTGTCTTTTTCTTTTTCCTTATATAAATCTCTCAGTTTACCTTTTGACTTTTCAGATACCTTCTTAGCTGAAGAAGAGGAAGAAGCAGCAGCAGACTACCCTGACCCAGAAAGGGGTTTGTCTCCTACTGAAGGCTGAAGGAGGCCCTTCAAAATAAGTATGTTTTTCCATTCATTAATGGTCTATTGACCGAAGGCCTTGCAAATGGAGCAAGAGATGTCAAGATGTAATGGACCTAAACCACAGATGCACTTGTCATACCCATAAAAATTCGGGAGCCTGTGCGAGCAAGCCTTTGGGTTTTAAAAAAAAGAACATCTCATCTGTCATCCCAGAAATTAAAAAAAGGTAAAACAGAGACAAAAATAACCTTTTTTAACCAATGAAAAAAAAATAAAAAAATGTATTCTCTTTTAATACAGTCCCACTCCAACAGCAATGGGGAATAATAAAAGGAGGAAGACAACATGCACAAAGTACCAGATGAGTGGTAGAATGTATGGCAGAGTAATGAAAGACAAACCGAAATGAAAAAAAAAATACTTATCTTTAGGCAAAAATCCTATTAACTCCTTCCTGAGCACCAACGATCCATCAATCACTTATGGCAGCAAACGAGATCTGATGTTACTTGCTCCTAATACAGGGATTATAGGTAGGGGAGGAGCCTGACCACCGGATCCAAGGCTTACAAGTGGCCAAAGTAGGATCCAAAACCCGTATGTTGAGAACAGATGGGAAAGACAACAATGAATGGAGAAACAAGTACTTGGAGAAGAAGATTATTGGCAGTTACAGAATGAACGAAAGAAGCATACTAGAGAAAAGAGGTATGAGGAGGATTAGAGGTAGAGGTAAGGAACAGAAAATTTACACAAAGCAGCAAGGAAAGGTAAGGAACAGAAAAATGACACATAGCAGCAAGGAAAAAAAAAAGAGCCAAAGCTCAATACATTAATCTATGACAAATGCAAAGATCACACTTGCTGGAGGAATAAAGGCAGCTGGCAAATAATCAAATATGGTTAAAGCCTTCCACCAGACAAGGAAATTGACAGGTTAATTGAATGACCAGCAGCAAGTGTATATTAAGGAAGGTGTTTCAGAGGCTAGCCACACTACATATAGCCCTTCTACACAAACTTTGGTACAGGACAGGAACTATTACAGACTGGGTCAGTATTACTTTCATGACAATAAATGCTATATAAAGAATTCTGCAGGTCAGCTTTGAGGAGTTCCTCCTGAATGCATAATTTGTAGAAGGGAACATACAGCACGGAACCACATAGTTATTAGATCATGTTAGCCTAACTGGATTTGGCTCTAAATCTCAGGCAGTCAAGTTTAGCACTAAAAACATATGAATTGATTGATATTTTACTTGCAATGTGCCTTCAGTGTAGCACAATCAACACTCAAGACAATAAAATTAGAGGCAGCAAACATAAATAACTAAATTACTACTCACTAAAATATCTCATAATTTCATAAGCTTGCCAATACAAGAATGTTTTCAGTAATAAATAGATTTTTTTATATTAGGGTGAAATTTAAAGGAAACGTGCAGCTAAAACAGCAATTAGAATGATATGCAGTCTACAAATATGAATACTAGCTTAATGGCAGTTAAAAATCAGAGCTAGTGTAATCAATAAGCAGGTAAACAAGCACTGACAGCATGTAACTAACCAAGCTATCACCAGGCTGATCAGGTAATGACCAGTATATGCACATCAAATTCAAAACGAAACAAAATGAATAGTGTGTGCGTTACAAGATGATCAAAAACAAGATCCACACCAGTGCAGCTGTACATGCAGGAAGTCCGTCCTCATATCAGTCGTTCAGTCATGGCCAGGCTGACGAAAGTCATACGCCGAGGTACAAAAGCCAAAGCGACCCACGCCAAAAGCGCCAAACCGACCTTACCCTGGGGCAGAAGGCAACCCAGATGTCAGAAGGCTCCAAAAGAACAGAGGAGGCCAGTCCCAAAAAGACAACCAAAGCCACATCTACAACATCCCACCATAGCATAGGCACCAACTATATTTACTCTGATTCACCATGTCCCAGCAGCAAGGGGAGACCCTAAGGAGAATGTGGCAAGCCAAACATCAACATTTATAGGAGCTCAAACATCTACTATGTAAATCATCTCTGTTTGCTGCACCACTTACATATGAGTATCCCAAAGCAGAAAAAAGGGGAGGCATTAAAGGATAAAGCAAAGTAAGCCGCCAAATGCAAATCCAGCCCCCAAGCCAAAATCAGTGGAAGGAGCCCCTGCTTAGTGGAAGGTGGTAAGTGACTCCAAGTAAGACTGAGGCTAAAGTGGCTTAAGTATGACCCCCTTAAAAAGTTAGTGACTTAAAAATACAAAAGTGGCAGTGAGGCTAAATCCCAGAGGCCTAATCCCAGCTATGATCTGAACCCATGATGGCCCACCTGAACACAAAACCTTAGGACTTAGAAATAAATTGAAAACAAAAAGGCCCTGAGAAAGAAAAGCAAAAGCAAATTCCCCAAACAATGGGCCTGAACCCTTTACCTTTAGTGCAAAACAAAATAATAAACTGAACAAATTCAGAATATCCAAAAAGGTAATCCCCCTTTTTATTTTGGGTAAATATAATAAAAGCGAGGTAAATGTTTTGGAGTAATAAATACACTAGAAACCACACTAGTATAAAGTTTAGGTTAAAAGAAAGGTATACTGACCCATAAAGCAATCAAAATAAAGAAAGGCTCAAATTTCATAAGGGCCTGTAATCCAGAAACAAGAGGTAATTAGGAGTGAGTTTCTCCAAAAAAGTCTTCCATGATAAATATTTCAGTAGCAGCTGCTGGGGTCTTATAAAGTTTAGTGAGTGAGTTTCTCCAACTAAAAAATTGAGATCCCAAGTATGGGGGCTCGCTGTGGGGGTCTTATATTCCAAGCCCTCTAAGGAGCTTAAAAACAAAGGGAAAGAAACAATGTAGGGTCATATCATCAAGAGCAGATTGAGAGCAGTATGAAACCTTATGAGGGAGAAGACAAACCTTTGTCCAATAACCCGCAAGGTATGAAAGACAAACCTTAAAATTAGGAACTTTTCATCAAGGGTCCTTTGCTCCACTCCAAAAAAAAAATCCTCCAAATTTATCTGCAACCTTCCTTGTACTAGAATCCTCCATCTCCAAATAACATTCAAAACTTGTGTGAAGTAAACCCTGTTGTAAATGTTTTTAGTCAAACAGAATATGCCAGGGCAGAAGGGATTAGAGGACAGAGAGTGACTGTGACTGTACTTCCTGGCTTCTGGCCTTGACAAAGTGTGTGGAATCGAAGGCAAAGGCCATGTTTCATGGTTGGGTTGGTCCTGAGTGGTAGCCAATCCGGCTGTTTTGAATCATGGATGGCTTGTCCTCATCATGGTTCAACTGCACTCCCTGGACAGGAGGCAGAGGCGGAAAGGCAAACACGCGTGAAGAACCACGTGAAGATTGCTCCAAGTTGGAAGCTCCAAAGAGTGGGATGCTCAGGGATGAAACCTTTTGTCAATTTGTTTATACACTGTCAATAGTGGATCTACGAGGATCCAGTGGTTAACACCATGCCAACACTGCCACATGAGGATAAATACAAGGCAACACTGTTCTAATTGGTCTGCATTGTTGTCTGCTGCTAAGGAGTTCTGTGTAGTTGGTCTGCTGGTCTCCTCGAAGATGTAGTGTTTAACTGAGACCTTTCTGTACCACTACACATTGATTTTGTCTTGATAGACAGAGGGATGTCCCCCTGTTTGCTGAACATTGAACACCCAGTTGTGTTGTTGTGTCTTTGATCAACCACATGTTGAAGAAGTTGTCTTGAAAGCCATCAATGCAATGCATTGAAGTGTGCATTCTCAAGTTGATATGTGTATTTGAAGGAGTACAGGCAGCAGTCTGTTTGTCTGTTTGAGATTTTCATTGGTCTCCTGTCTTGTAGTGATTTGGGTTGCAGATGAGCCCCTTTCTCTGACTTCTTCTCCTGAGGGTCACAGAGAGTCCCTCCCCTGGAGCCCACCACAAAATTGTTTTGAATGCAAGATTCCTGGTGAATGACAGTGTCCATTGAGATGTCCATATTCTTCGACATTTTGAGATCCCATTGTAGCTTCCTCATATAAGCTTTGGCATTGGGAAGTACATTGAATACAAGATATGAACAATGTATGGTGAAGAATTGAAAGATCAGACTGCCTGGACTGACAAAGCCTTGATGATGGTGAAGATCTCATGTCAAAAAGAGCAACTGGGGTCAGAAAAGGCCAAGAAAAGGCCATTTTCGCTTGTCTAAAGAAAAAGGACGTGCCCATTCATACTAGATCGACTTTATTTCTGCTAGGCACTTAATTCCAGGCAGAATAAACTTGCCACTTAATACTGTAAATGATGAATCTGTAATGATCCTTTCCACAAGTTTCCAGAATCAGGCAACTGCCTAAAGCCTAATAGATTTGTATTCCTCTTAGCCTGAAGAAAGAAACCACTGAGTGAGCCAGAACCTGAAAAAACTGGGCGGAGTAGATAAGCCAAAGGCAAATGAGTAACCTGATATGAAAAAATCCAGCCCGAAACTTGAGATCCACTTCCTGCACCTGGCCCTGATAGGAACATGGTAGTAAGCCTTGATCTTGCCACCATGATCCAAAAGCTGTTGCCCAGAGTAAAAGCTGTTGTTACGCGCCAATTTTGAACGGGGAATGTCTTCCATGTAAGGTTGAGATTAGATAGACAAAACCACCCCCACGGTTCCCCTTTCTTTTGTACGAGGGAAACAGCGGTAGAATAAAATCCTAGTAGGAGATCTCTGGCAGAGGGACCTGTATAGCTCCAGATTTGGAGTAGTAGAGAATCTGTTCTTGCCTGAGAGGTGTTCCTGAGGAAGGTACTAAATGCCTTAGGAGGAAGGTGCGTATGGAAATAAAAATAAAACTTGTGGCTCATGATTTCCACCCATTTGCTCCAGTAACTAGGTAATTAAAATCCACCCTCCCAACAAAGCCAATTTTGCTTCCAAAGGTGCTGCCAGGCAGGAGAAAAGGCAGGTCTGAAAAGAAGTTTATTTAAAGGACTGGCCCCAAAGGACTGGCCCCCTGCTCATGGAACTCCCATGTTCTAGGTCTGGAAGGAACTCTGAGCTCTGCCCCTACCACGCCTACCACTACCCTAGACTGACCCCACAGGCTTAGAAACGCCAAGGAAACGCTCAGCACTTAGCTTCTACTAAACTTGGGCACTGACAGCTCAAAAAAACTTGGTAAAACTGCATAGACTACTCTGAGTCTCCCACCTTTCAAGAAGACTCCCCACATGGACTCCCAATTTCGCTTCAGACTGCAAAGGAGCATCCAAATCCTTATTTTAACATGGTCAGATAAATGGTCACCCTGTTGTATGCATCCTGAAAGAAGGCGTAAGAACTCCTACAGCAGCAGCCAGGCAGCCACAAAACTGCAAAGCCACACTTACCAGAAGTTAAAGAATGTAAACCCACCTGTCAAAGACATTGCTTCAAATCTTCTAATTTAGCATCAGGTCCATTCCTCACTTCAGATGCTTACCAATTCTTAGATTTGTAAAGAAGAAAAGAGACATATTTCAACGAAGAAAAATGGCAAAGCAGCATAGGTACCTTAGGTTTCAAATGTCTAGACCTTTCTATCCTTTCATCATCTAGCCTGGGCTCAGGCCTCTTCTCAACACCCACCGGGCCCTTTACAACAGAGGCCTGGACTTCCTTTCTCCCTCTCTTCTAGGACTCTGATCCGCTTCAAAATACAGATATAGTCTCACTTCCAGGCTTTAACACGGGTCCTACAGAATACTCAGAGGAGCAGGAGGCAGAGGACTAAGATTTAGCGAAGCCAGTGAGCCTGTGATCCAACACTGTGTACACAGGGGGTATACCATGGGTCTATAAAGAGGTAAATTCCCTAAGTCTAAGCTGAGGGCGCGAGCTCTTCCGTGCCTGACAGAAGTAATAGTCTTCCCAACAGAAAGAATCCCTCCTCTTGAAGAAAAAGAAAAAGAGTCAGAGGAAGGAGGAGAGGAGTGGAGGAGTGACCTCAAGAAGAGAAGAGTAAGCAGAAGCTTTCTGCAAGCTCCTGCAAACATCTGAACCATCCGCAAAACTTCAAAACTTTCCAACTCTGGAAGGCCCCCCTAGGCTTTATCAGGAGGGGGCAAAGAACCTCTAATAATTAATGCTTCTTAATCTTTAAGCATTTTAAGCATGTGCTTCTTGAACTAGGACGGACACCAACAGAAATTAACCTGGCCTGGAAATTAACCTGGCCTGAAACAGAAGGAGAGGTGGAAACACCTGGAGAGGGGGAAACCACCTGGACCTGAGAAGAGCCTTCAACCTGCTGACCTGCCTGTGAGAGGCTGCCTCGCCTGAAAAACATCCTGCGTACCAAAGCCCCCTGACTCCATTCCAACCACCCACCGCACCTGAAGCCCACTCTAGTGAACCGAACCGATCACTCATCTGCGATCAGACGACTCATCTTTACCTTTTTTTCTCTTTGTGCTTCGCCTTCTTCTCTGGCGCGATATCCGGAGTGTATAACCGCATTGCCATCCTACCGCACCTAAGACACGCCTAGCAGTTAAGCGTCTTCGCCATATTAAACCTAGCATCCCAGTTAATACACTTTTAATCTCCAACCAACCAATGCCAAACCCAAAACAAGAAAGTGATAGAATATGAATTTCCCACAAGTATCATGCATCTCACTATTCACTTTTTCTGACATCCGTACACAGGTATAAGAAAAAAAAAAAAAACAAAAAAACTAAAATATTCCCAACGGGGTGATTAGCCAACTTGATTCGCCTGAAAAAAAGAATTTCCGGCACTTGCAACGCTGTTTCTGCATCGACCATGCGCTAAAAGATCGAAAATGCGGACGCCGTGATATGACGCCGCGCACCCTGACGCCCCTGACGCCCTGATGTCGCTTTTAAGACCGACGCCAGCCTAATTCTTGGTATTTCGGGCCGAGGTGACCGAGCAGACCACATATGTAAGGAGGACTGCAGCAATGTGAGATGAAGAACATCAGAAACAAAACAGTTAAAGCAAACACAAAATTAAGGCAAAAACATTGTAAGTCAAACAAAAATAAATGAATTGAACTTAAAGTTGGACAAAGTAAATCACTGTTACACCAATAATTATTTAGCGCTTTCATTGGAATTAATAACTCGAATTCTTCAGAACAATAACCACAACCTTACACATATTTAAATACATTTTACATAACTGCTTAATAAATTAAAATTATTCATATATCCAATAAAAAATGTTAATTGATATATTTTAAAGACCCATTAATTAAAAAAAAACTCAATAATAGTCTATTATTTAAAAGGCACTTAACATTCAAAGTCCCAGTCAACCCTGGTAATCTCTCAGCATTTAAAAATATTTGCCATTTCAGTTATTTTATTTCTAAAGCAGTATTAAACTCACAACCATATGGTTTCACATTACTATGATCCAATACTAAAAAACTGAACTTTTTAAAATCTAAACATTCACTAGCATGTCTGGCTAAAGCATTATTAAAATCTTTGCTTTTAATAGCCAAACAATGCTCAGAGATTCTTTTATATAATGCTCTGACAGTTTTACAGACATAAAAATTGTGACAGGTGGTACAAGATGCTAGATATACTATGCCACAACTTTTACAATTATATCTGCACTTACAAGTCACCATTTTTTGTATGTGAGAAAAATATATATACTAGTAGAAGAATCAATAAATCTGCATTGCTTACAGTTATAACATGGATAAGTACCCGGTGCCCCCCCCTTGATACAGATAAAGTACTATATTCATTCACTTCTAACATAGATTTTACACTAACAACTTTTTTTATAAATAAATGTGGGGTGGTCTCCTAACACTCTAGCTAGATCCCTATTCCCTAAAATAACTTTCCAGTTGTTTTTAATAACTTCCTTAATATTTTCAGAATTTATACATATAGGAACAGGAAAAGCACAGTCCATTTTAGTGTTATAATTATTATTGTTGTTCCTAGTTAGAGTGTCTTAAGGGGAAAAGTCCTAATACAAATTGGTGGGAATTTTTCCATTTCGAGTTTTACAAATTTCTTTCTTTATGTTAATCTGTCCAAACGATAACCTCAATATACAAACACTGAAATTAGTTTGTCAATCTCCTTAACAAATATCTCTTCCTCTGAAGTCTACTTAACCGAATGAAGTGTCCTCGCACTAGATTGAATTTTATAAAAGATGGATGATTACTATGAAAATGTAAAAAATTATTTGTATAAATGTCCTTTCTGTAGAAAGTACTAACACTTTTTTATCTTTTACATCCATAGTAATACTTAGGTCTAAAAAATGAATATTAAAACTCATATCACTGAGTTCAATGGTCAGCCCACATGCATGGCTGCTGATGCCATTCAAAAAGCTCTTCAGCTCATCAGCAGATCCATTCCAGATAAAAAAAAATAAATCTATGTATCTTTTATGCGTAGAAACATGTTTAAATCCATCTAATTTAATTAAATGAGACAATTCTCACCAACTCAAACCAGATTAGCAAAGGCTGGAGTTACTTTTGCCCCCATGGCTAACACACATAACTGCCAATAAATTTTCTCATCAAATAAAAAGAAATATTCAATTAACACGCAAATGGACCATGTCATTTTTTTGATGAAATCAATACCTAAACTTTGATCAATGGATGCATAAAGGGGAAACTATATCTACTGTTACAAGGAAAGTTTCTGTACCCTGGAAACTATAGTTTTTTAATATAAGAATTGCCAAGAATCTCTGATAAAATGAGGTGTCTTAGAAACTAAAGGGTTCAATAAATGATCTAAATAATGTGATACAGTAACAGTCTTAGCTTTCTTGGCAGACACTATTGGTCTAAAAGGGGAGTTTACAGAATCTTTGTGAATCTTTGGTATTCCAAAAAGAATACCCAACAAAGATTTACTTATAAATAAAAATTCAAATATAGCTAGATTAATATAGTTTCTATTCAATAAATCCATATCATCCATCAATTTAAAGTTCTTTCTGTGTCATTACTTACTACTACTACTTCATACTGATTATATAGTCAGATCTTTTCAAAATCGCTAGGGCATTCCCTTTGTCAGCTTTCATAAAACGATATTCCTTATTTTTCCTAATGTCCATCAGACATTTAAATTCACTGTTTTTCAAATATCTTCTCTTGTTGTTCTGAGCTGCATTTCTATTGCTGTTGACTATAGATATAATATCATTCTCACACATTTCATTAAATATATTAAGAGTAGGTGTAAGTCTATGATTAATGTTACTAGGCTTTCTACAATATGTTAGTGTTGTTAATTAATACAAAGGTGTAATTTAAGTTTAATTTTCTAACATGCATCTTAAAATCAAGTACAGTATCAACCAATGGTGCTTTAACTGGAGGAATATAAGAAAAACCTTTCCCCAGTACTTTGTATCGTAAGTCACTTGGCTCCAAGTTACGTAAATTATAAATTTTACATACTGGAACTACCTCTTCTGATACTTCCCTTTCTTTTTGTTCCCCTTGCTTCTGGTGTTTCTTGTATTGTGTTCTCCTCAGATGACTTCATCTGAAAAGGAGTGTTTGATTCTTGAATTGAATTACTGCTTCCTTCACCTGGATCACTTTCTAAAACATCACTGTTTCCACTATCACATCATTAGCTACATTTGTAACTCTAGAATGTATAATATATGCCGAATTATTAGCATAGGATAACGAATCTCGAGCTAGTTTGTTTCTCTTCCTGTAAACTAAATTAGCAACATGTCGTTGAAGTTTGGCTTGAATGCCGTTGTATAAAATCCTAGGCAAATCAAACTCAGCATCATTAATAACCAATGCATTGTTTTCAATCACTTCCTGTTTCACTACATTAATTTTCAGTGTCATGCTTAATTAACAATTTTACAGCCTCTAAACCAGTTATTATACAATTCACATAATTCAGAATAAATTAAGTCAATTTCTTTTATCCCATGTTAATGTTAACAATGTTAAGTGCCTTTTAAATAATATACTCTCTTATTGAGTTTTTTTAAGTAATGGGTCTTTAAAATATATCAGTTAACATTTTTTATTGGATATGTGAATAATTAACTTAAGTAATTATGTAAAATGTATTTAAATGTGTGTAAGGTTGTGGTCATTGTTCTGAAGAAGTTAAGAGTTATTAAATCGAATGAAAGCGCTAAATAATTATTGGTGTAGTAGTGATTTATTTTGTCCAACTTCAAGTTCAGTTCTTTAGTTAGTTTCAAAGTTTATTTGGAGTGGCATTTTTTTGGTTAAACAAAAATAAACGTCACTGCAAGAATGACTCAAGTTATATCAGTGAGATTAACATAATGGCCACCAGCAAACAAAGTTCAGCACTAAAAATCAGATCACAATAAATGTAGACAAGTGAGCTTCAGTGACATAAAATGGGTAACATCTGACTGACACAAATGACCAGAGTTTGATTAATGGCAATGGCGCCTAATGGAGCTGGCAGGGGAGGATAAGTATGACCAACTTGGGAGGGAATGGGGCAGAATAGGCTGCATACAACCACAATCCCCTGAGAGGAGGGTGTTCTCACCACGTATTTCCTGGAGGTGGACTTTTGGCTCACAAAATCATTGAATGGTGGTACCCTTCATTACAGAAAGTATGTGAGAGCTTACACTCCACACAGAAAAACAATGTGGGTCCCAGTGGTGATGAAGGTAGCTTATCCTCATAGATCATTCAAATGCTTACATTGCTGGAATGCTGAAATGGGTACAACCAACCATGTTGGCTATGTACATGATGGCCCCTCTGGACTTTGCTCCATATCCAAAAGGTACTGGTACAAGACAAGATGTATTCAGCATTACTATTTTTTTTTTTTTGCTTATATGCCAGGGCAGTGGACTGATTCCAATGGACCCACTTGAGCCACAGCCCAGCAGGGAGAAAAAGCATATAAAGAATTTTTTAAATGATATACGCAGTACAAAAAGCAGTCCTGAATACAAATTAAACATCAAATTACAATGAGTAAGTAAACCATGTAAAAAAATCAAAAATTAGCAATGCAATAGAGTGAGTTCCAGCATCAGAAATATAAAGCAAAGCAATTAATGAAATGGGCTGAGTGTGTAAAAGCCCAAGGAGACCTGTAAAGACAGTAGGAGAACAGAAATCAATAACAAAAAATAAAGCTTTTCAGAGGATGAGATTAGGCAAAATAAGAATTACTTAACATTTAACACTGTAGGCATATAAAGCTAGGAAATAACATTGTTGTGATCTAAATTAGTTTTACAAATAGTTGCAATGGAAGATTTAAGATTGGGATTTACAGGATGGAAAAACTGCCCAAATGTCAGGGCTAGTGGAAGAGGCCTGAGTGGATCAGGAAGAATGAATAAGCAGAGCACGAAGTATTAAAGGAGAGCCTCCACAGAGAGAAACAATCACTTGGATTAGAATTGAGTGATAAGCCATTACCAACTACATTAAAATGCATGGACGGTGCAGTGGTGCAGCAGTTAGTGTCACCTCAAAGAAAGAAGTTCGCCTGTTCGATTCTCGACTGGAGTGCCATCTGTGTGGAGTCGGCATGTCCTCCCTGCATTTGCGTGGGTTTCCTCAGTGCTTTCCGGTTTCCACTCACATTCCAAAGCCAAGTGTCTGGAGCATTTCTACCTGGGCCTCTGCTGAAAATGGGCTCGGTCCCAGTCAGACTTTCCCAGTAAACAAATGTTAAATAAACACATAAAATATGTTCTAATACAAGCAGGGAAGGCTGTTTTTATGCATACCATGTAGATGAATGGCTGATTTGCTGCTGTGTAGCTCATTCACAAAAGGAACACTTTTTTGTTGCTGGCAGTACCTCAGTTTAACTGCATGGCTTAATATTTTTCTTTTACTTTCTAGTGTGACCTACATAATTACTTACTAAAATCTGAGTGACAGAACCCACAGGGTCAGAGTTGCTGGCGCCATGTCAGACTCAAAGCCTGTCACAAGTGGTGTCCACTCTTGTTTGGCATCTACTTTTCCGAAGTACAAGCAAACACAGGAGGGTTATGGCTGACAAAGTTTGCAGATGACTGCAAACTGGGCGCCGTAGTCGAAAACACATCTGACACAGATATCCTTCAGAAGGGTCTCACAGAAACGGATAACTGGTGCCAGAGCCATGGCCTAAAGTTAAATGCCAAAAAATGCATAGTCATACCCTTCAGGAAAAACAAGGTTACCCCTAGCTACCATATAGGTGGCAATCCACTGAGCACAGAAGTTATCAGGGACCTGGGGACCCAAGTTGACAGTAGCCTGCCATTCGACACCCATGTAGCTAAAGTAGTTAGGAAGACCTTCTACATTGCCCACCTTATCATGAAGGGATTCACATCTAGATCAAGGGAGGTCATAGTCTCCCTATACTCATCACTCATCAGACCAATGATTGAGTACAATGCCCCATTCGGAATGTATCTGACCCGACACTTGCAGCAGCTGGAGAAGCCACAAAGTTCCTCACCAAAAGGATAAAGGGTCTCAAAATCTGTCCTATGCTGCCCGACTGAAAGAACTCCAGCTCTATTCAGTCGCCACCGCTTGCTCAGAGATGACCTTTGCCTGACATACAAGGCCATGTCAAACCCAGATTTGATGAATATGCTTCACCTCAAAAATCTAGATCCATCAGAGCCACAAGGGCGGAGACTTAAACCTCGACACGGCTATTAATAGGACGTGCTGGAGGGATAGATTCATCACCCAAAGACTCCCTATGCTGTGGAACAAAATCCCGATATATGTGAGGCAGAGCACCTCGCTGGCCTTGTTCAAGAGAAATCTTGACCAATGGATGGGAGATCGCAGATATACCCCAGGGATTACCTCAGTGTCACTGCTCGACAGAGGCACAGCAAAATAATGGGTATAGTTCCCCATACTAAAGGGGTGGCGTAAGCCACAAAACTATGGGCTAGGCTTGTAAATGCCCTCGGGCAGATAGCCTAGTATGAACCTATGAACCTATATTAGAGTGGTCCAATTATACTCCCCCTGTATACATATACACACATACGTACACAGTTCTGCTAACCCTCCCATTCCTTAGCTACTTTGTTACGAAAAATGTAAAAAAAAAGAATGAATGAAAGAAGAAATGTAGTCGATCACTTGATGCAGCGCCAATAAGATACCTGATGACAAGGAGTCCTTAAAATTAAGTGCAGTAAAGCCTATTTACAGCAGTGGGACCCAGCAAGAAAAGGGACATGATGCATGGAGCACCATGATAACAGCCCAATTTTAACAAAAAATGCTTTTTTTTTTTGTAAGTACCTCTCAATGACGTTAAGCTCTAGACGTGTACTGGAACAAAAGTGACTAGATCCAGTCATCACAGAAAAGCACTGAGCAGCTGAAACAGCAAAGACCATTTTAAAAACTATAAGATGCCTCAAAGTCTCGCACACAAAAGTAGAAAAGTGAACTTTTAAAGCTTCAGATAGACATCTTCTGGCTGCTACTGGTTTCGGCTCTTTATTACACCTTTCAAAGCGCCTTTTTTTTTTTTTTTTTGCCTCTTCCTGTAACTAGTAGTACAGTGATTACATAAAGGTCCACGAAAAACAAAAAAAATTATGATTGGATCTCTCTGATCATAACTATTTATTACTTATTCATGATGTGGAAGTCACCCACTTCTTGATCTTCACTTTGCTACTGACAGAATTTCTTGATATCCATGACTCGAAGAAATAAGCTGGATAATATCACAGAGCCAACATAGTCCTTCCTTCTTTCTAAGGTATGCTTAGAAATAGGATTAAATGTTCTTGTAAAGAAAAGACAAGAACTTTCCTTATCAGGGGGTTGGGGGTTGGAATAATGGTTAAAGTATTTACCTTGCAGACACCAGATACATGCTTTGATTCTCTCCTTTGAGGAAAACTAGCTAGGCTTAAAATGGCTCACAAGGGGAGCTAGCCTGGTATTACCTATAAACCTAAATTATGCATACATGCCTTACTACTTCGTGTTCAACCACACCGCACTGTGTGGAAAGTTCCACATTTGACACTGAAATGAAGCAATGTTCTACATTCTACTTTTGTCAGTGGTGTCTCTGAATAGCTCACAAATCAATTATAGCCAATCGGAAAAAAGTAAAGGAATCCTTTTAACTGCCGGTATTGCAGTTATTTACTTTGGTACTGTTTTGCTTCTATTTTATTTTTTCTCCCTCTCATTAAACACATACCTCATAGTCTCCTAAAGTAAGAAATCTGGACAAAGCCAATAGCAAACATAATGCGGGGATAAAGCCATAAAAATACGGACAATTTTTAGATACTGCTTTTATAAACTGAAAAAGTTGCTAGAATAACAGGTTTTGTGTTACCATATGTGTTCTGAAGGATATGATGTCTGAAACTTAAATTTCTGTTATTATCTTGTCATTCTCTTATTTCAAGCCCCTGTGATTTGCCAGAAAACTACATATTTTATGAGGACCACACCTTTCAACTGTACCGAATTCCTCAGTATTTACTGGTTTTGAGGATAAAATAATGGGGTGCCACAAATTCCTGAGTGGTCCCTTTAGTTCCAGATTTTTAAAAAATATATATGTACAACTTTAAATTTATGTCTGATGTTACCATGGTACAAGGACATCACAGGTTCATAGGTTCATACTAGGCTATCTGCCCTAGGGCATTTATAAGCTTAGCCAGAATGTGTTTGGTTTTCGCCACCCATTTTAAATTTATTTTGTTATGCCCTTTTTTGAGGTTAGTATACTGTGCTTCTATCTAACAGTGACACAGAAGTGATTCCCAGGGTAAACCTACGATCTCCCATCGACTCATCAAGATTCCTCTTGAAGAGAGTCAATGAGGGACTCTGCCTAACCTGGACTGGGATTTTAGTCCACAGTGAAGGGAGCCTCTGGGTTATGAATCTGTCCCTCCAGCATGTCCTATTTATTTCAGTGCTGAGATTCAAGTCTCTCGAGCAAGTAGCTCGATGGGATTTGGATTTTCTGAGGTGCAGCATGTCCATTAATTCCGGGTTGGACATGGCTTTATACGTCAGGCACAGATCGCTTCTGAACAGGCGGTATGCCACTGAGTAGAGCTGGAGTTTCTTTACCCGGGCAGCATATGGCATCTGTTTGAGCCCTTTGATCCTCTTGGTGAGGTACTTTTGGGGTCTTTCCAGTTTCTACAGGTGTCTGGGTAAGGTACATCCCAAAAGGGGCATTGTACTCAATTATGGGCCTGATGAGGGATGAATAAAGAGGCACAATGACCTCCCTTGATCTAGATGTAAATCCCTTCATGATTAGGTGGGCTATATAAAATGTTTTTATAACCACTTTGGCCACGTGGTTGTCAAATGAGAGATTGCTATCAACTTAGGTCCCCAGGTCCCTAATTACTTCTTCTGTACTTAATGGATTACCACCTATGTGGTAATTTGTGGGCACTTTGTTTTTGCCAAAGGGGATGACTATACACTTTTTGGCATTTAGCTTGAGGCCATGGCTCTGGCACCAGTTGTCTGTTTCTAGGAGGCCCTTTTAGAGGATGCTTGTGTCGGCTGGAGAGTCGATTATGGCGCCCAGTTTGCAGTCATCTGCAAACTTGGTCAGCCACAGTCCTTCCGTGTTGGCCTGTACCTCCGAGAAATATATACCGAACAAGAGAGGTCCCAGGACTGAGCCTTGTGGGACACCACTTGTAACTGGTTTGGAGTCTGACATGGCTCCAGCAATTCTAACCATGTGGGTTCTGTCCTTGAGCCAGTTTGCAATTCATCTAGTGACATAGGGGTTTATATTTAAGCTGGTGAGCTTATCTATAATGCCAGAGTGGGGTATTGTATCGAAGGCTTTTGCGAGGTCCAGGTAGGCTGTGTGGACCACCTTCCCCTCGTCAATGGCCTTGGTGACGGTTTCAAAGAAATCAACCAGGTTTAAGTGGCAGGATCTGCCCTTAACAAAGCAGAACTGGGTAGGATCCAGTGTCTGTAGGTCCCCAATATCTTTATTTATGAGGTCCATGATGATCCTTTCCATAGCTTTGCAGACCAAGCTAGTCAGGCTTATAGGGCGATAGTTTCCAGGATCCGTTGAGGCACCACCTTTATGGAGAGGGACCACTGTTGCTGTATGCCACTCTTTGGACACATATCCTGTAGTAAGGCTGAGATTGAACTGTAGTTTTATGTTTGGGTTTAGCTCTTCTTGGAGTTCATGAAGGACGCAGCCCGGGACACCGTCTGGTCCCATTGATGCTGTGTTTTTTGCTTTGGAGAGGGCGGCTCTTACCTGAGCATCTGAGATATCACGGGGGCAGCACTCTGCTAGGATAGATATTTGCCCTTTTGGTGGGGAGGGGGGGAGAAGTTTGCGCTGAGCCTGTCAGCTAGGATGTTGGCAATGTCTGTGGGTTCGGTGTATTTTTTTGTCATTTTGGACTAATTCTGAGCATATCTGGGAATTACCACCCAGGTTCCTAACATAACTAAAGAAAGCCTTGTGATCATCCTTAGTGTCCTGTGCAATTTTTCTCTCGAAGCTGGCCTTAGACAATTTTATGAGTGCCCGTAGTTTTTTGCTAATACTGATCAGTGATGCCTTCCCTTTTTGGGGGTTTGCTCTATTATTTAGTAGCTTTCTCCTTCTATTGTATAGTTTGTTTATGGCTGGGGTCCACCAGACAGGACGTCTGCCTTTGGAGGATTGGGTCTTGGTTTTATTTGGCATTGCATGATCCATGCATACCTGAAGGTGTTCACAGAATGCGTTTATAAAGGATTCTGCGGTCTGGGCCGTATTTTCCACAGGCCCGGGGGCTTTGAAGGATTCCACCTCGGTTTTGAGGAGTGTGAAATTTGCTTTAGAGAAGTTTTTCACTGTGGTTTTCTAGGCAGGGGGTGAGGTCGGGATGTGAATATCCAGTGAGATTAGTTTATGGTCTGATCTTACCAGTAAGGGATACACTTCTGGTCTGGAGCATAGAGTCCCCATGTTGGCGATGATCAGGTCCAGTATGTTTACCCCTCTTGTGGGAGTGGTAACAAGTTGTTCCATAGCATTTGAGTTTATAAATTCTAGGAACCTTTGGGCTAGGGTGTTGTAGCTAGAGTAATGCTCCCAGTCTATGTTTGGGTAGTTGAAGTCGCCCAATATAATGGTGTTTGGAGAGACCTTCATATTTTCCAGTGTTCTCAGGAAGGCCGAGTGGGGTTCCTGGGTTTGGGAGGGTGGTCTGTAGCAGGCTATAAACTGGAAGGCAGTTTTACCCACTGTTAGTTGCACATGGATAGTCTCTGATGCTTCGTGCTTTGCCACCAACCTGGAGGTGTGGGTATCTTTGATGAATATCGATACTCCCCCTCCTTTTGTGGTTCGGTCCAAGTTTTGGGGCCGAAAAGCATGGTATGAGGTATAACCTGGTAGTGCTGGGGTGCTCTCAGGAGCCCTGAACCAGGTTTCTGTTACTGCACAGATATCAATGTTCTCCATGCTAAGGAGAGTTTCGAGTGCGTGCATCTTGAGGTTTAGAATTCTGGCGTTGAGTAGCATTACTTAGTTTCTTATCCCTTGTGATACCTATGGAGGTGGGTTTGTCTTTTGAGCCTTGCCTAAAAAAGGCACTATGGGGGTAGCAAGAGCCTTTGCCAATATCCGAAAGCCCAGGGGTGACAGGTGCAAGCCATCCCTAGTGAAGCATCATGGCTTGTCGAGCATATCATCCCAAGCTGACAGGCATTGGATCCCCTTTGAATGACACAAGTACTTAAGCCAATTGTTGAAAATGATCATCTTGTCTTCATATTGTGGCATCATTTTTGGTGAGGGTAAGATGCTACTCAAGGTCAGGGTCATACCGGCCTGGGCAACATGCTCAGAGAGCTCCTCTATGTCTCTTTTCATGTAGTCCAGGGAGGTACGTCTCAGGTCATTCACACCAGCATGGACAGTGACTGAGTCATATTTGTACTTGCCTTGGAGTGACCTGAGTGCTTGTGTTATGTGACAGATCCTAGCGCCCGACAGGCTGCTCACCGTGACCCTCTCCTTGTTCAGCCTGGTGAGCGGGACGTCAGTGTGCCTGACGATAGTCACCTATTACAAGTGTATCAGGTGTGTTGTTTAGTCTTAAGGGCTGTGACTGTTCGGCACACTGGCTTTGTGAGATATGTTTTGCACGTGTTTTGTTTTGGGGTAGCGGTTGCTTGGGTGTCTGCTTTGGAGGTCTCTGCTGCTTAGGCAGATCTTTATTTAGAGCCTCCGAGTATGTTTTTGTGTGATTAAGTGTTTGGTTTGCTGTCGTGGTAGGTCTATGTGAAACTGGAATTGTAGTGAGTGTGGTTTCCTTCTCCTCCTGACTGGTTATGCCAGTACTGAGTTGAGAGAGCTTAGCCTCCAGTTTGGCTATATGGTTGCATCTCTCACATGTGTTGGAATTTGTTGGGAGGAGGAGAGGGTTGTCTGTATACATGAGGCAGTTGTAACATTGCCTCAAGATTCCCAGATTCACCAGCTGGACCGGAGAGGAGATTGACAACTGACCTTTGGACATGCTAGAATAATATTGGGAATTCCTTTATAATTGAAAACAAGGGCCAGTGGGGAGTGAGGGTGTAGTGCTTTTAATTTTTAGTGCTGACTTATATAATTGCTTTAGTGAGCAAGTGCCAGGTAACTTAAGTGCAATGTGTTACAGGTAACTTAAATGCAAAAATGACAAACAGTAACTTTCATTCAAGTGAAACAAGGAAATAAGTACAGTAAGCAATGCAGATATCACTAGTGATCCACAGAAGCGCTGAGAAGCCGCGTATTAGGTGGAATTAGCGTTCCAGGGAAATAACAAGCAAACAAACAACAAGCATATAAACAAAGCTAGATTCAGCAGGCCTGGATCTAGTCTATGCTACAGCAAACAAGGTGTACCAATTTCAGTAAGATACAGTTCATATATTCAGGCACTATAAATCTTTAACCAGAAATTCACAGCTCAGAAGGGCAGAGTCCAGCCTCTTCTCCCACAAGAGTGCAGACCACGAACCTTCTTAATGTAAAATAACTGGCCTGAAGCCCAAGTGCTTAAACCAGAACTAATACACTTTAAGAATAACAGACACTGGGCTCTCAATCAGCCCAAGTGCTTAATCCAAAAGACTTAGAATGATAGCTACACTTTAATCAAGTTACTACCAAACAGTAATAAATACAATTGAATACTTTAGAGAATGCTTGGATTATTGCTCAAGTTACACAAACAAAGCTAGATCAGCTTTGGGAAACTGTCTGACTCTCAGAGACACAGAGATTTAAAAAATAAATAATAATAATTAAAAAAAAAAAAAAACTTGCAGGCAGCTTGTGGGACTGGGAAACTCTCACTTACTTGACACTGGCTATCCGTAGTCACTTGTCCAGGTGCACAGAAGGATTACTTGAAAAAGCTTGGCTGCTTATTTGTGGCCCTGCTGACAGCTGCTGTGGATGCATTTTTTGATGGAGCAAACAGGAAGAGGGGAACTGTTACTTACAGGCCAGTAAAGCACCGATTATACAGATGTTGCAACTTGCACGGACCAGGGAGCCCCCAGCCAGCCAAGATAAAATCCACTATGAAAATGTGTTGGGAATACTGGGTTCTTAAAATGCTAACAATTAAGAACAGAGCTCCAGGTGCAAGTTCCTCCTTGCTGTGAGCATGCCTTTGCAGATTCGCTTGCTGAGGTTGTGAGAACACTCACATTGTAAGGGATTCTTTACTATTAGCAACAAACATGCATTGCTTCCTGGCAGAAAACTGTTACTGTGCGTCTTACTCTGGTCAAAGCTCATCTGTCATTAGTCATTTACAGCACTGCTTTTTCCACCTGAAAACGTTATACTTGCTCTTTACTTCACAACTGGAGAAATTCCGGTTAGTGTACAATTGCATTTTAGTAATGGGCTGCAAACTTTAAAATATCAAAAACTCTTGCTCATTTCAATCGCACTTAACTGATGGGCTGCTGGCTTAAAAATACTGAAGACCCTTGCTCATTTCAAAATATCTGTTAAACCTAATGCTGAACATTTGAAGGAATACCGTTCCACACATTATGTACTTCCATATACCAACATACTTTCAGGGATGGCTACAGTATACTATACCAACCTGGAATGCACACTGGTGCTGCAGTCAATTTAGGTACCTCGCACCTATTTCTTTCTTTTTTTTTTTTTTTTCCTTTTTGGTTAGTTTACTTTCTGCACAAAATCAAACCACCCTTTTTGTCTTGTACTTTATGCCTATTAATGATAATCGTTGGAAAATGTTTTGGCTCACCCATAAAGTGTGTGTGTGTCTGTGTGTGTGTGATACCTCTCAATCACTCACAGCCAAAAAGCTGGACAAAGCCAAAAATAATGAAGGGACAAATCCGAAAAATAGAGACAGATTTTAAATATTGCTCCTGTAAACTCAGATAGTTGATAGAATAACAGGTTTGCCTGAAATTCAAATATATGCCAATTATTTAGTAACTTTAATCTTGTTGGTATCCTACAATTCCATTGTAGTGGGTGGGGGCTACATGATTATGTATGCACATATGTTAGTGTCCCAATTTTTGGCCAGTTGTACCTACTTTTCATGGGCCTTTGTCCAAATTTTTGATGTTTCCATGTTGAGAGGTATGTGAGGCACAGACCAAAAATATGAGGAAAAAAATGTAAGCATTCTGTAAAATTCTGAGCAGTTAAGCGGTATGACAAGGGTGTGTGTGTGTGTGTGTGTGTGTGTGTGTGTGTGTGTGTGTGTGTGTGTGTGTGTGTGTGTGTGTGTGTGTGTGTGTGTGTGTGTGTGTGTTTCATAGTTCTCACCCTCTTAGCACAAGAAATCTGGACATACCCTTAATTAATGGGGGGACAAAGGTCCCAAAAAGGAATACATTTTAAATACTTTTCTTATAAACTTAGAAAGTTGCTAGAATAACAGCATTTCTGAAATATATAAAGTTTGAAACTCAAATGTATGCAATTATGTAGAGACTCAGCTTTCAGTGGTTTGCCACAAAACCATAGATTTTATGAAAAGGCCAAAAAATATGAGGCAAAAGTCTGGACACATGAGAGGTATGGTGTGTATGTAAGTATTTGACAAAGTCTTGGCTCAAGAATCAGGGATGAAGGAAAAACAAACAAAAAAAATGGAGACAAAGTTCCCAAACCAGATTTTAAATATTGTTACACATTTTGAAATTTGATAAAACAACACATTTTGTCTTGACGTGTATTTTATGAAGTCAAACGAACTGTTAATGATTACACAGGGAATGCAGTCCTCAATATGTGAAAAATGTCTGAAGAACAGATATGAGAAAAAAATCAGGGACATTCAGCAAAGTCAAGTATAGCTGAAAACACTGTTTGTCTGTGTGTGAGGATGGGGGCTAAAGGAGATGTAATGCTTTGGACTGTACGTGTCTGATAGCAGTGACTTTACTGTTGGTACAATGTATGTATTTCTTCCTTCAGTGAATCAAAATGAAACATCTGTGAAGTATGGGATCAATAAAGTGACACTAACTGCTGGATACATTTCTGTGAGTGGGCATGTGGTGAGGCACCTATGCATCTGTGCCTTTACAACTTTGTGTCTTATCTGTACCCAGAAGTTATAGCCACTTAACTGACAGAGTATCCTTGGATGTTTTTATTCTGAATGAATAAAGAAAAACAAATTATACCAACAGCGAAGGTACTGCTGTGTGCGCGTGCGTGTTTGAATTATTCTTTGAGTCAGCCACTGTCATTTTGCTTCTACATCTGTTTTATATGTAAAAATCTGTATTGGCAAGACAGTGTGTATATTACTAAATACTTACATATGATATATTTTGGTTGAAAAGCCATGGCATGCTTTCTGCCCACTGCAAAAACTGGATGTCACACATTTTGACTGTCATACATTGCTATAGTCTGTGTTCCACATTGGCCTCTTAACATGTTGAGACCTATGCATTAGGATGTCAATGGTATAAAAGTATCATATCAAGATTTCAACAAAGATAAATTTCCAACTATTGCTAAATATATAAGCCACACAATGCCACTGAAAGAAAATGCTTAAGGTGGAAACCAGACAAACAATTCTGCAGAAAAGCCAAAGTAAAATTAAATGTATTCTGTGTGAAGGCTGCCAGCCTAGCTAGATAGACTAAGAAATTATTTCTATTGTCTTGGGACAAGAGTTAATTACCAGGTTTTATATGTAAAGTGTCCTTTATTACTGTGGTTTCCTGGCAGGTGCAAGATTACAAACAAATGTTAAATTCTGAGTTCTGTGAGCCTGGGAAACTTCAGCAGAGGTGTCAAAAATGATGTTATGTGAAATAACTTAGCAGTAACGTGTTTATCAATTTAAGACCATCTCAGAGAGAAAGATTGAGCATTTTAGATTTTGTCTGAAGCTGACATCAGCTCACCAGAACTTGCTTTGCTCTGTAAGTAGGATCTTAGACTTTAGTATTTCTCTTATTGAGTTAGACAGGAATTTAGTCAGGTTAGTGTAGCTGTTTTTCTATATTTATGTCAGACTATCCTACAATATTGTTTTGAAGTTTCCTGTAATCTCTTAAGTCTGTCATTGTGTTGAAGTAAAAAGCATTGTCTTGTGTTTTTATTTATTATTATTAAATATTTTTAAACCTTTAAACTGTGGCGGTTTTGTGTAAAGATAATTTAAGTTCTAGAGTACCTGCATGTATTTGGTGATACTGTCCAAGCCACTCCAATAGTCTTGCTGTTCGGCACACTTACTATTTGGATAACAGTAATATTACACAGTGAAACTGGTCACCCTTTGGGAAGGGCCTTATTAGTAGCTGATAAGAGTAGTTGGTGGCAGTGATTACTACCTTATTTTCTGAGCAGAAAGGGGGCACAGATGGAGAACCTGTGCCAGCCTTCCCCAGGAGTGTCTGTGTGCTTGTATATAAATCATATCTTAAAATGTGTGTGTGTGTGTGTGTGTGTGTGTGTGTGTGTGTGTGTGTGTGTGTGTCAGCTACTTGGGCAGGGACATGAAGCACTGGTTGGACAGAGAGGGTGCTGTAGGTTTTGGCGCAACTACTCGGCTGAGATCTGAACCCTATAGCTGTGCCAGTGGGCAGTCTTACTTGGACTCGGGAGAAACCATCTCCAGACTGACTGTGATCTCTGTGTGCTGTTAAGGGAAATTGTACTTTACTGTGTGTGTACTTGTTATCTCCCTAAAGTGCACACCCCTCACTGGTGCTAGAGGAGAGGATTGAAGCTCCTTGATTACTGGGCCAGCGCACGGGCGTTGCATATTAATTGTTTGGCAGTGATGGAATATCCACATCAGATATTGTTTGATAGTGGTGAGTTAGCCACATCACATACTAACTGGCTTGCAGTGGTATGGATAGTGAATTCCTGAAGCTTGTGTACAGGGAACACTGAAGGTGTTTCTGTACTCTAAATCAGCCATACATTGAATATTCAGAGTTCAAATCACAATTGTTTTATTTCTTTTGTTAGCTTAGTCAGTCAAGGAGAGCAGGCAAGCATGTCAGCAGAGACAAGGAGCCAGTTGGCTGAGATGTGCTAGGCTAAAGGACTGGTGCATGAAAACCTGACTAAAGCAGACATGATTGCAGCTTTGGTCACAGCTGCATCAATGAATAGCAACCAGGAGGATAATCATACTGGCCATGGAGATGTACAACACTCACAGAATGGACAGCTCAACCTTTCTACAGAGGACTTAAAAATCCATCTGGAGCTAGAGAGACTTGAATAGGTGGCCAGGCATTTGGAAACTGAAGCAGCAGAGAGACTTAAATGTCTACAGGTTGAGGAGAATGAGAAACTGCTATGCCTGGAAGCTGAGGAGAAGGAGAGGCAGAGGCAGCACGAAAAGGAGATGCTGACTCTTCGCCAGAGTTATGGAGGTAATGCGGAAGGGAGTAACCGGACCCTAGCAGCACAAAAGGTCAGTAAATTTCTTCCACAGTTTACAGAGGGGGATAATTTTGATAGTTTCATTCATATGTTTCATAGGATATGTAAATAGTATAATGTTGACCAAAAGCTCTAGGTATGGTTCCTGACCCCCTTATTCCATGGTAAAGGTGTAACTGTGCTGTCTAAATTATCTGATCATAATTTTTTTGATTATACTGCTGTTAAGAACGGTTTGCTAGAATTTTTTAAGCTAACACCTGAAGCTTATAGAGAAAAGCTTTGTGAGCACAGAAGCAAGGCAGATGAAAGTGTGTCTGAATAGGTTGCTGAACTAAGCACTTACTTTCAGAAGTAGGTGAGTGGATGTCAGGTCACAACTTATGAAGGGCTGACAGACCTTTTGGTGAAGGAACAAGCCCTTAGTACTTTGCCTGAGGACACAAGGATCTTGGTTAGCTGATAGACAATGTGCTACTTCAGATGTGTTGGGGAAGAAGGGAGACTTACACCTAGCAAGCAGAGCATCACTGCACAGGCTGCTCATGGGTCTAAAGGCACCCATGGTGGGCAGCCCAGACTGCCCCAACAGAATCTGCCAGTAGAAGGGGAAGCCACTAGTCCAGGTACACGTCCAGGACCTAGGGGTAAATATTTTAAATGCAACCAGCGGGGCCATGTAGCATATAGATGCCCACGGAGGCAAGCTGGGGAACAAAAGGTGGGAGCCAGTAAGTGGGAATGACAAAATGCCAACAGTAGGTTGTCTCGAGACAACAAGGGTACCAAACTACCACCCTGTAGATGCCCTGATAGGGAATGGTTTTGGTAATGCAGTACCATGTGTGCATGCAGTTACACACAGTCAGGCTTGGAGACAAGCACATGGGTCTGGTAGACTTGGAGAGACACAGACAGACACTTGCACCCAGGACTGGTGAGGTGGTTACTTCAGGGAGGGAGCTACCCTGTAGCAGTGAGACTGAAGAAAGAGAGCTGAGACAGACTCAGCTCTCAGACCCTACATTACAAGGTCTGAGGGAGGTAGCTAGTGAGGCACCTGCTTCTCAAAGGACAGGGAAATCTGTATACTGGGACAAATGGTCATTGTATAGAGAATGGACCCCTGAGGGAGGGCTAGAGGGTGAGAGAATAAAGCAGTTGTTAGTGCCCAGAGCCTACAGTCTGACACTTCTAGCCATAGCCCATGAAATTCCCTTTGCAGGTCATATGGGCATAAAACATACCAAGTGACATATTATGCAGAACGTTTATTGGCCTGGGATTTCCAGAGATGTAACAGGGTACTGCAGGACCTGTGAGCAATGCCAAAAGGTAGGCAAGACAGGAGACAAGGTGAAAGCTCCTTTGATGACTCTGCCTGTGATTCAGGAGCCATTTCAGAGAGTAGCTATATATATATTGTGGGGCCTCTGAGTACCCCAAGTTCCACAGTGAAAAAGTATATCCTAGCGGTAGTAGATAATGCTACCAAATACCCTGAGGCAGTGGCTCTGTCCTGCATTGAGATGGAAAAGGTGGCAAATGCTTTGTTAGAGATTTTTAGCGGGATAGGTTTTCCAAAAGAAATACTGACTGACAGAGGTGCCAATTTCATGTCAGACCTGCTGGCTTGTCTGTGGAAGTACTGTGGGGTGAAGCACCTAAATACCAACCCCCTACCATCCCCAGACTAATGGTCTTGTTGAAAGGTTAAACTCTACACTCAAGTCCATGCTACGGGTATCTGCAGACCAGTTTAAGAGGGACTGGGACAAATATCTGCCCCATCTCTTGTTTGCTTACAGAGAGGTGCCCCAGGAATCCACAAGTTTTTCACCCTTTGAGTTGCTGTATGGGCATAGGGTGAGGCGGCCTCTAGATTTAATTTGAGATGAGTAGGAGGGCGAGTGTGAATCCCACAAGGAGTCTCGTGTCATATGTCCTAAACCTCAGAACAAGGCTCAGGGAACTCATGGGCTTGACCCAGGAGAACCTGGCAGAAGCCCAACAACAGAAAAAGGTAAGGTATGATAGAAATGCTCGAGCTAGAGAGTATGCTGTAGGGCAGCAGGTAATGGTTCTCATTCCTGTCAGACACAACAAGCTGCATGCAGCTTGGGAGGGGCCCTACAAGGTGGTAAGGAAGGTCAGTGATGTTAAATACATGGTAGAACTGCTAAGCAGGAGACAGGAGCATAAACTGTACCATGTTAACATGAAGAAATCTTACCATGATAGGGAGGCCCTTGTGTTGAGTATTTGCAGTGGATTGCAAGAGGAGTCTGAGGGAGATCTGGTGACTGATCTCTTCAGTGAGGCTCAGACTGACACCTCAGTGGAAGGGGTAGCAATGTCCCAACAGTTATCTCCTACCCAGGTTTGAGAAATCAGGGCAGTGTTACAGGAGTTTGGGGACATGTTCACTGGGAAACCAGGGTGCACCGACGTGGTGCAGCACCAGGTGGATACAGGACCCCAAAGGCCTATTAGGCAGGCCCCTTACAGGGTGCCTGAGAGAATCAAACAGATTCTGAGGGAGGAGATACAAGAAATGTTAGAACTAAGAGTAATTCAAGAGTCCAGCAGTCCCTGGGCCTCCCCAGTGGTGCTGGTGCCAAAGAAGGATGGCAGTATCAGACTCTGTGTAGACTACAGGAAAGTAAAGAGTCACATAGACCCAGATACTTAACCCGATGCCTAGGACAGATGAGGTCCTAGAGCAGCTGGATGGGGCTACGTATCTTACCACCACTGATTTTACCAAGGATTACTGGCAGGTGCCCTTGACTCCCAGTGCTAGAAAGAGATCAGCCTTTGTAACCCCTTTTGGCTTGTATGAGTTCACAACAATGCCCTTTGGGAAGAAGAAACCCCAGCAACTTTCCGGAGGCTGGTAGATCATATCCTAGCAGGTGGGTTTTCCCTTGCTTACCTAGATGATATTGCCATCTACAGCCATTCCTGGCAAGAGCACCTTCAACACGTCAGGGAGGTGCTGAGCAGACTACAGAGGGCAGGGTTGACCATTAAGCTGAGCAAATGTCAGGTGGGCATGGCAGAGGTCTCCTAGCAGGGACACAGAGTGGGGGTGGTGGTAAAATCAGGCCAGAACTTGCCAACATGGAAGCCATTCAGGCATGGTCTGCATCTGTTACCATAAAGCGGGTAAGGGCATTCTTAGGGACAGCAGGGTACTACAGAAAGTTTGTCCCCACCTATAGTACCATTGCTGCTCCACTTATAGGCCTGACAAGGAAAAACAGGCCAGATAGGGTAGTGTGGACCACAGTAAGTGAGTAGGCATTCCAGAAGCTTAAAGAAGCTTTGGGAGGACCCCTTGTGTTAGCCAGTCCAGATCACAGCAAATAATTTCTTGTGCAGGTGGATGTTTTGAACCATGGGGTGGGGGCTGTACTTAGCCAGATTTCTTCGGAGGAAGAAGAGTACCCAGTGGTTTATCTCAGTTGTAGGCTCCATCCCAGGGAGGAATGCCATCCAGCTGTAGAAAAGGAATGTCTAGCCATAGTGTGGGCACTGCAGAAACTTCAGCCTTATCTGTATGGAAGAAAATTCACTGTAGTTACAGATCACAATCCCCTAACATGGTTACACCGAGTCAGCCAGAAAAATGCCAAGTTGCTAAGATGGAGCCTAGGGTTCAAAGCAAATATGTTACAGTGCAGCATGGCAGTGGGGTTAGCAATGCCAATGCAGATGGGCTCTCAAGACAGGGAATAGGGTAAGGTACACTCGGGCTACACCGAAGCCTCTCAGGCAACATTTCTCAAGGGTCACTTGAAAAACTAGCTTGAGTTCTCCGGAGGGAGATATGTGAAGGCTGCCAGCCTAGCTACACAGAAATTTGTAAATTCTATGTCACTGTAAATATTAATATGATCCACAGGCATTTTTACAAATGTAAGAAAACTGTGTTACATGTTCTGAGCTTCAAAATGTAACCACAATGCACCCTGCTGGAAGAAAGCTGATAACTGAAGCATTCTGTGACTGATCTCAAGCTCAAAGAGAGGATGTCCGGACTAAGAAATTCTTTCTATTGTCTTAGGACAAGAGGGAATTGCTGGGTTTTATATGTAAAGTGCTCTTTACTGCTGTGGTTTCCTGGCAGGTGCAAGATTACAAACAAATGTTAAATTTTGAGTTCTGTGAGCCTGGGAAACTTCAGCTGAGGTGTCAAAAATGATGCAATGTGAAATGACTCAGCAGTGATGTGTGTATCAATTTAAGACCATCTGAGAGAGAAAGACTGAGCATTTTAGATTTTGTCTGAAGGTGACATCAGCTCACCAGAACTTGCTTTGCTCTGTAAGTAGGACCTTAGACTTTAGTATTTCTCTTAGAGTTGCATAGGAATTTAGCCAGATTAGTCTAGCAGTTTTTCTATATTTATGACAGACTATCCTACAATATTGTTTTAAAGTTTCCTGTGATCTCTGAACTCTGTAATGTCATTGTGTTGAAGTAATAAGTATTGTCTTGTGTTTTTATTATTTATTATTAAATATTTTTAAACCTTTCAACTGTGGTCGTTTTGTGTAGAGATAATTTAAGCTCTAGAGTACCTGCATGTATTTGGTGATAATGTCCAAGCCACTCCAATAGTCTTGCTGTTTGGCACACTTACTATTTGGATAATAGTAATACTACACAGTGAAATTGGTCACCCTTTGGGAAGGGCCTTATTAGTAGCTGATAAAAGTAGTTGGTGGCAGCAATTACTACCTTATAGTCTGGGCAGAAAGGGGGCACAGCTGGAGAACCTGTGCCAGCCTTCCCCAGCAGTGTCTGTGTGTTTATATATAAATCAAATCTTAAAGTGTGTGTCAGCTACTTGGTCAGGGGCATGAAGCACTGGTTGGACAGAGAGAGTGCTAGTGGTTTTGGCTTGACTACTCAGCTGAGATCTGAACCCTATAGCAGTGCCAGTGGTGAGTCTTATTGGGGATATGGAGAAAAAGGGAGAAACCAGCTCCAGACAGACTGTGATCTCTGTGTGCTCATAAGGGAAACTGTACTTTACTGTATGGGTACTTGTTATCCCTCTAATGTGCACGGCCCTCACTGGTGCTACTGGAGAGAATTGAGGCTCCTTGATTACTGGGGCCAGTGCACAGGCATCACATACTGAAAACTGGCTTAGTGATGTATAAAGTCAGCAAATATTTTGAGTTGGTGCACTCTATAAACAGTGCCAACGGTTACTAAGGGGATGTGGACAATGACCCACTCATAACTTGTGCGAGTGAAAGAGACAGATTATACAGAGACAATATGAATGTACAGTGTATGAATGTACTTGTATTGATTGTGTCTGGGGACTGTAATTTTGTCTGTAGTTATTTGTGTTCAGAAAGAATGCATTTGTGGCAAAGCAGTAAAAAAACAGGAACAATTCAACCTCTCAGTTCTCAAAAAGGTGTGCTGCACCTTTTAATTTTTCTTGGCGAGCAGTGGCTGCTCCATTTCTTTTACAAACATGGACTGGCTGATGCGTACAAGACAACAGTCTGTAAATAGTGAAATAAAGGTAAGCAAACCCTAGATTACGTTAGCTAACATGAACCACTACAATCAAGACCACTGAAAGTAATGTATGGAAATCGAGGTAATGCAAACACTGATTTCTCTCGCACAATTTTTCTTCACATTGGGCAAGCCCCTATACTCTCCAATTTAAAGATCCTAACTCCACAGTCAGAAAAATATGGAGAAAGTACAAATTACACTAATATGGAAAAGTTACTCCTGCAGTATCGCTGATGATCCTAAAACAAAACTGGAAGTGTAGCTGCAGTTCAAAAAAATAACAAAAGACACAAGATAAGGATCCAGATATTGGAAAAAATATACAACTGCTTAACCCCCCCCACACAACACACAAAAATACTGAGGTTGCAATGCAGAAAATACAATACTCTTTAGTACAATTTCAATTTTAGCATGGTTTACTAATCTTGGATCTGACAAATATGGTACAGTATGTAATCTAATTAATCTAATGAGAAAAACAAAGACAACTGCAATGGAAAGGGCCTAGTGTATTACTTTGCAAATTGGAGATTAGCTTTCCTTCTTCAATTAGAATCTGGTACAAAAAATACTGCACAGTAATGGATATTTTTAGGAGTATCGACACACTTTGTATCCACCAACTCAGCTGATTGGTAACTTTTGCATTCAGTCAGTCAAACAAGTTTTCCTGCTAACAAGTGATTACACAGTTATCCACTACTTCTCTCCTTAACCAGAAGGCCTCTATGAGGTAAATTTAGTGACAAGTGAACCTTTGTTCAGTAAAAGAAGGCATAATACTCTTAAACGGCACTCAAGATGACTTATAACATTCTGCAACTTAGTGGTGAAACATGGAGGCAGCTTGCCAGACAGGAAACTGAAATAGTCTATAAAATGCAAAATTCAGGAAGCTCTAAAATAATCACATGCCTCATGTATGCAGGGTGAGGAGGGCAGACCAGGTCAAATAGGTTATCTGATGTCAACAATCCAGCAGGCAGTCAAGCATACAACTTCCAGCAATGAAAAGGCTTCTTCCCTTGTTTTAGGGACATAGAATGAGTACACATTTTTCTTGCTCATTCCTGTCACTCTAAAACCAGCTGAGGTCACAATGCAGAGATCGGTTTACTTCCTGGATCTGAAAATATTTTATTTTAAATAAAAGAGACAAAACTCTCTTCATGGTCAGCCTCAGAAAGCAGGCATAATGAAGACAAACACAGGAATACAGTGCTCCTGTTCACTCATAAAATCATTCAGAATATGAATAGGTGTTCATTTTATCCTTGCAGTATAACTTAAGTATTTTCCTTCACAAATTTTTGTACCGTTCTTAAGGATGAGCTTAATGTATCCTGTGCATACACCACATCTTTGTTGATCTTTCCACAAAACAGTGACAACTGTAAATAGGAGGCAGAGCAGTTTTTACGATATGCATCACCATACTACAACTATACCCACTGGTGGGAGATGCAGCAAAACAAGTTTGCACAGATTACAGTCGGCATGATCTAAAGAAAAGTACAGTTGTGTAAGCAAACTTACCATAACAGTATATGTTCTAAAAATATTGTTGCAGTAGCCTAAACTACATGGGCTCTACTACTTGTGACTGGCCAGTTTACAAAGCTAAAGGGTGTCATGTGCTCTTTCAAGAGCTTCAGTGGAGCTCCATATAAAGACAGAAGGATCTCAAGAAACTTCAGAGAATTTTTTTTTCTAGGAAGCAAGAAGCAGCCCTAAAAGAAGAATGCTAGCAAATAAACCCTACAGTAAACTATGTACACAAGGGTGAAACATCCAGCACCCTAGCAACACAAAAGAAGAAGAAAAAAAAAAAAAAGAAGGGAAGCTATTATAACAGTAAATCTATTACAGCATCTACTGTTATGTTAAGTTTACATGCACAACTGTACTAAGTTCTATGCATAGATCACAGTTGCTGTAGCCTAAGCTGTACGGATAGATTACCATACATTTGAAAACTAAAACAATAAGTAAAAAGGTCACTCAGAAAGAAAAAACAATCGGTTAAAAAACACAAAAAGAAAAATCTGGCAAAATGAGACTTTCCACTGTGGGATTCCTTAAACCTCTTGCATTAGAGGTGACATTGGATATATGCAAAATTACCCTTTTAAGGACATCAGGTCTTTCAGCTAAATAGCAATTCTGAATGTCCATGACTTTTTCCTACAGCTAGTGGGTTTTCTTAGGTTCATAGGGAGGTACTAGGCTATTAGCCCTATGGCCTATATAAGCCTAGCCAAAAAGGTACCCTGGCTTTCGCCACCCAAGAAAATTATTTTCCTGTGCCCCTGTCGAGCAGAGCCACAGAAGTGATCCCTGGGGTGAATTTCCTATTTCCCATCCAATCATCAAGATTTTTCTTGAACAGTGCTAATGAGGAGCTCTGTCTGACATAGATGGGTAGTCTGTTCCAGAGTATGGGAAGTCTCTGGGACAGGAATCTACCCTCCAGCATGTTCTGTTTATTGTGGTGACAAGGTTTAGGTCCTTAGAGCGTGTAGCTCGGAGGGACTGGGATTTCTTTAAGTGGAGCATGTCCAACAGCTCTGGGTTAGACATAGCTTTGTATGTTAGGCAGAGATCGCCTCTGAGTAGGCGATATGCGACGGAGTAAAACTGGAGTTTTTTTAGACGGTCTGCGTAGGTCATCTGTTTGAGGCAGGTAATCCTCTTTGCGAGGCATTTCTGTGGCCTTTCCAGTTGTTCCAGATGTCTTGTGAGGTACAAACCAAAAGGGGCGTTGTACTCTATAATGGGTCTAATGAGTGATGAGTAGAGGGGAACAATGACCTCTTTTTCTGGATGAGAAACCTTTTGTGATGAGGTGAGCCACGTAGAAGGATTTCCTGACCACTGCGGCGATGTGATTATCAAAGGAGAGATTACTGTCCACCTGTGTCCCAAGGTCTCCTCGCACTTTCGGCATTAAGTAAACTACCACTTATGTGGTAGTTCATGGGTACAGAGTTTTTACCAAAGGGGATGACAATACACTACTTGGCACTGAGCTTCAGGCCATGGCTTTGACACCAGGCATCTGTCTCAGTGAGGCCCTTTTGTAGGATGTCCACATCATTAGGAGTTTTGATTATGGCTCCTAGTTTGCAGTCATCTGCAAACTTTGTTAGTCAAAGACCTTCTGTGTTAGCCTGTACTTCAGAGAAGTAGATACCAAACAGGAGAGGACCCAGGACTGAACCCTGTGGTACTCCACTTGTCACTGGTCTGAAGTTGGATTTGGAGTCCGCTACTTACACAGTGTGGGTTCTGCCCATGAGCTAATTGGCAACCCATCTTGTGACATAGGGATTTATACCTAGTTTAGTGAGCTTATCTATAATTCCAAAGTGGGGGATGGTGTCGAAAGCCTTGGCAAGATCTAGATAAGCTGTGTGAACCACCTTAACCTCATCTAGGGCTTCGGTGACTGCTTCAAAGAACTCAATCAGGTTTAGGAGACATTATCTGCCTTTTACAAACCCGAACTGGGTAGGGTCCAGAGTTTGGAGATTACCAATGTCTTTGTTTATGAGTTCCATGATGATACGTTCCATGGCCTTGCAGACCAGGCTCGTCAGGCTAATAGGGTGGTAGTTCCCAGGGTCCATCGTGGCTCCCCCTTTGTGGAGTGGGATAAATGTCATGGTGCGCCATTCAGTGGGCACAAAGCCTGAGGTGAGGCTATGACTGAACATGGTACATAGGTAAGGTGCCAGTTCATCATGTAGTTCATGTAGAACGCAGCCTGGGATATTGTCAGGTCCCATGGATACTGTGTTCTTGGCTTTGGACAGTGCATTTTTGACATGTGCAGCCATGATTACAGGAACTTTGCATTCTTCTGGTATAGAGATGGGCCCTCTAGGGGGTAAGGGGGGGGGGGTAAAGTTAGCACTGAACCTATCTGTCAGGATGTTGGCAATATCAATTGGTTCTGCATATTTAGTGCCATTGTGCTGTAACTCAGAGCAGATCTGAGTGTTGCCATTGAGATTTTTGACATAGCTATAGAATGCTTTGTGGTTGTCTATAGAGTCAGTGGCAATTTTGTTTTCGTAACTAGCTTTGGAGGAGTTTATGAGGGATCTCAGCTTCTTACTGAGGTTGACCAGGGAGTTCCTCCAGTCATGGGATTTTACTCTTTTTTGTAACAGTTTCTTTCTTCTGTTGTAGAGTTTATTTATGGCAGAGGACCACCATACTGGCTTCCTTTTTTTGCAGGATAGCATCTTGGTTCTATTAGGGATACCATGATCCATGCACTCGTGTAAGTGCTTATAAAGTGCATTGTTGTAGGATTCAGCAGTCATACCTCTACTGTCCGTCTGCATGAGTGTCATGAAGTTTGCCACTTCTGTCTTAAGTGTGAAGTTGGCTTTGGAGAAGTTTTTTATGGTGGTTTCCCTAATTGGGGGTTGGGGCGGGATGCGGATATCTAGGGTGATTAGCTTATGGTCGGCATCTGACCAACGAGGAGTTGACATCTGGTGTGGAACACCACTCACTCATGTTGGTAATGACTAGGTCTAGGATATTGTTGGTGGGGGTGTGAATAAGTTGATCTAGGGTACTGGAATTTAGGAATTCCAGAAAGCATTGAGTGAAGGAGTTGGTACATGAGTAGTTTTCCCAGTTAATGGTGGGGTAGTTGAAATCGCCCATTATTAGGGTGTTTGGTTGAACCCTAACATTTTCCAGTATATCAAGAAAAGAGGAATAGGAATCCTGGGGCATACTGGGGGATCTGTAACAAGCTACAATTTGGATTGCAGTTTTGCCCAGAATTAGTTGCACTTGGATAACCTCAGATGCATTATGCTGCGCAACTAGCCTGGAGGTGTGGATATCCTTAATGAATATGGACACATCTCCGCCTTTGATGTTCTGCTCCAGGTTAGGTGGCCTTAAGTGTGGTACAAGTTATAGCCTGGTAATGCAGGGGTGCTCTCTACAGCCTTGAACCAGGTCTCAGTCAATGCACAGATATCGATGTTCTCCATTTTAAGTAGTGCCTCAAGTCAGTGCATTTTGAGATTTAGACTTCTAACATTGAGTAGCATTACCCTCAGTTTTTGCTTGCCTGTTCCTGTTACGGTGGTGAATTTGTCATTTGAATCTTGCCTAAAAAAGGCACTATAGGGGCGGCAAGACCCTTAGCCAGTATCCAGAATCCCAGGGGCAACAGGTGCAGGCCATCTCTGACAAAGCATCATGGTCTGTCGACCATGTTGTCCCAGGCAGACAGATACTGCATCCCCCTTAGAATGACACCAGAGGCTTAGCCAATTGTTGAAGTCAATCATTTTGTCCTTGTACTGCAGTATCATTCTGGGCGATGGCAGCATGCTACTCAGGGCTAGGGTCATACCTGCCTGGGCTACAAGATCGGAGAGCTCCTCTATGTCTCTTTTCATGTAGTCCAGGGAGGTACGTCTCAGGTCGTTCACACCAACATGGACAATGACAGAGTCATATTTGTACTTGTTGTGGAGTGATCTGAGTGCATGGGTTATGTGGCAGATCCTGGTACCAGACAGGCAGCTGACAGTAACATTCTCCTTGCTTAGCCTGGTGAGTGGGACATCAGTGTACCTGACTAAATAGTCACCTATGACAAGTGTGTTGAGTACATTGTCTTGCCTTATGGGCTGTGGTTTATTGGCACAGTGAGTCTGTGGGTTGTGTTTCATTTGGGTTGTGTTGGGAGGGGTGGAGGTTTGCTTGTGTTTCTGCTTTGGAGTTCTCTGTTGCTTGAGCAGATTATTATTGAGAGCCTCTGCGAATGTTTTTGTGCTGCTGTGTGTGGATTTTGGTGATGTAGGTTTAGTGGGACTATGTGATGAGTGTGGTGTGGTGCAAGTGTTTACCTTCTCTTGACTGTCAAGTTCAGTCTTGGTTGGAGAGAGCTTTACCTCCAGTTTGGCTAGATAAGTACATCTCTCACAGGTTGTGGTGATGGGTGGTAGGAGGAGAGGGTTGTCTCTGTACATGAGACAATCGCTACATTGCCCAAAGATGCCCAGATTCATCAGATAGACAGGAGAGAACACTGGGAGCTGCCCCCTGGACATGCCTGAATAAAAAACTACTTTCCTCTAGGAAAGTGAGTATAAGAGCTGTTTTTCTCTAAGCAGGTGAGGAAAGTAAGTACAAAAACTGTTTTCCTCTACGTAAAGAGGAAGGTTGAGTGCTGTAGTAATTTGTAGCTTATTTAGTGCTAACAAGTTTTGAACAAGTGCCGAGCACGAATAAGCAAATTCAAGTGCTAAAACTAAGAATCTGTACCTGGATCTTGTGGTAGGATAGGCTACCTAGTGCTTACCACTCCCACCGATAAGCTAGAATGCTTCCCTCCAACACAGAAAGGCTTGGGGGGGGGGGTCAAATGCTTACAGACAGTCCTGGATACAGCAAATCTGTATCTGGACTAGACTAGTTACAGGAAAGGTGGGAAAGAAGAGCAAACGTGGGCTTTTAAACCAGAAAGTTGAAAGAGATGGAAAAACAGCCCAAATGGCCAATAAACTACAATTTCTGGGCCAGAAACCACTCCTGTGGTAGATAGGCTACCTAGTGCTTACCACTCCCAACTCCCACTGATAAACTAGAAGGCTTCCCTCCAAACAGAAAGGCTTTGGGGGCTCAGAAGCTTACAAACAGTCCTGGTTACAGCAAATCTGTATCTGGACTAGACTAGTTACAGGAAAGGCAGGAAACAAGCTTATAAAAATTTTTTTTTTTGGAAAGTGGGAAGGGAGAAAGGAGAAACAGAAGATAATTCAAAATTAAGGATCTAAGTGGCTTTCCCTTCACAAATGTTATCTCTGCATTAGGTAGAATGAGCTAATGACACTAGACTGGAATAGAGCTGAACAGATGGGACTGGTAGGAGTGTCTGAAGTCAAAGTATGATCTCACTGTACTCGGTTGAGTAAGCAAATGAGATAGACCAAAGAGGAGTGTTCAAACACAAATTTACAGGAGGGGCAGACAATTCCAAAGTAACCAAGATTAATACCAGAACAAGAACAGGGAGGGTGGGTGGGAAACTAACTGCAGAGACAGAGAGAGACCACAGTATTCTATGAAACAATTAAATAGAAAAATAAATAACCACAGAGAGACACAGACTACAATATTCAATGAAACAATTAAATAGCAAAAAAAATAAAATGCAGTACAATCTTTAACACTGCAAGTTTGTACTCAACTCAGCTAGTAATGCAGTTGATTGTAGGTATGTAGCAGATGCCAAACAACTCAGATATTGAGCAGTAATAAATTCAAAGATATGTGACTAACACTTATAAATACAGAGAAACCCTCTAGGCTAAAAGTTTAACATTGAATATCAATGAAGTAAAGCACAATAGCCTGGGTCTATATCAGAACATCAAAGTTTTAAAACTTCAAATGTTCTAATATCGACCCGTTTTAATCGAACGCTAAAAATAGCGAAGCTGCAAAACACCAAATTCTTTCCTAGGGAAAGAATTTGGTTGGCCGGTTCTGTGTCTTTTGTGTGTGTATTTTCAGCGCTATGGTGGAGATTTACAGGTCAGGTTCAGGTAAGTGTGCGATTGTGTGGTGGTTAGGATTAGGGCACTGGTTAGGTGAGTTAAGGTTAGGCTGCAGGTTAAGGCACAGGTTAGGTGAATTAGGTTTAGGGGCAAGGTTAAGTGAGTTAGGGTTAGGGTGTGGGTTAGGTGAATGTGCGATAGTGACGGACATTAGGGTTAAGGTAAGTGGATAAATAATAGTGTATGTATAGTTTAGTGTAGGGTTAGTTGTAGGATTATAACTGTGTGTGTGTGTGTGTGTGTGTGTGTGTGTGTGTGTGTGTGTGTGTGTGTGTGTATTGATGTTTTTTAGGTGTGCTTGTATTGTGTGTATGTGTTTCAGAATAGCACTTTTTTCCCCAAGGAAATAATTCGCTATTCTGAATATTCGATATTATGTGGTTTAGATATTTTAGGTTTGATGAAACAGCATTCGCTATTTTCATCTTTCAATAATGTGATATAAACGCCATAGCTTGTACTAACTGCAGAGAGAGAGAGACCACAATATTCTATGAAATGATTAAATAGAAAAATAAATAACTACAGAGACACAGACCACAATATTCAATGAAACAATTAAATAGACAAAAATAAAATGCAGTACAATCTTTAACACTGCAAGTTTGTACTTAACTCAGCTAGTAATGCAGTTGATTGTAGGTATGTAGCAGAAGCCAAACAACTCAGATATTGAACAGTTATATCAAACTGATTTGTACAGATGCTTAGGTTTAAAATGTGTTTGTGAGGTTTACTGTTAAAATTATCAGCAGAGTACCCTGTTGAAATGAAAAGAAATGTACATGTATTACTGCAACTGAATTAAATGTATATGTCTTAATAGAGGACACTAGGACAGCAAAGGTTAACTTTAAGAAAAATAAGGGAAATGTAAATTAGCTGTTAAACCATTAAAATGGCACCCCTCAGTGCTGAATGAGACTGGAGATACTAGGTCTAGGAAAGAGCCTTTGTTCATTAGCTCAGTGAAAAGACAGGAGGCCTCAGGCACTGCCAGAAACATTTGGATGAGCACTGTGGCCATCTGTGCTAAATTCCTGTCTCAGCTTCAAAGGGGAATACTGAGAGAACATACAGTCAAGTGACCAGATGAGGTCATTCTGCCACATCTCTTGGAAATTATATTTTGGATATTACTAAGAGAAATCTCAGAGAATTGAGTATTCGGATTGGAAAGCCAGACTAGAAAGACCCTCACCCACAGCATCTTGGCTTGTGGTAGTAATTAACTTAATTAGGGAACAGAAAAATTATTTTAGATTAAGTAAGGAATATAGTGAAGCTTAGTTTAGAGAAGGTTTTTCCTTATTTGCATGAGTCTGTCCATCAATGTTGTTTTCAATATTTTCTGTGATTTGAACTCTCTAGTTTACGGTAAATATATTTTTAATATTTTCATGATCTTTATTAAATATATTTAAAACTTTTATTGTGGCTGGTCCTTGAAGAAAGCATCTAACCTTTGAGAGTACTTGTATTTATTTGGTGACACTCTGTGTGGGACACTCCAAGAAGGCTTAGCCATCTTAATGAACCGCTGCCATTTGTATTAGTATTAATATTACACAGTATAATTGGATACCCCTTGTTAAGGGCCTTAGAGTAGCTGAGTAGCTGATTGTGAAGTGTCTGGTGGTGGTGATAACTACCTTATACTCTGGGCAGATGGAGACACAGTAGGTAAAATCTGTGCCAGCCTTTCCCGGGTAGTTTTGTGTGTGTGTGTGTGTGTGTGTGTGTGTGTGTGTGTGTGTGTGTGTGTGTGTTTACGCGCGTGTCAGCTACCTGGGGCAGGGACACGAAGCACTGGGTTTACAGATAGAGGGTGCTGGAGGACTTGGCTTGGACACCCTGCTGAGGACCTAACCCTACAGCTGTACCAGTGGGAAGTTATTTGGGTACGTGGAGAGAGACTGATGTAGAGACATCCAGACCCTGGGCTGTGTGTGTTTCCTGTGTGCTTTTAAGGGAAATAGAACTTGATGCAGAGAGGTCTGCATCTGGAAATACTGAGTATCCATTTGTATTCCAAGTGCATGTCTCTCTCCATTGTCAGTGATGAGGACTCAGGCTCCTTGATTACTGACCCACTGTGGGGATGACACATACTGGTGGTGGCCATCACATACTTGTAGCAGTGGTGGACATCAAACTGCTCATCAATGAGAATGTGATGACAGCCATTCTTTAAACCTAGCTTTACCACAAAAACTAGGGGAGGGGTTAAAGGAGAAATGAACTGAAGGGATAATATTTTGAACTTTGGAATCTTGACACAATGATTTAGAAAGGAAAGGTCCAGTAAAGGTTTCCAGGAGCCTTTCCATTTTTGTACCAGAAAAACCTTGAATAAATAACTCCCTGGTCCAGCACCTGGGGCACAATGTGACGAAAGTGAGAAACTTGGTTTACTGGTCAAGGATGAACCCCTGGGAGGGACCCAATTTACCAAGTATAAACTTACTGAATTACATTCAGAACCCATTTGTCTGTAACAATCTGGTGCCACAAAGGAAGATGAAGCCTCAGAAAGAGATGTAAAAGTTTCCAGGGTGGGAAGATGGAGAGGCCTGAGCAGCCCTATAATAATGCTGATAAAGAGGACTGTTCTTGACTTTTGAGTTGATTTCTTTTTGAGCCTCCTTGCCACTGCTTTTTAGAATCATGTTTGCCATCACTTTGCTGCTTAAATTACTTACTAAAAAAGGAATCTGAGGTGGAGAGGAAAGTTTTATTTCCTTTGAAAAAAGGAGGGTTGAAAAATCTGAGTCACTCCTTATATTAACTTTCACCTTACATCACACTTCTTTAATACAGCAGCTGCAAAAGGAACAAACAGAACCTATTTATCTAAGGGAAAATTTAAATTCAGTTTTTACGTATTCAGCAAGATTTGAGAACAAAGCAAAACCAGTATTCTCAATACAGTTTCAGAAGCAGTCAGGTCCAGAGGAGGAATCAGCAGCATTATTAGCTCGCCCTTAAAATGTGCTTTGTAATTTTAGAGGATGAAGCATAATAGAGGCATTCACGGAAATTTTCACCCAAGAAGAAGGTTGGTTAACTACTGATTTCTGCATATTCTCAAAAAGATAAAAGTAAACACTTTAGCATATGAGCTTGACAGTTTAAAATCCTGAAAGTCAATGTACTTGAGGAGTACATTTTTTCCAACTTATCCATTGCTTTTCTATCCTTGTCTGAGGGAATAGGGTTAAGCAGCAGTAAACTGTTTAGCAGAAGCACTTCTGGACAGTGAACTCACAGATGGGGCTGCTTTAGGATTTTAAAACAAGTACTTATGAGTCTGAGGTATCTTTTACAACATGTCAGACCTTCTAAGAGGAGGTTGACTATCAGGTAAGCTAGAAACTGTGAGGAAAAAAAACCATTCTCTAAAGCAGGCAACACAAGAATAACAGCTACAGAATTTGGTATTTCCAACTGTAACAAATCATAATGCATTTTCTGTGATATAGGGATTTTATATGCCTCCACTGGAGAAAAAAACTCTTTCATCCAAGATCAACTTTCTTCAAAGGATAAATATTCAGCAGGGACATCTGAAACCATACTTTCATCAGAAACAGAATGTTCAGATTGTGAATAAGTTCCTGAGGTACAAACGTCCCCTCTGTCATACCTGTTCTTCTCAGTGAAAATCCATTTCGTAAAGAGAGGCAACTCTCTTCCTTTCCTTTTCATGCCTGATGAAACTGAAGGTGAGGAAAAAGCACCAATAAGATCCTGAGCAAACCCAAGTAAATATTTCCTGTCCATGGATATAGTGATGGGAGACTGTGGATTTTTTACTGTGTAAATATTCTGTCTTGTGACCCCCCCCCCCCCAAAATGTCCACATAAGCATTTACAAATGCACTCCATTAGAAATGCAATGTCAGTCCAAAACCAATAAGTTTCTTACCTAAAATATATATTTCAGCAAGAAAAACTCTATCTTTCCTCAGAAAAATAAAATTAGTGAAATGTTTTCTCCAAACAAAGAACTTGGCCGCTCAACTCTGAAGGACCACTAGCAGACAGAGTCTGCCGAAGGAGTGCTCTTCAGTAGCCAAAAACTCTGTAAAGTTTTTTATGCTCCAACTGTCTTTACGTGGTGCTCCACTCAAGTTACTCATAGTTGGAGTGCACAGAAGGTGCCATTTAGCTTTATAAGCTAGTCAGTCACAAGGAATAGGAACCACATAGCTTAGGCTACTTAAAAATAATCATCTATGGCTGCATTGAACATCAACAGATATGAGGAAAAAATCCACAATATCAAGAGTTAGAATTCATAAGGTATTAGCAGACGGTACAGCACATCAAGGAGAGAAATGGAAATGGGTCACATATGCAAGCTGGACTGTACAGATTCAAGATGTAAATAAGTGACCAAGTAATTTGTAGCTCAATAAAAACTTCATCATAAATAAAAATAAGTAGTAAATTTGCCCTATGCAACTTCAGATTGCTATAACAAGAACTATTTCCATACTCTTATATACAGGTGCAACAAGCACATTCTAGAATCAGTTGACCGCATCTAATCGATTAATCTCAATCTCAATGCTGCACAGTTGCATCTGACTTCACACCAACCTCACAAACAGCCAATACCAAACAGAATTTACTTTGCAAGTGTGTGATGGAAGCAGATTGTTAAGCCTTTCTTCCATATCACACACATCTATGAACAATTCAGGGATGTCAATAAACTTGCCACATGTCTCTGGTAAGCAGGAGGAAACCTACACAAACCAATGGGAAGATATGCAAACTCTGAACACTCTGCTGCCAACAACCTAAAAGAAGAATATCTTAATGTGAGTTGGCAGTGCTATTCATTATGCCACTGTGCTGTCCACTTCATTAAAACTAACAAGTAATTGTACAAAAAAAAAAAAGGGGGGGGAGGGGGTGGCAGCAATGAAACTGTCGGTATCAGTAACTTTCAGTCATCAGCTAAAAATACTGCCTGGATGCCAGCAAAGATGAAATTTGGAAAACTGAGGTAAAATCAACCAGAAAAGGAGAAGAAAAACTTAGGCTGGGAAGAATCCTGGAATTGTTCAGCAAAAAGCAGTTCAGATTGCAGCTTTGGTACAGTTGATGGTTTCATTAATTTAGAGGAAGAAATCTGTAAAAAGCACTCTGATGTGTTTAAGATAAATGAAACATGAAAGAATATATCAACTCAATCAACAACTGGTTAGGGAGAAAAGAGGAAGTTTTAAATAGCTATTCAGATGCACTGATAAAATTGCAAAAAATCACAGGCTGAAATGAAGAAAAGGCTGGCTGAGTATGAGGCTTCTCAAGAAGAGCTGTTTAAAAAAAAAAAAAAAGAGTTATAAGATGCAGCATGCAGGGAAAATCTTAAGATTTTCTGCTGTACCAGAAAAACTAGAAGTAACAGACTATTAAGTTTATTAAAGTACAAACAAGCAACTAGACTGGAGTTCCACAGCAGGATTTGCAGACTGAAAGGGCACATTGTGTTTATACTCCAAATCTGTTCAACAGAATGTAGCCAGGACCTATATTTGTAAAGATGCAATCATACCAGCAGAAAGAGTTGCCAGTGGCAAAAGTGTCAGAAAGGAAATATATTAAATATCAGATAGAAGTGTTTGTTGAAAATGATTATACACTGTATACCAGACAGAAAATGTGACATATGAGACTCAAGCTGTTATATCCAGCTGTCTCCTGGTGGATCAAAGACATTTTTTGATGGAAAACAGGCTACAGAAGAAAAAGTTTATCCAACAAAGAATGAGCCAGCAAGCAGAAGAAAACTCTGCTTCTCCTTCCCCCAACAACAAAGACCAAAGAGAGAGAGAGAGAGAGAGAGAGAGTGCCAATGAAACCCCTCCCACTGTTCACAGGAAAATACTGCAGAAAGAGAAAAACACGGGAGCTGACTAGGAAAAGTAGGAGCACCTTTGATATGAGCCAGAATCTAATGTTGGGAGATGGAAATGATCAAATGATCAAGACGATGACCAGAAAAAAAAAATGAAATTAATGAACAAATGGGAGACTGTAAAGCATCAATCACATTGGATACAGGATAGACACAGAACATGGCTTTGCAAGAGAAAATCTGTTGAGAAAGACTGGGATGTGTTTTCTTTTTAAAACTGTGGGTGAATTGTACAGCATGGACCCTACTTTATGTCATTAATGTTTAGAAGGACACTGAAGGGAATTAAGAGAATGAAAGTTAAACAGATATTGTTCTTATTAGTATTTAACAATAATTTCATGATGTACATTACTTGTTATATTCTAAAGAAGTTTAGTATAGTGTGTATTTGAAATCTGAGGTGGGGAAGTCTGATCAGTGACTGCTGTATATGTTAAAGACATTAAAGCAAGTACTTTTTAGTTGTAAGATGTACAAACTTTACACTGTAACAAGATAAAAAGGCTTGCTAGAAGCAAGCTAAAGGTAATATAATGTGATTTTGTGCTTCTGGGGTGGGGAAAGGTGTAAATGTGTATTGATATATTCAGAATTAAGACTGTTAATTTCCCCTATTTTCACATAGCAGACGTCTAGAATAACATCCTAGGTTTAAGTATAAACAAGGCTTTTAAGCAAATAGGTTTAGAAATGAGTCAAAAAGATGAAAGGAATAGAAAATACCAAGTATCTTGCATGTGCAGTTATCATCTTTTCTACCATTAACAAATTATCTCAGAAGTAGACGAGTCTGCAGGTGCAGGCAGTTGCCCTGGAGAAATCTGTACAAAGCACTTTCATGCATTTGTAAAGCTCTTAGTTGTTTTACCCAACTGCTGACTGCTTTTCTTGAAGACAAACTATATGCAGGTGCAAGCAATTAATCTTGATAGTTCTTAGTACTCTTTAGCAAGTAGTTCAGTCAAAGAAATGAAACTATGGGAAATGAATTAGTAGTAGCTGCCTCCCTATTAATTGTAATACTCTAATGTATTTAGTAGAAAGTTGCACATTTTATTTATTTAAAAGTAGACAGTGAACTTTTTCTTGGGACTAAAAGCTGTCTACTGAAAGCATGCAAGTAGTTTTTCATATCTGGAAGGGGACTAAAGATGAGAGAAGAACAGATAGCAATCAGTGTAAGTGGAAACACAGACTACAACAACCATCTACCAGAGGGAAAAAATTTTTGACATCTGCTTGAGGTATAAAAATACCTATGCAAACACTTCCAAGGAAAAATTCTAAACTTTCTGGATTTTGTTGCATACTTAGGAGCCATGTATATGGCCGCCCACTGTACCCCTTGTAAAAATGGTTTTTACAGTCTCTCTTCCTAATCTTTTCTAACCTCCTCTGATTGATGCTTATACTTACCATGCAATATTTATATGGCCTACTATCCCCCTTTTAGCAGCAGCTTCTGTTCTAGATTCAACTAAAACTTTACCAGAGCAGGTTTTCCGTTAAGACTTCACTATCCATTTTTCTCTGTCTTTACTCTGATATCAGTAAATGCTAGGGAAGACTGTTTCCAATCTGTAGTCCAAACTTCTTCTTGGTCTCATCTTGTTCTATTATCTTTTTCTCTCTAGTTATTTGGTCCAAATACCTTTGCTAGTTTTCTCCAGTAAATTCCAGCTTCCTCTTATGTATTTTCTGTACCCCTACTTTCATGTCAGCACTGCTGGCAAAGTCTTCTTTTTCCATACATGTGTTGGCTTAGTTCTAAGAATACTTTCTGCAACTTTATGAATATAATATTCTGTACGGTGGTTACTACTCTCTCCTTAAGTATTTGCGGCCAAAATACCACTCTCTTCTTAATTTTTGAACTCCCCCTACTTCACAGGTATAAAGATTCACAGTTTCATAGATTATTACACAAAAGACCCAGAAGGCCATTCTACGCCTAGCAAAGTTTACCTAAAGGAATAGTTATGTCCTGTATCCCAACAGGAGACTGAGAGACAGACATTTATAAAGTACCTCTGTCCATTAGGGACATTGGTGCCAGGCCTGGTGTAAATCTCCTATTCCCCATTTACTGGTCTAGGTTGTGCTTAAATTGGGTAATACATGAACTCAGCTTCATGTGGACAGGAAGACAGTTCCATAGGTGGGGTAGTCTTTGTGACGCATATCTTTCTCTCCAGCATGTTCTGTTTATGTTACAGACAAAATTCAGGTCCTTCAACCTTGTATTTCCAGTACTGCATGACTTATGAATATGTAGGAGATTCATAAGTGTGGTTTTGTGGATGCCTTGTAAGCCAGGCAGAGATCACCCCTCAGAAATCTACAGCAGATTGAGTACAGTGAAAGGGCTCTAAGGTGCTCTGCATAAGGCAGGTTTGTTATGCCTTGTATTCTTTAAGTAAGGAACCTCTGAGTTTGTTCTTGTTGTTGCATATGTATGGTCAGCTACATACCATAGGGAGAACTGTACTCTGATTAGTCTGATAAGGGTAAAGTACAGTGGAATAATTACCTCTTTGGACCTAGATGTCACCCTCTCAAAGAAGTCCACCAGATTTAATAGGCATGGCCTTCATTTAACTAAGCCCAAACTGTGATTGTTCTAGTGTTTGCAGGCTACCTATGTCCTCATTTATCATGTCCATGATGATTCTTTACATGCCCTTACATATGAGGCTGCTCAGACCTATAGACATGTAGTTACCTGGATCAGTAGTTGGACCTCTTTGTGCAGGAGAACTCCAGTCATCTTCCATTCCTTGGGCACAAAACCTGACTGTGGGCTCCAGCTGAAAAGTGATTCAAGTGGACCAGAGAAGTTATGTTTCATGCTATTTAGTAAGATTCCCAAGATGTTATCAGGGCCCATCAATACAGTGTTTTTGGCCTTGGAAGGTGCACTGAAGGCCTGATCACTAGTAATGGTTGGGAGACTGTGGTATGCAGTATTTCCTTTGAACTATCATGGGTGGAGAAAATTGAGCTGAACTTGTCAGCCAAAAGGTTGGCTATGGCCTCCAGTTTAGCGTGGGTGATGCCATTTACAATAAGTTCTATGCATTGCTGCATATTTCCCTTGAGCTTACGGACTTAGCTGCAGAAAGCTTTATGGTAGTCCTTTTTTTGAGAAGCTATTTTTTTCTTCAAATGTAGCCTCTGAAGTGTTACTTAACCCTCTTAGTTGCCTGGTTAGATTGGTCAGGGTTTTTTTAGTATGTTGGGCTTTGTTCCTCCTATGTTTGGCAAATATTTTTTTTTTCTTTTTTCTGATGACCGACTGATACGATTCCACCAGGGTAGCTTGCCTTTTTATCGACTAGGCTAATGACCACTGTGGCCTTTATAAGCCTAGCCAAGCATCCCAACTGTTACCTGCAAGTTTAAGTGCCTTAATGGTCATTTTAAGGAGTATATGTAAGCTAGGGCCAAATTTACAAGCTGCCTCTACCCATTAGAGATAAAGATGCTAGATTCAGGATGTATTTCTGATTTCTCATCTACTGGTTCACATTTCTCGAAAAGGGTTAGGGAAGAGGTCTGCTTCACATAGATAGCTTGATCCAGAGAAAGGAAATTCTATGACAGACATACCTGTCCCTCCTCAACATATCCCTATTTATGTCGCAGGCAAAGTTTAAATCCCTAGATGAAGTCATTCTAATGCTACCGGTTTTGTGGATATGCAAAAGGTTCATCTGAGTGGAATATAAGGATGCCTTGTATGCCAGGCATAGATTGCCTGTCAACACTCTGTAGGAAAGTGAGTGCAGAGATAGGGCTTTGAGGCAATCTACACAGGACATGCTGTTTATATCCTATATTCTTTTTGTGAGGAACCTCTGTGGATGTTCCAGTTCTTTCATGTGCCTGGTCAGGTACATACTGAAGGGGGTACTGAACTCAATGACAAGCCTGATGAGGGAAAAATACAGTGAAATGTTGATGTCCTTAGACATAGATGCCATGTCCTTGCTTATAAATTGAGAAACTGAGAATGATTTCCTTACCACTTTAGACCTATGTTGGTCAAAAGATAGGTTACTATCTACATGTGTATTCAAATCCCTAACAACTAGTTATACTCCTAGGGATGTGCTATTGAAGAGGTAACTTCTGGGGGTGGCTGACTTCCCAAAGGGTACTATTATACATTTCTTGGCACTGAGTTTTAAACTATGGCTTTGGCACCAATTATTTGTCTGTGTTACTCCTTCCTGCAGGAAATTAGTGTCTTTGGGGATTCTATCACTCCTAGTGTGCAATCACATGCAAACTTGGTCAGCCAGAGGCCCCTGACATTGACCTTGACTTTCAAGAAGTAGAAAGAAGTAGATGCTAAAAAGGAGTGGACCCAGCATACAGCCATGAGGGATTTTATTGGTGACCAGCCTTTTTGTGGAAGTGGTCTACCCCATCCTAACTTCCTGGATCCTAAACTGAGAGCCCTATGCTTAACACAGGCAGTTTATACCAATATCCATGAGTTTGTTTACAATGCCCGAGTGGGGTATTGTATCAAAAGCCTTAGCCAGGTCAAGGGAGGGACTGTTTACCATTTTGCCCTCATCCACTGCCTTGGTGACATCCCCAAAGTTGTTCACCAGTTTGAGTAGGCATGATCTATCCTTGACAAAAACACACTGGGTTTGATCTATTGTTTGAAAATGTTCTATGTCCTTATTAATCATTTCCATGAAAATTCCTTCTACTGCTTTGCATATGAGACTAGTCAGACAAATGGGTCTGTAGTTCCAGTGGTCCAGTGACTGCCATCCCTAGTGTAGAGGGATGACAGTTGCAGTTCTCCATTTGCATGGCACAAAGCATGTCTAGAGGCTATAGTTAAACAATGCCTCCAGTGGTCCTGATAGTTCATGTTTCTGGCTATTTAGGAAGCATCCTGGGAACTTATCTGGGCCGATCAATGCAGTGTTTTTGGGCTTACAGGGTACATCAAGAACCTGCTCCCCAGTGATAGCTGGGGGTGGCTGGGGGGATAGAGAAAGGGTAAAACTGGAACTGAATTGTGTTCAGCCAACAGATTTGCTATATTTTCTGGTTCAACATACATTGGATATAAAAAGTTTACACACCCCTGTTAAAATGCTAGTTTTTTGTGATATAAAAAAACGAGACCACAATAAATCATTTAAAAACTTTTCCCACTTTTAATGTGACCTATAACCTGTGCAATTCAATTGAAAAACAGACAAATCTATTACGGGAAAAAATAAAATAAAAAACATACAATACAATATGCTGGTTGCATAAGTATGCACACCCTTAAACTAATACTTTGTTGTATGTGCACACCCTTAAACTAATACTTTGTTGAAAGACCTTTTGATTTAATTACACTATTCAGTCTTCTTGGGTAGGAGTCTTATCAGCATGGCACATCTTGACTTGGGAATATCTGCCCACTCTTCCTTACAAAAGCACTCCAAATTTGTCAGATTGCGAGGGCATGTCTTGTGCACAGCCCTCTTCAGGTCACCCCACAGATTTTCTATTGGATTTAGGTCTGGGCTCTGGCTGGCCATTCCAAAACTTTAATTTTCTTCTGGTGAAGCCATTCTTTTGTTGATTTGGAAGTATGCTTGGGGTCATTGTCATGTTGAAAGGTGAAATTCCTCCTCATCTTCAGCTTTCTAGCAGATGCCTGAAGGTTTTGGGCCAAAAGTGACTGGTATTTGGAGCTCTTCATAATTCCCTCCACCTTGACTAAAGCCCCAGTTCCAGCTGAAGAAAAGCAACCCCAAAGCATGATACAGCCACCACCATGCTTCAGTGTGTGGATGGTGTTCTTCTGATGATGCAAAGTGTTGTTTTTGCACCAAATGTACCTTTTGGAATTGTGGCCAAAAATGTTAACCTTGGTCTCATCAGACCATAACACATTTTCCCACATGCTTTTGGGAGACTTGATGTATTGTTTTGCAAATTTTAGCCAAGCCTGGATGTTTTTCCGTGTAAGAAAAGGCTTCCGTCTTGCAACCCTACCCCATAGTCCAAACATATGGAGAATAGAGGAATTTGTTGTCACATGTAGTATACAACCAGTACTTGCCAGAAATTCCTGCAGCTCCTTCAATGTTGCTTTTGGTCTCTTGGCAGCTTCCTTGACCAGTTTTTGTCTTGTGTTTTCATTTACTATGGAGGGATGTCCATTTTTTTTGCAACGTCACTGTTGTCCAATATTTTTTCCACTTTTTGATGACTGTCTATACTGTGTTCCATGGTATATCCAATGCTGTGGAAATTTGTTTCTACCCTTCTCCTGACTGATACCTTTCAACAATGACATTCCTTTGATGCTTTGTAAACTCTCTGCGAACCATGGCTTTTGCTGTAGTAGGCAACTGAGTAAATGTCAGGAAAATCCTACTAGGACAGCTGAAATTTATTTGGGGTTAATCAGAGTCTCTTTAATTGATGGCAGGTGTGTACCCAAGAAGACTGAATGTTGTAATTAAATCAAAAGGTGCCTCAACAAAGTATTAGTTTAACTGTGTGCACACACAACAAAGTATTATTTTAAGGGAGTGCACACTTATGCAACCAGCATATTGTACTTTTTTTATTTTTTATATTTTTCTCCTAAATAGATTTGTTTGTTTTTCAATTGAATTGTACAGGTTATAGGTCTCATTAAAGGTGGGAAAAGTTTTGAAATGATTTATTGTTTCTCATTTTTTCTATCACAAAAACAAGAAGTTATGTACTCACCATAATGTTCGATGTATGTAGTCCATCTCGCCTTACATTCTTAACCGTGGGTTCGGAGCCGAACCACGGCTCCGACTCAGCCATACTCTAGCTTGAAGTCTTCAATTGGCTCGTGGCTAAGAGGTATTCCATCATGCAACGGGTCTATTCCCCAGATCTTGTTTGCTGCAAGCTCACACACGTACACACTGAGAACAACAACCCCAACAGAAAGGACTACTGACACCTAGAGACAACTCCCCAGGTCCTCCAGGAGGGAGGGTTAGTAAGAATGTAAGGCGAGATGGACTACATACATCGAACGTTATGGCGAGTACATAACTTCTTGATGTTATGTAGTCCAATCTAGCCTTCATTCTTACCCATGGGACAGCATCACTAGCACCTTGATCTTGGGTGGCTCAGTGAAAAATACTCTTGAGCACCATGGAACCAAAGGAAGATCTGCCTCTAGAGATCAGATCTAATTTGTAGTGACTAATAAAGGTATGAGGCAAAGCCCATGTTGCTGCAGCACAAATATCATCCATAGACATCCTAGCCTGAAATGCAGTTGAGGTAGCCACAGATCGTGTAGAATGAGCCTTCACTTTAAAGGGTAATTCTTTGCCATTGGAAGCATAAATAAATGAGATGCAATCGGAGATCCAGCGAGACAAGGTTACCTTAGAAACAGGAAACCCAAGTCTAGTGTCTGAAAACAAGACAAACATTTGATCAGATTTCCTGAAATCTTTTGTCCTATGTAAACAGAAACACAATTGTCTATGAACATCTAGCTGATGAAACTTAAATTCTGCCTTGGAGAATTCAGGAAAAAAACACAGGCAACTCAATGGATTGGTTGATATTGACAGCAGAGGCAACCTTTGGAACAAACGAAGGGTTGGTTCTTAAGGAAACCCTATCTTTGTGAAAAAACAAATAAGGTGGCCTAATCGATAATGCGTGGAGTTCAGAGACCTGCCTAGCTGAAGTTATGGCTACCAAGAATACTGTCTTCCATGACAAGAATTTAATGTTACACATAGCTGCGGGCTCAAAGGGAGTTGAAGTGAGCTTCTGTAGTACAAAATTGAGGTCCCATGGCATCACTGGATCAAAGACTGGAGGTCGGAGTAACAATGTCCCTCTCAGAAAAGCCCTACAAAGCCTATGAGCCATATTGTTGGGTTCATTAGCAACGTGAAAGGTAGAAATCGCTGCCAATTGTACTTTAATGGTTGCTGCAGCTGAACCCTGACTGAATAGTTGAGAAAGAAATTCCAATATTGCCGAAATAAGCGCCGTATAAGGATCAATATGTCTCTCATGGGCCCAAATAGAAAATCTCTTCCATTTACTGGAATAAATCTTCCTGGTAAAAGGCTTGTGGGAAGATGATAGAATATGGACCACGTCCGGGGAACCAATCATGAAGCCTGACTAAGGAGAGAACTGGAGCAGCCAAGCTGTCAACTTGAAGGTCTGGATGGAGGGATGGAACTGTCCTGACATACGAGTCAGCAGATCTGGAGCTGGGACCAGAATCCAGGGCTTGTCCATTAAATACAGTTGAAGGAAGGGAAACCAAATCTGACGAGGCCAGTGTGGGGCAATGAGGATCATGTTGCTTCCCAAAGACTGTGCTTTCTGAATGACCTTTGATATGAGAGGTAACTGTGGAAAGGCGTAGAGAAGATCGGAGGGCCAATCATGAGCCAGAGCATCCCTGGGTGTCTCCCCCTCCGAGGGGATAAGGGTGAAGTAGCTGCTGCATTTGGCATTGAGGGGACTGGCAAATAGATCGCAGCAAGGCTGACCCCGTCTGTGGAATATCTCTTCCGCAACATAATTGTTCAGGGACCACTCATGAGGCATTAGGATAGCTCTGCTCAGCCTGTCGGCAATCACATTGGACTTCCCCAGTATGTGCGTTGCAACTAGAAAATGTCGGGAAGACACCGCCCACTGCCAAACTCGAAGTGCCTTTCTGCAAAGGGGGTATAATTTGGTTCCTCCCTGTTTGTTCAGGTACCATACCACTGACATATTGTCTGAGTGGATTACAACTGTCCCTAGAGGGAGAAAGTTCTGAAGTGCTTGCAACGCTAATAGCACTGCTCTCATCTCTAGGACACTGATATGCAAATGGGTCTCGTGATCCTACCACGTGCCTCGGACAGTCCTGCCAAGATAATGCCCCCCACCTGATCTGGGAGGCATCCGTGGTCACTGTGGCAGCTGGAGAAGATGGGATAAAAGGCTTGCCCATGTTGAGATTGCTGGCCTGAAGCCACCAGCGTAGATCCCGCTTGCACGTGTCCGTAATCAGAATAGAATGGGAGAGTGGAAGATGCTGTAGTGACCATTGGGCGAAAAGCAGCCACTGAAGAACCCTCATGTGAAGTCTGGCAAGGGGAACTAGCATGATCATGGCAGCCATGGTCCCTAATAACTTGAGGACCACTTTTGCTTTGACCTTCCTCAATGATAGTAAGGCGTAGACCTGCTGTTGTAAAGCCTGAATTCTCTCTTCTGGTAAGAAGGCCCTCATGAGCACCATATCTAGCTCGGCGCCGATAAAAGTGACACGCTGCGAGAGCAACAAGGCATTTTTTTTCCAATTTAGAGTAATTCCTAACCTTTGGCACAGTGTAATGGTGGTGTCCCTGGTTTGTAACAGTAGATGCCTGGTGGTGGCAGAAAGGAGCCAGTCATCCAGGTATGGAAACACTTGGAATCCCTGACATCTCAAGTGAGCCATTACCACTGCCATGTATTTGGTGAACACCCTGGGGGCTGTGGTGAGACCAAAGGGCAGAGTACGAAACTGAAAATGACTGGCTCCCAGCCAGAAGCGTAGATGACTTCTCGATGCCCTGTCCATCTTGATATGGTAGTAAGCTTCTTTGAGGTCAATGGAGCACATCCACACATCTTTCCCTAACAGAGGGAGTATTGACTGTAAGGTGACCATGCGGAACTTGGACTTTTGTACATGAAGGTTCAATCGGCTGAGTTTCAAGATGGGTCTCAGGTCCCCTGTTCTTTTTGGCACCAAAAAGAATGTGGAGTAAGTCCCTACTCCTACTTGGTCTGCGGGGACAGGCTGGATGGCTCCCTTCGAAAGCAACTTTTTTACTTCTAAGGTTGCGGAATCCCTGTGACTGGGTGGAACGTCTGGGATTCTCTTGGTTGGCGGGGGAGGAGAAGAGAAGGGAATATACAGCATATTTTTTTTTCCCGCCCACCCACCCATTTACAGCTGTCTTGTTAAATACCACTGTCTTTCTAGTTGCCTGCCTCTTATGTTAATGTGACCATATATCTCATTTCCTCTCTATTTGTGTGAGTAATCACAAAATACAAAACCCCTCCCCTTCAACTATGTAAATTTATTGGCCATCCTACTGTATTCCATAGTACCAGAATATAAAAGTGACCACCCCTTTCAACCCATCTTGCGGTTTTAAAAATAGTAATCCTCCACTAAACCTTAACTTTTTAAACAGGTAAAACTTAAGTTACCTACTTTCACATCTAACTTTTCTAGTGCACACTGCAGTGTGCATTTTTTTTCATCTTACCTTTAAGCATACCTGTGACTAGCACTTTCCTCTAATACCTGACAGAAAGCACTAGGAAGCCTTAAACTGATACAAGCACTCAACTGCCCTTGTTAATAAGGAGAAATTAATAGCAGGCACTAAACAGCCTATAACTGCAAAGTACCTTGCTAAGGTAAGGGAAAACAGCTCCTGTACTTTACAAAAAAAAAAAAGCACCAAACCAGGCATGTCCAAGGGTCAGCTTCCAGTGATTTCTCCTGTCCACCTGGTGAATCTGGGCATAATGGGGCAATGCAGCAATTGCCTCATGTACACAGACAACCCTCTCCTCCTACCACCCAACACTACAACCTGTGAGAGATGCACTTACATAGCCAGAATGGAAGCAAAGCTCTCTCCACCCAAGATTGTGCTAGACAGTCAAGAGGAGAAGGTTAACACCCACACTACACCTCAAGCAACACATAGCCCTTCTAAACCCACACCACCAACACCCACAAATAGCAACACTAAATCCACATATGCAGAGGCCCTTAACTGTAACCTGCCCAAGCAACAAGGACCTCTGAAACTGAAACGCAAACAAACACCAATCGCAACCAAAGTGTCACATAGTTCACAACACCAGTGCGCCACCCAGCAACAGCCCCTAAGGCAAGACAATGTACCTAACACTTTAGTCATAGGTGACTTTATAGTCCGGCACACTGATGTCCCTCTCACCAGGTTGAACAAGGAGAAAATTAGTCAGCTGCCTGTCAGGTGCCAGGATCCGCCACATAATGCATGCACTCAAGTCACTCCACAACAAGTACAAATATGACTCTGTCATTGTCCATGTTGGAGTGAATGACTTGAGACGTACCTCCCTGGATTACAAGAAAAGTGACATGGAAGAGCTCTCGGATCATGTGGCCCAGCCAGGTATGACCCTAGCTCTGAGTAGCATCCTGCCTTCGAACAGAATGATACCACAATATAAGGACAACATGATTGACTTCAACAATTGGCTAAGCTTCTGGTGTCATTCAAAGGGGATCCAGTATTTGTCTGCCTGGGACAACATGATTGACAGACCACAAAGCTTTGCCAGAGATGGTCTGCACCTGTCACCCCTAGGATTCAGGTTACTGGCTAAGGCTCTTGCCACCCCTATAGTGCCTTTATTAGGCAAAGTTCAAAGAACAAAACCACCACCATAACAGGTACAAGCATGCAAAATCTGAAGGTAATGCTACTCAATGCTAGAAGTCTAAACCTCAAAATGCACTCTCTCGAGGCACTCCTAAAAATGGAGAACATCGATATCTGTGCAGTAACTGAGACCTGGTTCAAGGCTCCAGAGAGCACCCCTGCAATACCAGGCTACAACTCTTACCACACTTTTCAGCCACCAAAGCAGGATCGAAACACTAAAGGTGGAGGAGTGTCAATATTCACCAAGGATATTCACACCACCAGGCTAGTTGCCCAACACAATGCATCTGAAATTCTCCAGGTGTAACTAACACTAGGTAAGACTGCAATCCAAATTGTAGCTTGCTACAGATCCCCCTACCATACCCCAAGATTCTCACTACACCTTTCTAAACATACTGGAAAATATTAAGATAGAACCAAACACCCTAATACTGGGTGATTTTTACTACCCTGCCATTAACTGGGAAACTACTCATGTACCAACACCTTTGCCCAATGGTTCTTGGAATTCATAAATTCCAACGCCCTGGATCAACTAATCCATAGTTCCACCAAGGGCTCCAATAGCCTAGACCTGGTCATTACCAACATGGGAAATCAATGCTCCACACCTATGGTCACCCCCTTGTTAGTCAGGTCTGACCATAAGCTAATCACCCTTAACATCCACATCCCACCCCCCAGTAAGGAAGCCTCCATAAAAACTTCTCCAAAGCCAACTTCATGCTACTCAAGTCAGAAGTGACAAATTTCATGACACCCATGCAGACGGGAACCGAAAGTTCAACTGCTGAATCCTACACTAAGGCACTGTATGAGCACATCCGCTCATGCATGAATCGTGCCATCCCAAATAGAACCAAGATACTCTCATCCAAAAAAAGGAAGCCAATCTGGTGGTCCCCTGCCATAAACAAACTTTACAACGAAAGGAAGAAACCGTTGCAAAAAAGAGGAAAATCCCAGGATGCAAAAAACTTCCTTACCAGTCTCAGTAAGAAATTGAGATCCCTCAAAATCCTCCTAAGCTAGTTATGAAAATAAAATTGCCAAAGATTCCAAAGACAACCACAAAGCATTCTATAACTATGTCAAGAATCTAAATGGCAATGTTCAGATCTGCTCTGAGCTAAAACAGAATGGCATTAAATATACTGATCCCAAGGATATTGCCAGTATCCTGGCAGATCGATTCAGTGCCAACTTCACCCCCCTCTCACCCCCTAAATGGCCCATCTCAATACTGGAAGATTGCCAGATTCTAGTAATAACAGCCACACAGGTAAAAAACGCACTCTCCAAAGCTAAGAATACAGCATCCATGGGACCAGATGACATCCCGGGCTGTGTACTACATGAACTACAATATGAACTGGCACCTCACCCAAGTGTCATGTTTAACCATAGCCTCACCTCAGGTTTTGTGCCCACTGAGTGGCGCAGAGCTACAGTTACCCACTCCACAAGGGGGGATCCACCTTGGATCTCGGAAACTACTGTCCCAGTCTGACCAGCCTTATCTGCAAGGCCATGGAGTGTATTATCATGGAACTTATAAACAAAGACATTGGCAAACTTCAAACACTGGACCCCACCCAGTTTGGGTTTGTGAAGGGCCGAGCTTGTCTCCTGAACCTGATTGACTTCTTCGAATCAGTCTCCAGAGCCATGGACAAGGGTAAGGTGGTCCACACAGCCTATGTAAACCTTGCTAAGGCCTTTGACACCATCCCCCACTCTGGAATCATAGATAAACTTACTAATCCCTACGTCACCCAATGGGTTGCTAACTGGCTTACTGACAGAACTCACACTGTAAAAGTAGCCAACTCCAAATCCAGCTCCAGACAAGTGACAAGTGGAGTACCTAGGGTTCAGTCCTGGGACAGCACTTGTTTGGCATCTACTTCTCTGAAATACAGGCCAACACTAAGGGACTCTGGATAACAAAGTTCGCAGATGGCTGCAAGCTGGGAGCCATTATTGAATCCCCAAATTATGTGGATACTCTACAAAAGGGCCTTACAGAAACAGATGCTTGGTGCCAGAGCCATGGGCTCAAGCTCAATGCCATGAAATGTATAGTTATCCCCTTTGGGGAAAAAACATGTACCCGTGAATTACCATATAGGTGGCAGTACACTAAACACCGAAAGTGTGAGGAGACTTAGGGACACAGGTGGGGAGTGGTCTCACATTCAATAACCACATCGCCACAACAGTCAGGAAATCCTTCTATGTGGCACACCTCATTACTAAGGGCTTTTCTCCAGAAAAAAGGAGGTCATTGTCCCACTGTACTCTTCCCTCATTAGACCCATTACAGAATACAATGCCCCGTTTGGTATGTACCTCTCAAGACATCTGCAACAACTGGAAAGGCTGCAGAAATACCTCACTAAAAGAATCACAGGCCTAAAGCAGATGCCCTGCACTGACCACCTTAAAAAACACCAGCTATACTCTGTCGCATATTGTCTACTCAGAGGCAATCTCTGCTTAACATACAAGGCCATGTCAAACCCAGAGCTGTTGGACATGCTACACAAAGAAATCCCAATCCCTCAGAGCCACACGCTCCAGGGATCTAAACCTTGTCATCACAATAAACAAAACCTGCTGGAGGGATAGGCTCCTGAACAAGAGACTTCCCAGACTCTGGAATAGATTGCCCATACATGTCAAGCAGAGTGCCTCTTTGGCCCTCTTCAAAAGGAACCTTGACGATTGGATGGGACTCCCACGGCAGACAGGGTTTTTCCTTCCTGTTCGCACCTAGTGAGAGTGTCCTTCACCTTGGTTCCTAACAACGATGAACCATCAAAGGGGGCGTTGGTGAACGTAGACTTGAAGGCCTCCACGAAATTGCACAGGTGCATCCTAAGAGTATCTTCTAAGAGAAACTCCGGAACTCGCTGCCCTGCTCACTCCGTTCGCTACGTATGAGATCAGCCTCATGGAGGAGTTGGTAAGGGAATTTAGGGTAGACATCTGTGCATTGACCTTCTGTGCCACGGCATCAGAAATGTTACCCTGTAGAGAATCCCTAGCTCTTTTAGGAGATCTCTCTGGAGCCTTGTAAAATGCGTCAAGTAGTTCAACGACTGCAGAGTAAAGGCCGCTAAGGCAAACACACGCTTCCCATACCTGTCCATAGCCCGGGACTCCTTGTTAGGAGGATGGACAGTAGAAGAAGTTTCGGCAAGTTCCTTCTTAGTGGCCGCTGCCACCACCATGGCATTTAGTGGGGCGCCTTTAGTTAGATATTCCCCATCAGAGGGGGCAGAAAAATACTTACTGGGTCTCCTAGGGACCGGTTCCACAGTGTCAGGAGTTTCCCACACCTTTGACAGACAAGATCTAGTAGCTCATCAAAAGGGGGAGAAACCCAAGAGGCAGAGGGTTGAGACCCAAAACCTTCAGGAACACCGACTCCTCATCAGAAGGGGATTTGGAAGGCCAACCGCCTTTCTGCTTCAAGATCTCCAGGATATCTGAAAAAAGAGATATCTTCAGAAGACGACTTGGGGGACCACTATTACTCCTCAACGTCGGTGTCTGACGTGAGAGACTCATATGTGGAGTCAAGGTGTTTACTCTTACACAATCTCTTTCTGGCGGGCTCCTCAGGCAAAAACTCTGGGGAGACATCAGAAAGTTGAGGTATCCTGAGGCTTAGGGTCTCTGCTGTCAATGGTTACGGCGTGAACCGAAACTGACACCGGTGCTGGAGGGAGCAGAGTATTGGTGCAGTAGGATGCAGCTGACGACCTGGCCAGCACGCTCCTCATAACCTCGAAGGCTGATCCTCCCGGCTCCGAAGGCTGACTAACTGTAGAGGAAACAGTAGTAGCCCTTGGCGCCGAGGAGATGAGGTCAGAAGCAGATGTCGGGTCTAAGCTCACTCGAGCTGAAGCACCGAGAGGAAGGCTCGGAACTGATGAAGATCGATCCGATCCCTCACCCTCGGGTCTGACCAGAGAACCGTGGACCCTCGACCCCGTGGACAGAGCCGACAGGGTCGGAGCGGAAATCAGAACCGAGAGGGCAGGCGAGGCTGCTGGAACCGACAACTCTGGCTCCGATGGCCAAGAAAGGCTTGGAGGAGGAACAACAAAGGATGAAGAGGCTATAGGCTCTGGAGCCAACTGGGTCGGAGCCGAAATCAATTTGGCCAACACCGATGACTGAAGCAGTTTCTTCACCACCCTATCAACGTCCTCATTGGAAAGAGTCCTGGAAGACCTGGAGGATAATGTAGGAGATCTGGATCTCCCTACAGAAGGGGACTTGCATGAAGGAGAAACCGGTCGAATAACTGGAGACCGGCTCTGAACCAAAATATCCGTGACCAGCTCTGAAAAGCTGGGAGCCGATACGGACTTAGTCAAGAGACTACCTTCTGTCAGCACCAAGGGCAATGCAACCGAAGGAGGAGAAGCTGTTCTAGCAACTTTCTCTGGCAGCTCCGAATTAACAGATGGAGCCGGAGAACACTTCTTAGAAGTCTTTTTGTCCTTTTTAGCTGGAGAGGATAATGCACTGGAAGACTTAGCCGAGTCTTCCTCGAAGGAGTGTTTAAGCAGTCCTTTCAAAATGAACTTGTTCTTCCTCTCCTGTAGCACACGGGGACTGAAGGAATGACAAAACAAGAAGGACTCTTGGAGGTGACTAGCACCCAAGCAGTACACGCACACAGAGTGCCCATCAGTTAAAGCCATTTTATTGTTGCATTCAACACACTTTTTAAAGCCCAAAGACCTGTGTTCCTTAGAATCTTTGGACATGCTGAAAGGAACAAAGTAATACGTACCCACACTAGACCCAATTAACCCAGCACGAGAAAGAGCCTCTAACTAAAACAGCCTAGAAACCGACGGGAAAGACAACAGGGAGGACTAGGTCCTCTAACTTAAATGGATCTAGCCCGGGGAAACAAAGGTAGGATAGCAACACTAGCCAGACACAACACTAACGCTAACAGAATGGAGCGCCAAACCTAAGATCACACAGAAACAATGAGGAGGACTAGGTCCTCTAACTTAAACGGGCCTAGCCCATGGGGAAAGAAACGAACGGGATACCAAAACAGCCAAGACAAGGCCACAAAAAACAGCAAGAGAAACAAAGGCAGTAAAACACCACTACCGCACACACAGAGCTATGAAAAAAGCTTTTTTGAGCAACAACAAATCAACAGTTTATAAAAATTTTATAAACAGTATACTTGGCCACGGCCAAAACAGAGACCACGTCTGAGCGTAACGACCGGCAAATGAGATCTAGGAAATAGACCTGTTGCATGATGGGATACCTCTTAGCCAAGAGCCAACTGAAGACTTTGAGCTAGAGTATGGCCGAGTCAGAGCAGAGGTTCGGCTCCGAACCCACAGGCAAGAATGAAGGCGAGATTGGACTACATAACATCCTTGCATTTTAACAGAGGTGCGTAAATCTTTTATATCCACTGTAGGTGGCTCCATTTATAATCAGTTCTGTATACTACTGTGTGTTGCTTTTGAGGTATCTGACATAGCTAAAGAAAGCCTTGTGGTTGCCCTTTGCCTGGGAAGTTATCTTTACCTCAAATATGGCTTTAGTATGCTAAATTTGCCCTCTCAATTGTTTGTTTAGATCGATGTGAGTGTTTTTATAATGCTGAGCTTAGCACTTACTAATCTCGCTATGTCTTTTTCTTTTGTTATACAACCAATTTATGTTTGGATTTCACCAGGGTGGTTTGTTTTTTGTGTTAGTTTTGGGTTATTTCTGGTAGGCATAGCTGTTTATTTGCATTTATTGACATGATTCTACATAGTTTCTGAGAAAAATTCTGCATAGCCAGCTGTATTTATCAGTGTTTTGGGGTGGGGGGTTGAGATTATGACAGGTTATCACTTAGTAGTAGCTTAGTAGTAGGAAATTTGCTTTAGAATAGTTCTTAAATGCTATGGGGTTAGCCTGGGACACAATTGATTTTTATTATGAAGCAGGCAGCTTTATGGTCTGACCTTATCAGAAAGGACTCTCCACTCTGGGAGGGAGGATACAACTCTTCTATGTTTGTGAGTACAAGGTCAAACATATCTGCACACCTAGTGGATCTATAGTCTATCTTGTCCAAGGTGATTGTGTTTACAAAGTCCAGGAATGTCTGAGCTTGTAAATGTTCCCTTCTACTTGTGTTATGTGCATGAGCCTCAACTGTGTAGCTCTAAAATATCCCTTCAAATCAAGTAGTCCCTAAAGCACCTTATTCTTTTGGGAAGATCAACTTATCCCACTTAACTTTTGCCCTCTTTCCCATCCCAGATAAATTTCAATTCTTTATTAAATGTCTACCCCTGTACATTCAACTAAAGGGATTAAAACATTTGCAATGCTTGTATTCTAAAAAATATATATATATATATATATATATATATATATATATATATATATATATATATATATATATATATATTTTGGGCCTATGTTATAACAGCAAACTATCAAAAGATCGCACGCTGTTATATCGACCACAAAAGAACGAAAACAAAAAAGAGCAAACAGCCAGAGCAGCAAATTTTTTCCCAGGGAAAGAATTTGATATTCCCAAAAAAAAAAAAAAAAACACACCAAACACTATTTTAAGTGGGGGGCTGTGCACCCCCCCACCCCCTACTTAAATATACCAACTCCGAGATCACACTACAGTACCAAAAACGGCAAAGTGATGGAAGTGGCCAAGCGACTTCTTTCCCAGGGAAAGAATTCACTTAAAAGCCACTTCTTTTTGTGTTTTTGACATTTACAGTTCAACGAAGATGCATTCGACATAATGCATCTTCGTTCTTCTGAGAGTAACCCGATATTTTACTTAACTTGTCATAGACTATTTTTGAGAGATGCAAGTTGTTGTGTCTTTCGGCTTTTCCCGGTTAGGGGTCGCCACAGCGGAACTCCGGTCCGCTAATGATTGGCAGTAGATTTTTACGTGTTGAGTTGCCAGCCCTGACGCACAACCTTCAACGAAGGTACGCCCATTCATGTATGTCTCCACACAGAAGACGCTTTTGCTGAGAATCGAACAGGACAACGTCTTACCGTGAGACGACAATGTTACCGCAGCACCACCACTGCAGTTTTTGAGAGATGCAAGTACCTGAACAAATTCAGTGACACAATTAAACCATTCCTATGAGCATCACCCAGGTTCACTACAAACCACACAGACACTACATTTTAATCATATGCTGAAGCACTAACAGAATCCTTTCCAAAGCCACAACAGAGTTGTAGTTGCAAGGTCCAGTGTACACTAAGCACTGTGACACCAGTTAGTGACAAAAGGCTGGAAGCCACAGGGAAACAGCCCATCCTAGATGAATTACACTAAAGCAATCTTCAAACAGAAACAGAAATGTACTACTGAATACTGACTCCATATTGTTTGGGACATGGATTCTACACTGACTAGGCTGGGCATAAGTGGATGACAGTGAGCTCTCTTTTCTCTTCCTCAGGAAACAAGACTGCAAATGTTAAAAGTGTCCTTAGGGCCATTAAACCAGAAAAAATTTGTACAGCATATGGTGGTAGCCCATGTTTGGGTAAACGATCTGGAGCACAGAATTCTGAAGGATAAGGAAAAACATGGCAGAGCTCTCCATGCTGGTCATACATGTGGGAAAGACCCTAGTACTGAATGAAACCCTTCTATCACCAAAAATGATGCTGTGGTATAAAAATATCAGCTGAGTGGTTTAAACAATTTGCTAAATGCCTGGTGTCATTCTAGGGAGATGTAGTATATGTCAGCATGGGATGTAATGTTTGATAACCACTGTTACTACACATACTGGGAAAGCTTTTGCAGCCCCATTGTGACTCTCTTTTTATTTTAAGGCTAAGGTCCAGTTGATGTACCTCCTAACCTAACTTCCAACACAAAGCAATCACTGAACCATATCGAGGTAGTGCTACTTAATGCTAGAAGTCTTAACAACTAACTGACATCCTTTCAGGCTCTCCTAAACTTAAAGCACAATTCCAAACCCAGCTATCACTGATGGAATCAAGACACCAACCATCATGAAAGAGCATATATTGAAAGTAGCCTCCAAAACACAGAATACCTCATCCATGAGGCCTGACAACATGTCCAGCCACCCTGTTAATAGCACTAAGCAAACACTGTCAGATCTACTCCTTGACCTCTTCAACGTGAGCATAGCGACTGGCTTTGTCCCATGGTAGTGGTGTACAGCTGTTGTGATGGAACTCCACATGGATGGTCCCACCCAAAACCCCAGGAATTACAGCCTCATCAGCTTAAAGGGTCTTGTATCCAAAGCCATGGAACTTGTCATTGCTGAGCCAATCAACTATGATATCAAAAATCTTATCAGACTCAACCTCCAGCACTTTGGCTTTGTTAAGTGTTGATCCTGTCTAATGAATTTTATGAACTTCTTTGAGAGGGCATACCTTGACCTCATCAAAGCATTCAAAGAATTCAATACCATATCGTATGCAAGCTGAAAGAACACTGAAATGACCTGTATATTATTAGGTGGACAGCCAGCTGGCTTAGAGACAGGCTTCACACCGTAAGAGTTGAAAGCATTTATCCCCTGAGGACATGATGGTGAACAGTGGCGTTCCATAAGGATCTGTGCTGGGACCAGTGCTGTTCAGCATCTACTTGTCAATTCTTCACAATTGAGAATCTTTAGTCAACATAATTCACAGATGATATGATTGCAAGCAGGGAGCTGTCATCAAGTTTCACTCCGAAATACATGCATTTCAGTATGGGATTATGCTTGTCAATAGCTAGAGTACTAAAAATGAGCTCAAGCTCAATGACAAAAAGTATTACAGTATAGCATTTGTAAGTACCCCCTAGCTCCATTTTACAGCATACATAAACACCACTTCAAAACGAGACGGTTGTGAGAAACCTGGGTACTTGGGTGTATAGCTCACTTAAATTTGACAATCAAGTTGCAGTTGTGGTTAGGTAATTCTTTTACCTCCACAGCATATACTAAAAGGTATTGCTTCCAGATCAAAACAGGTCCTCACTTCCTTGCACTCTGCTTTGATTAGACCATTATTTAGTACAACACCCCCTTTCAGAAAACCCTTACTAAGCACATCATATCATCACACTGGAAATACTCCAGAAGTCTGTAATTAAAAAGGACCATAAAAGGTCGGAACTAAAAAGAAGGACTGGAGCCTTTGCCCCTGTACACAGTTTCATACAGACTCCTTAGGGGTGACCTGTGTCTTACTTATAGGGTAAGTAAGTAGTTCAATAGCTCTTATACCTCAGTAAATTAAACAGTTCAGCTAACACTATGGACAGGAATCGAAATCTACTCCAACATACAAAAAATATAAAGAGGAGGAATATATACAGCATCTACCCCTTTTCTGGAACAAACTTCCTCTCAAAGTTAAGCAAGCAGCTGGACAACTGGACCGGTGTTCACACATTCACCCACTAGTATGAGGGACCTGGCCCAACTTGAAAAGAGTGGCAAGGCCTAACAGTAGATGCAGACAAGGTGGACTTGGCCAGCTCTGTCCAAAACTGGCCAACCTGATACGCGAGGTCAGTCTGGGTTTTATTACAGAAAGATGGCTGGATGAGAGCTATGGCTTTCAAGTAGTTTTTATTACATATCTGTGATTTATACTACTAGGTTTGGGAGGTACCAGCACTGGTGTTGTGTTGGTGTTCTGCAGTCTGGTCCAAAAAGATCCTTGAACACCTTAAAATACGCATTCATAGCAAGTACAAATGAAGGAAATGGCCCAGTAAAATTAAAATATAGTCTGTCAATTTCTAATTAGCCTTTTCTCTTTCACCCTACCAAATGAATGATATTAGCGGATTTCAACATCTCAGCTTAGAGGCAACCACCAAACCTGGCATGGAATCCCTTTAACTGAATGAAGGAATAAGATTTGTCTAGCATGTTTTGTTCTGAGAAACACAATAGTGGACTTAGTGCTCCAGAGTGAGGTTTCCAGTGATAAAGTTACAACCTGCAAAGAGATAAAGTTTGCACTTGTTTAGCTGCTAGTGAATGACAATGTTCATGACCTAGATACTGAGGTACAGGCAGATGAGTATTTCCTTGCGCTTTCGAGCATCTCATACTGATAAGAAAATATCCTGTATCTGTGCCTGTTGTCCTGTGAACCTTGGCATGATCGTGAACTTTGATGGCTGTAAAAGTATGGACAGTGGTTATGGTGGACATGGTGAGGGCCTCAACTTTTGAAGTAAAGGCACAAGGTGGCAGAACACTGTGCTGTTTACCAATCAGAGGTTTGACATAAGAACGCAGTGTTCTTGTCCTGAGACATTTCTGCAATGGCCAGTCATGCTGTCATACTTTTCTGGGCCAGAGATAGGCTGTGCAGTCCAGCCTATACTGTAAACTGGGATTTCTTTTCTGTCTGAGACAGCTGCATGGCTCTTTGCTGATAAGTCTGATTTCATCAGGAAGAATTGTCCTGATGATGTGTCCTTGGGATTGAGAGTGACCAAGCTGTTGCCCCTCTGGACTTTATCTGGCTTGAATTTAACTTGGTCATTTATGACAACACCATAATAATAGTTTTCAGTTTAACTCCAACCATTAAATTGGTTCTTTCCTGTTTTAAGTCCTTGGGACCGGACATTTCTTCACTGCAAGATCCTCTCTGAGGATAAGGGATATTTTGAAGTATTTAAAAAGAGGCTACTGCAATTATTAATAAACCACTGCATCCATGAATCCACATATGATGAAAAAATGACATATCTACCTCAAACATTCATTTTATTGTAAAGGTAATTGAGAATGTGGTTCAAGACTCGATAGTGTCTTACTTTCTCATAATATTTATGACCCATGATAGTCTGCTAGGTATACAAATGAAGACAAATAAAAGATGTTATTCAATCTTGGCCCTCCTTGTTCTTTCATTAGCATGTGAAACTGCCATTCCTCAGATCTTGATCAACTGACTTCTGCTCCACTACTGTTCAAACTGTACAGACCTCAATTGGTTTGCCTATTACCCCTCAGAGATAGTCAGACAGTGGCCTCCAATTTTAATTCTTCTGGAAGCTAACCCATGGATTGCAGGGTGCCCTAGGATTTGACCTAGGTTCTGATTTTATTCACGGTTCGTCTGCCCCCATTAGAAGTTGAAGGTGAGATCTAAAGAGCAGTGATACACTGACAGTATCCAATCTTCTAATGATCCTACTCTTTTTCATACTATCCTGTGATGGGTGATGGTGTGGGACTAGCCCAGCTGAACTTCAATTCTCAGTTGAAAAGCCTGAGTGTATATCCAGCCTCAAAGTAAGGGAAGATACAGCCCTGCAAGATAAATATATGCTATGAAAAATGATTAATAAAAATATTCACACCCTGAAAAAAAAATGAAGGGGGGGTGGAGGGAGTATGTTCCTACTGCAACAGTGAGCTACCCGCTGTACTATATTCATCATTAGATCATTGATGCAGTAGACTAAGCTATTAAGTTTGATCACCAGAGCTCAGAAAGAAATGGAGGAGGAAGAATGGTGAGAGTCTAGGAGCCGCTAGAGAATAGTGCTAGCAAGTAATGTTCTGGATATAGAAAATTAATCTAATCTGCAATGTTTTGTAATTGTATGCGCAAATGACCAAGCTGCTGTCTCTAGTATACTTCTAAAATCCCCCTCTTTCGGGAAAAAAAACTGCAGAAGCAAAGCCCTGTAGAATGAACCTTGACCTTGCCTAGAAGAGACTTGTTATGGTGAGAATAAAGAAAAAAAAAAAAACAATAGCGTGAGGCATCCCTTTCGACACTGTCTGTATTGATACTAACTGTCCTTTCTTCTTACCTTCATATGACAAACAGTTGATTAGAACAATCTGAAGGATTTATGTAGTCTTGGCAAATTAATATTTAAATTGCCTATGGATATTCAAAGTGCGGAAAATTCTCTCTCCATTATGGTTCTGGAAAGAAAATGGAGATGAGCAGCCTGGGTCGAACTAAACTCTGAAAACACTTTAGGCATAAATGACAGATTTGTTTTCAAAATTTTCCTGCCCTTCTGAAATATGAGATAAGGCTGACTCACGTTAACAGCTTGAACTCAAGATACTCTCCTTGTAGTAGTCAGAGCAATGAGTTAACACTGAATTCTAAGTTAAGAACTTCGAATCAGCCTTATGAATGGGTTCAAAAGGAAAAAGTGCAAAATTCTCTGGAACAAATTTAAGATCCCTTGAAGACACCACCTGACTTCTAGGAGCATGGATATGCAAAATCTCTTAAAAACTCTGACTTCAGGTTGGGAAGAAAGGGGAAACCTATGGACAAAGATGGCCAAATGGTAAATCTTTATAAAAAAGTAAAAAAGGCCATAGGGCAACTCACACAGTTATAGAAGACCCTGTTTTTTACTTTGGCACCAACAAAAAATATTTTCCATTTACCTATACATGATTTCTTAGTAGTAGGTTTCTTAGCCTCCTTTTAATAGTTGCTCCACATTCTCATAAAACAGTTGCCTAAAAGGTATTAAAACCCTATCACATTCAAGCAGTCAATAGCAGTTGTTTGTGGCTGGGATACATCAAACACCCCTGACCTCATGTGAGTAAATCTAGTCTGTGAGGAATATTGTGGTAATGTCCCTGGCAATTTCCAGAATAGACAACCACTGTTGTCTAGGCTAAAAGGCAGTCACCCCAATTATCTTTGAGGAGTCCTTCTGAATCTTCAGAAGTATCCTTGAAATCAGTGGCAATACATACAGGGCCATTCCAGCCTAAGGAAAAGAAAAGGCATCTGTCTTCCATTCCTTCTTATATGGAGCCCTGGTACACACTTCTGCCAATTGATTGCTTAGAGAGGATGCAAAAAGATCCACCTGAAGTGTTCCCCACAGATGGATAAAACCTTAGAAGACTTCCTGGTTCAGTATCCAACTTTGAGGGTCTACCCTGGCCCTGCTTGGCTTATCTGCTACACAATTTTTCTCTGAGAGGATGTGAGATGCCTGTAGAGTGAGAATGAACTGTGGAACTATATCCCCTGCTCACATGGTCAGTCTGCATGGGAGGGAGTAAGACCTGGTTTCCCATGCTTGGTGTATGCACTAAATCATTGTAGTGTTTTCTGTAAACACTAAGAGGTCCCAGAGACCAGAGATGATCCAGAAAGTTGAGTGGGTTTATAAGAGCTAGCATCTCTTAGGTTTGTGTATTTTAGTCTGTCTGTTTTGTCTCAAAGGCCACGCACTGTTGTGCCCATGGATACTGCTCCCCAGGCAAAGTTTGAGGCACCTATTGTGACTGACTGTGCTGGGGCAGGAGTAGAGAACGAAGACCTTGATTCTGACCAATTTGATAGCTCCATCACATTACCTCCCTTTTTATAAATCCTACAACAGGAATTTAAAATCTCAAAGGATGTAGATGTTGGGGGCCAAATACATTTTAACTACTACTGTACCATTCTCATGTGGAGTCTAGAAAGAGGCATCATGAGAATCACGGATGCCATGACAACCAGAAGCCTGAGGAATTCCTTTGCTGAGGCAGAAATCTGAGTAAAAAATCCCATTAATCGATCTAAATATAGATCTAGGCTTTCCTGTAAAACAAAATTATCTTTGCATTGAGATTTCCAGCAAGCACTCAAGGAAAAACAATCCTGTGAGGAGGAGTCAGCAAAGACTTAAGACTGCTCTCTTGGCATCTTTCGTGTGCAGAAGATTCCCTACCCATAGAGACAAACAGAGAGAGAGTCTTGATAATTTGAAAAGTACTCTGCAAAGATAAACAAGTCTAAATAAGGAAAATGTTGGATATCCTGCATTCTAGAGTAGGCTATAACAGAAGCCAAACGCTTTGTGAACACTCTTGGAGCAGTGGGTAACCCAAAGGTGAGGCAGAGAACTGATAATGTCATCCAGACAAACAAAACCTTAATGCCTGAAATCTGGATAAACATGCATGTAAGCATGTAAGAGCATTACGAAATACAAATGAGGAAGAAGAGGTAACAGGCTGTAAACTGAAAGCATTTTGAACTTGGGCACTATTACAAACTGGGTCAGGATGTAAAGATTCTAAAAGTGGTCTCCAAGAATCTTCTTTCTTTGTTATCAGAAATATTTTTGAATAAAATGCTTCTCCTGATAGAGGAGGAAGAGGAACAGTGTCTATTATCCCCTGAGAAAACATGTTTTAAGACAGAAGAAAAGAGAAGAGTCTGGTTTGGAAGATGAGGAGGAATGCCACTGAAAGGAAAGAGCCTCCCGATACCATCTGTAGCCTACTTGGATCATATTCAGGACACATTTGTCCGACACAATCTGTTGCCAAAAAAAAAAAAAAAGAAATAGTAATTTGGATTTTTACAGAGGTTTAAGGGACTATCAGGGTGGGTTTCCTTATTCAGTCATAATGACTTATTTGACTCTTCTTTGTTCTGGGGGATTCCTGCTTTCTTTGTGGAACCTCACTGCCACAGCTTTTTAAACGTTTGATTTCCAGCATACTGCCGGGACTTTTTATTTACTTTCAGTTGAAGTTAGATGAGGGAGCAGAGAACACCTTGGAAAACCTGGAGTAGAGGGCTGAAATAGCCGACAGATTCTCTGAATCATCTTTCCCCTTTCATCACACCTTTTGATCACCTCTACCATCAGAAGTCCAAGAACTAGATCTCTGTCCAAGAGAGAGAATTCAAAATTTCATTTGTGGCATCCTCATGGAAATTCTGAGGATGCAACAAGGGAAACTTCCTCAACATAGTAGTAGCCCTAGAAATGGTATCCACACAGTCATATGCACATTTTAAACAATAAATAGTGACGTAAATGAAGAAACCAAATTACACAAAACAGATTTCTCCTCACAAGAGGAGACTGATGCCAAGGCATTCCTCATACTTTCACAATTAGCCAGAATACCTGACAAATGAGAATGTTAAAAAAAGAAGTTAAGTACCTACCATAACGTTCCATGTTAGTTGTCTTCTTCTCGCCTTCTTTCTTGCTGGATGGGTTCGGAGCGATCCTTGGCTCCAACTCGGACTTCTTCAAAAGCTCGAGAGCTGCATACTGGCTCAAGGCCACCCGATATCCCATGATGCCTGGTGCTAGATACCCAGATCTCATTTGGTAAGTCTAACTGCAGACATAATAAGAAAAGGATCCTATCCTGGAATATATAAAACCTCCAGAGAGGCTACTATACAGAAAGGAATAGCCAGAGAATACTCGGCCAGCGAACAAAAAACCATAAGGAACTCTTCTCAGTCTACAAGGACAGGGGGATGGAGGGTGGGACGCAAGAAAGAAGGCGAGAAGAAAACTAACATGGAACGTTATGGTAGGTACACAACTTCTTTATGTTAAGTTGTCTATCTCGCCTTCATTCTTGCTGGTTGGGACAGCGTCCCTAGCACCTAAAATCCTGGGTGGCTCATCTGAACAAACTCTTCAGAACAGCGGAACCAAAATCAGCTCTGTTTCTGGAAACCACATCCAACTTATAATGCGAAATGAAAGTATGTAGGTTGGCCCAAGTAGCCGCAGCACAAATAGATTCCATGGGCAACCTAGCCTGAAAGGCCACAGAAGTGGCTAAAGCTCTGGTGGAGTGACCTTTTGGTTTAACAGGTAATTCTTTATTCCTCAGTTGATAGATAAATGTGATGAGAGAAGTCAACCACCTGGACAAGGTTACTTTTGAGACTGGAAGACCTTGTTTACCCTCAGCATAAGAAATTAAAAGTTGGTCCGATTTCCTGATATCCTTCGTTCTATGCAAATAAAAGCGTAGTTGCCTGTGAACATCTAACTGATGCAATTTGTATTCCGCCCTGTTGAAGTGGTTGGGAAAAATCACAGGAAGGTCTATGGACTGATTCAAGTTCTTTTCTGAAGAGACCTTAAGAAGGAAGGAAGGAAGGATTAGTCCTGAGAGTGACACTATCATTGTGGAACACTAGGTACGGAGGGCAGGGACAAAGAGCCTGCAGTTCCGAAACTCTTCTGGCGGAAGTAATGGCTACCAGAAAGAGAGATTTTCCAAGATAAAAACTTCAGGGAGCATGAAGCTGCAGGTTCGAAGGGAGGCAATATTAGAGAAGCTATAATCAAATTTAGATCCCACGGAGGTGGAGGATCTCTTACTGAAGGCCTGAGCAGAGTGGTCCCTTTGAGAAAGGCTCTACACAGCTTATGCGATATATTTCCCGACAGGCCAATGTGAAAATTTGAAACTGCAGCTAACTAAACTCTAATTGTAGTGGAAGCGGACCCAGAATGGAAGAGTTCTGCAAGAAAATCCAAAATGTGGTGTATAGTGGGCTGAAAAGGGGTCTATACTCTTAGTCTCTGCCCAGGAAGAAAAACATTTCCACTTACTAGCGCAAGTTTTTCTAGTGGTAGACTTGTGTGATAATAAAATAATTTCCTGCACAGACGGGGAGATATCTGGAAGCCTGGCTAAGGTTGGAAGTGGAGCAACCAAGCAGTGAGCTGGAGAGAATGCAGGGATTGGTGCAGCCCGCCCGATTGATGGATCAGAAGGTCTGGAACTGGGTCCAGAGTCCAAGGCTGCTCAAGAAGATGATGCAGGAACGGGAATCATATTTGTCAAGGCCAGTAAGGAGCAATGAGGATAATTTTGCAGCATAAAATGGTAGCTTTCTGTATCAGTTTTGGAATAAGGGGAAACAGAGGGAATGCATAAAGAAGTCCCTGAGGCCAATCGTGTACTAGAGCGTCTCTGGGGAAATGTCCGGGAAGTGGAAGGAAAGAGAAGAATTTGTTGCATTTGCTGTTGAACGGGGTGGCAAAAAGGTTACGGCAAGGCTGGCCCCATTTGCGGAATATTTGGTCCGCAACTACTTGATTCAGAGACCACTCGTGAGGCATGAGAATTGCTCTGCTCAGCCTGTCTGCTATGACGCTGGACTTCCCAGGGATGTGAGTTTCGATCATAAACCATTGGGAAGAGATTGCCCACTGCCAGAGTCTGAGTGCTTCCCGACATAGGGGGTAGGACTTGGTTTCGCCCTGCTTGTTGATGTACCACACAACTGACATATTGTCCGTTTGAATTGCAATGGTCCCGGTAGGAAGAGAGTCCTGAAGAGCTTGCAACACTAGACGCACGGCCCTCATCTCCAAGACGTTTATATGCAGGTGGTACTCGTGAGGTTGCCAGGTGCCTTGGACTGTCCTGCCCTGATAATGGCCCCTCCACCCGATCAGGGAAGCGTCCGTGGTAACTGTAGCAACTGGGGGGGTGGGGGGTGGAAGAGTACAAATGGTCTCCCTAGGGGTACTGAAGTGGAGACCATCCACCATGCAAGGTGCTTTTTGCATGCTTCTGTGATCATAATCATGTGAGACATGGGAAGCTGCTGGAAGGACCATTGGGTGAAAAGCAGCCAC